>NC_088687.1:125775227-126083477 GCF_028017835.1 Emys orbicularis
TTATGCCCTTGGATACTCAGGCCTTCAGATAACTACATGGTGATTGGAGTAATAAGCACATCCAACTTCCCCAATAAGCAGCTGTGGACCCCACAATGAAATCAGTGAGCTTTATTAATGCAGATCAAATTGAAGAATTCTGGCTTAAATCCAATGAAGAAACTTTAATATAACAGTCTACATCCTAGCAGCAGACTGGAGTAGAAGCTGTTGGGTTCATTAAGGCATTCATACAGAGAAATACTGTGTGTCTGTCACTCCCATTTCACAGCACCCAAACAGCCCACTGCACTTTTCACAATAGAAGTGTGTTAATCCCAATGTCCTGATAGCATTCCATTTTGGGTAATTATGTTCTACCTAACTACAATCTTCATTGTAGTTTCAGCTGGCAAAAAAATCATCTCCAGCGTCCTGTGTAAAAACCTGTGCAGTGTTGCTGACAAGAGGCTTGTCAAGATAAATGCAGAGATGGCTACATTTTGACAGTGATGGAGCGATGCATGAAAATCTGGGATCCCGTCAGGATGAAAGGCTCTGTTCAAATATAAGTTATGCTATTAATCAAGTGGACAGTTATTTGCCAATGTGATTCATTTTGTTTACAACAAATTAAAACATACTTAGCAGGACAACTAAACAACTAGTACTGCTATAATGGGTGTAGTCACAAATACTGTACATGCTAAGTCTTCTTAAGAATATATTTTCCTACTAAACTTTAGTTTAGATTTTTCATAATGAGTGATAATTGGCTCTAGTGTTTATAGCAACATTTAACTAGTGACAAGCACACACACTGTGATCTGTGCTATTTTAGTAGGGCTAACTCCTCATTTCTGGTCTCTGTTTTTGATTATTCTCCCTAAGAGGCCTAATCTTCAGAAACCCATCTTCTTTCCCGGAATGAAACATATTTGGTGTTCTCTGGTATGTCTGATGCAATTCTCAAGTGAAACTTCAAAAGTGTCAGACTTAAATCAAAGTTCCACAAAATCTCCAAGTTTTCCTAATATCTTATTCTGTCTATTCATTTATACTTTTACCCTATTTCACTGTTATCTAGCACTCAAACTGATGAATTTAACATTGTTTCCACCAAGATATCAACAACAAGAGAGGGGAGGGATAGCTCAGTGGTTTGAACATTGGCCTGCTAAACCCAGGGTTGTGAGTTCAATCCTTGAAGGGGCCACTTAGGTATCTAGGGCAAAATTAGTATTTGGTCCTGCTAGTGAAGGCAGGCAGCTGGACTCATTTCGGGGTCCCTTCCAGTTCCATGAGATAGGTATATCTCCATATATAAAAGAGAGTGGGATAAAAGGTAATTGAAGATAGAGGATGGGGTGGGGAAGAGGGAAGTCTTTCATCTGCAGTGTCAAAACTTATCATTTAGCTTGTAGTAGTGAAATAATTATTCTGAAAGCTAGCAGGCTACAAAATACAACAGTA
The DNA here is from genome assembly GCF_028017835.1 of Emys orbicularis. NCBI lineage: Eukaryota > Metazoa > Chordata > Testudines > Emydidae > Emys > Emys orbicularis. The sequence continues at coordinate 125,776,680 of NC_088687.1, forward strand.
GGTAATTTTTAATGTTTACATAGTTTTGTTTAAAAAAAGATTATGTAAGTACTGAGGTTAGGAATACAACAACTCTTTCTGCCTACTCTCTCTTTTCCTCTTCACACTTGCACTCCATCCCACTGTATGGCTTCTCTTTGGTTTTCTCCTACTTTCTCTGAATTAGTCTTTCCTTTCCCTTCCCAGCATCTCATCTTTTTTCCCTTTCTTTCTCTTTTGTTCTGAGTTTGGTTTCTTCTTGGTAAAATAGCACTTCACACAGTGAAAGGAAACTTACTGTTTGTTACTTGTTTGTTAGTTTCTCTCAAAATTTTCCACATGCAAAGCCTTCTGAATTTGATACAGGGGGAAAAGTGTAGTTATAGTCCATTTCATATGGCAATAAATTCTTTATAAATGAAGCATGTTGCAGAGAGAATTTGACTATAATTGTGTCATCTTTAGTCAGTTTCCTCTGAGGTAGTTCCATGTGTAAAGCACTATTACCCTGCAACGATGCCTTGGCCATTTTCCACCAACCAAAGTGCATCCGGACTGGAGGTAGATAACAGATATAGGAAAATGGTGTTGGAGATTACCTACAGTTGACTACATGGCCAGGGACTCATTACACACATTTAATATTGTGGTGAGAAGGGAGAATAGCCATATTAATATCATAAAATTATGGTAACAATTGTTACGAGTCAGGATTGTATCAGTATATTTGTATATGACTACTTCCTGAGACAAGTTGCTCTTGCAAGCCAGAGCCCAGCTAAATTAAGTTACAGGATGTAACAAAATTACCCTCTGTCTCTTTAAACTTTTCTGGTGGGAAGTAATGGACCATAAACGCACACTCCAATGTCATATTATAACCAAGCTCTTAAGCTCTTTGCATCAGTTAATACACATTACCAAATGTCTGGCAATAAAGGTAAGTTGAGAAACAAGAAGTGTTAGAATGATGCACTATATACTACACTCTAACCTTAAACATATGGTCCTTTCTGTTTTAACTTTTCTAACTTTTTTAACTCAATTTTTTTTTAAATGAAATATATAGTTTACCACAATTTAATTCCATGTTTTTAAACACACACACACACACACACACACACACACACACACACACACACACACTTGAAATGGCATTTATGAGGGCTGTTGCATGGGAGATGAAAGTTTGGGAACAACCTCTGGTCTCTCTCCAGGTTGAGGGTTCACGGACTGTAGGGAAAGATGGTGTTGATGGCATCATCCTTTAACAGCCTCTTGTGGCTAGTCAAAGCATGTCAGTTTTGTAGGATACATTAAAGCAGCTCAGTATAGTAGAGAAGCTCTGGATTTTAAGACAAATTGGGACACAGGATAAAAAACTTTCATATTAGTGTAGTGGCTGTCTGTAGAAATAGCAATGATTGCTCACTCAGTGATTGCTCATACTGAGCTTTGGACACTGGAAATGGTTTTGTTGAAAGAAGGAAACATTGTTCCAGATACTGGGAATACCCAATCTCTCTAAAAATATCCTAACTTCAAGCTGGGTAAAGATTTAATCTGAATCATAACCTATATCACAGGCAATGTCATTGCTGGGCATTATTCAGAATGATCGTGCAGACTTTAACCTATGACCCTCAGACAAATGTTCTATCAATGGAGCCATATGGACCATCATTCTGTGTTAATACCCAAAGACCCCTCTAACAATGTGACATCCTGAGAAGTCCAAGCTTACCTTTAGACTCCACCTTTTTGTTATGGGGTAAGGAGGAAAGGGCTGCATGTTATTATCTGGAGAGGCTGCATGTACCACAATCACAACTAACAAAAGGAACCAGTCTGTATTACAAGAGGTACAGAACCTAGTGAGTATGAACATTAAGGCCTGATCCAAAGCCCTCTGACAGCAAGAAGAGTCTTTCCACTGACTTTAGTGGGCTTTGAATCAGGCCGTAACTGACTATTCTATCTTACATGGAAGCTTTAAATACTCAGATTAAAGCTTAATAAATGAATTAACCTACATGGTTCTTTTTTCACATTATAGCCTAGACACTAACCTAAGAAAAACTTAGTATTTTGGAATCTCAAGAATCAAATTTGTCAGCAAATAAAAAAAGTAAAACATGACCAAAAAAAAAAAACCTGAAAAAAAAATCTTAGTTTCTTTATAGCACTTAAGAAAGAACTTTGCATTCATCATATAAAAACTCATTAGATATGGTGTTATTTGCTTTACCAGATTATCAAGCATTCGCATAAGGGCTTCAAACTCCTGCTCTCCAATCTGCCATTTTGGATGGGATACAGTACCCTCAGCTGCTGGAGACTCAGGAGAACGAGATTTGGCTTTGTATTTTCCAGGGTCTAACAGCACTAAGTTGTCAGGCCCACCTGCACTGGCCAGGGTACGTACCTTAAAAATAATTAAACCACATTTTAGTTTAGATTGAAACTGTCACTTCTTAATCATTCATCTATCCATCTGTTTGAAGGTTATGCATCATGTTATTATAGATAGCAGATTCATTATATAATATATTAAGATTCTTACTTGAATCTCACAGGCAACTACTAGATTATGAATATAGTAGAAAGCCTCTTCAACGGTCTCCCCAACTGATACCAAGCCATGGTTTCTGAGAATAAGGACCTAGAAGAAATAGACATTGCAAGGAATATGAGCTGCTACAAGAAACCCACCTGCCAAGAACTAAACAAACATACCTCCCTTCCTTCCCATTTCCAATTTAAAAAAAAAAAATCGCTATTTTCTTTTAATATTGACCTATGTATGGAATAACTGACCTTGCTTTTAGGTCCCAAATTTTTCTGAATTAACACTTTTTCTTCATCATCAACCAGAATACCATGGTAGTCATGATAGGCCACTTCTCCAAGAGAGAGTGCTTCTGGTGAAATTGGCAAGAGACCACACTTCATTGCAGAAACCTGAGAAACATAACAGTAGATTTTGAGAGAGAAGTAAATAAAAACAAGAAGTCATTGGTGTACATTATATACACTAATGTGTGAAGTGGAGGGTGAAATTTCATTGTTAATATTTAAATACAACTGAGACATTTAAAAGCAGGAGAACTGAAGATTGGTCCGAAGACAAGACAGAAATGTGAAAAGATTTAGAAAATCAGCCTCTTATCCTTAATTCATACTCTCTTTTAAGTGAATATTTTAAAATACAAGATTATAAGTGACAAGCTTTCCTGCAGCTTATTACACAAAATCATGGTTAAAAATAACAACCATTTTTAAAGCTTAAAATCCTCAGAATATTATCCAAAATTAGGAACTTACTCAATTTGGGTCTTGTTATCCACCTTAAAATAATTTTATTGCTGTTCTGAATCAATTTAATACGAAAAATATCAAAATAAGAACTGCAGTAAAGCAATTTCCTGAATATTTGAAACTCAGTCACTGGGTTGGCTCCTAAAAAAAGCTTCTGAGGTGGATTTGATAATGATTTATAACTAGTTGTTCTTGGAGATGGATAAAAACAGGGATCTACAAGTCAACATGGGCATCACAAAGCCCACTGTTTGAGATCAATGCTGCTACTTGTGCTGCGAATCAGTTACAGATGTGCTACCAGAACAAAATGTAGATAGGGCGCAAGTACTCCAATACATAGCATATATATACAGAAAATATTACAAAGTGCGCCTTACTGGGCCACTGGCGGACACTTTACCTTGTTATGACCCATTGACTGAAAAGGTTCTATTACAATTTGCCATTTGTCTAGTGTTACTTCTAAACGTTGATCCAAGATTTCATATTCATAAACAACATTAGCACAGATAGTGTCAATTTCTACAGTACGGCCCAATTTTGCAAGCACTCACAAGGCAGGAATACTCACACGCTCATTAACTATTTGACTTCAAATAGGACTCCTCATTAGAATACTGGTTTCAGGGGATCAAGCCCTTAAACTACAAAGTAATTATATGACTACTTGGGACCAGCTACACTTCTCTTAAAATCTACAGTAAGAGGAACTGCTTACCGCTGCCCCTGCTGGTGTATGGATATGAACAATGCATTTAACATCAGGTCGAGCAGCATAAATTGCAGAGTGCAACGTAAAACCAGCTTGGTTTACTCCCAGGTTAGTGCTTCCACGATCAACTATATCGCCTTGAATATTGATTTTAACCTGACAATATAAGAAAACATTGTAATAAAAAGTTTTATAAGTTATTGTTGTCCCAAATGTATTTAATTCAGCATCTTCCTATAGCAGTTTTAAAAATTATATTATTGTATTTTAACAATATCATACTACATAACAGTATGTTACATATAAACGTATATAAACCAATGTCATTAACAGCAACAATATTAAGCTTTAAGATCAATATATTTTAAACAGCTGTAGAATTGGTCTACAGTAACACAAAATGAGCTTTCTATATCATTGCTCTTTTGTAAGAAATCAAATCCATCAACAAGCAATTGTATAAACAAATTATTTCCCCCCTCTACATTGTTCAACTTTCACTCCCTTGATTCTTGTGATGACATTTCCACTAGTTCTTCACTGATCAGAGTGTCTTTCAGCCTAGACACGGCCTGAATTACTAATGTAAAAACACAAGCAAGGAGAAAAAGCCTTTTAGAACACTAACACAAAACCTTTCAGTCCTCTTTTATACATCATAATGCAGCAAGAAAGAGTACAAGCTCACTTCTTTGCCTATTTCTTTTCAGGTCACTTTTTTTAGCTGCTAATAATAAGGTTCCCTTAACATTCAGCTCCTGGAATGTTATTCAGGCCCCTCTTTTTCCTCACTGATTAATCCCAAATCTAGAAAGAAAGAAATCTGATCCTTTTTATACTTGATTTCTTTTTCCTTTCTGGCTGCAAACAAGTATCTACAGGTTGTCAATAAATCTTGATACTATGAATAGAATACTTTACTTTGGTCTTTGATTGGCAACTAAAGCTGTCTTTGAAAGTCTGTAGACTCTTTATATGTAAATTGGACCATCATCAGTGTTTAATTTTAATAACCTTAGATACTAGTTGATTAAGAAATGCAATTAAATTCTTGCCCTCTAGGCTTACTGGGATACCCCATAGCCACAGATTTGTATTGAATGCTTGGTTTTCCAGAAGTTCAGACTGACAGGTAATGTCTTGATTTTCTTTAATTGTTGCAGACAATAATATACAGAGTTCAGTTATTTTCCCTCTTTTCTCTTTTATCCTGTTCTCAAGCCATACTAACACCAGTTTAGACAGAACTATGCAGTTTCCCAAAATAGTGTCAGAGAGGACTAGGACATCTAGTTTGGGGATCTGCGGCCACTACAGGCATAAGTAATGAATTAGTCTTAGTGCTAAATTATTTCAGCATTGCCATGGATAGTACCATGGCTTTATGTCCTTTTGAGGGGTGCTGCAGTATGCAAGCCTCTGAGTCACTGCTGGATCTTCCTCGAGCTTGATGAGAAGTAAAGCAGTCTTGCATCACTAGGCTTTATTTTATTTATTTATTTAAAGAGATTTTTAGTTGCAGAGGAGGCTTCATAACACTACCCTCCCACAAGCAATATCTGAAAGTCACATGACAAAAACAAAATTATAACCTTTGACACAACTGTGCCAACTTGATTTTTCGGCTATCTGTCACCACAGTCCCATTGCCCTAGGTGTAGGCCTGTTATTATGCACTACTATTTATTTTCAACAAGATCTGGAAAAGAGAATATACTTGGTTAATCCAAATCTATTGTCTTTCTGTAATCCAGAATTAAAGGCAGCAAAGGAAATACTTAGCACTTCATGTCTTGAAATCACTGCAAAATCATTAAACTATAAATATATATTAAACTACAAATCAGGTACTGTAAGTACATGAAGAAACTGAGGAAGAGAGATTACAGACGGAATTAATGTTGGAGAAAGGACTAGAACTCAAGAATTCCCCATTCTCAGTCTTATGCAGTTTTTATGTAATTAATACCTCAAATTAAAATTTAGGATAATATAGATTTATTTTAGTATATGAAAAAAAACTAAGGACCAAGAGTTTATACTCAAATTACAATCTGAAATTTTATGTCCATTAAAAGAGAAGTATTTTACTTCCAGCATGAAGGATACTGAAATCAGTCAAACTTTTTAAAAAAACATGCAGCAAAACTGTTCTGGCCATGAGACTGCAGCAGAAAATAACTTGCAGTATTTTCTAAAACATGCTTATCTAAGTTTAACATACATATATGCTAGACAGAATTTAGATGTTTATATCCATGTTCTCTTGGTATAGAAATAGAAACTAGCACTTACCAAACTGGATGCAGAAACCTCACTATAAAGAAGTCCAAAAGGTACAATCAGGAAGTGCTCTTGCTCAGAACTTACTCTGGCCTAAAAATACAACAAGAGTGAAAGCTAAACCTTTACCAAAAAAAAAAATATAATATTTTAAATTCAAGTTCTGTTTTGTAAGCCCTAGGAAGTATGCCGTACAATAAAATTACAAGAGAGTTGTTGAACACGGGAGATGTACATATTCCAGAAGCATAAACTAACAGTCATGCCATATCCACTATAACTGACATAATTTATTAAACCATAGTACACTTGCTAATAGCCCATGTTTAATAAGGCCTCAGGGAGACCCAGGCTACAGTCTGTCAGGCTGATGGAAGACCAAGATGTAAGTAAAACACCAAGGGGGTGCTCAGATCCTACAATAATGAAGGACCGATAACAACCTGGATAGATGAGTGGTTCCCTAATACCCTACGGGAAGCACAGTTTTGGAGAAGCAATATAGTCACCCATAGTGTTAGTGTCCTAGAAAAACCTCTGTTTGCCATAGGGAATGTGGGATTATGAAGCAGAAAACTTGTGGAAATTTAAGCAACCCAACTAAAGGGTTTGAACATCTTGACCTGGGTGGCATGAACCCTTTAAGTAAATGACTTTTGATGGTGCTGGGGAGGGTAGCATGCCTGGGGGCTCTCCACCAACTATCCTCCTTTTTACATAGCAATGTTTGGCTCAAGGTTTAACACACAGATGATGGCGTTCATAATTCAAAATTAATTTGTAGTTTGTAAACTGTTTAGGGCAGGAACCATATTTTTGTTATGTTTTTAGAGTGCCGTGCACAAAGTAGCTACGGCCTCCAGATGCTATTGCAGTATTATAACTTATACCACGTTGTAAAATAAATCAAAGGATGCTTTAAGATGTGCTACTAGCTTAACTGCACACATCAGCAAAAGCAATGGATTATCTGTGCACACCCTTGTACCAGAGATCAAAATAGGACGGTTTTTCATAGTCCCATAGACAACCTCAAACCTCCATCTAAATGATCCATTAGTAGTTTTATGAAACTAAATGGATGATTCTTTTCTTATCTCCTCTTCTACCATTAACCCACATTCCTTTTTTAATTCATGAATTTTATTAGGATCTAACAACCTGATGCTTTCTCAGGTCTATTTACCACGTATAAAAGTGATACTCACACTGAGACCCACAAGCTGCAAGTGGCTCTTTAATGTGTCTCCAGTAGCTCTTTGCAGCACATGATATTAAAACACTGTGTGATTTAATTATTAACCAATCAGGATGCTTTTACTATGTTATTAACCAACTGTAGTTGATAAAATAATAATACTTGGTCATTTTGCTATGAGAATATTACACACACACACACACACACACACACACACACACACACACACACACACACACACACACACACACACACACACACAGTAAATGAAACGAAGTCACACTGCTGTCGCTCTTTTGGGTAACGTTGATCACTAATTCGGCTCTTGAACACGGAGGTCTGCATATCACTGATGTATAACATTAAATTAGAGCTGTTAAGCAATTAAAATTAATCGCGATTAATCACACAATTAAAAAGATTAATAGTGATCAATCGCGCTGTTAATAATAGAATACTATTTATTTAAATTTTTTGGGTGTTTTCTACATTTTCAAATATACTGATTTCAATTATAAACAGAATACAAAGTGTACAGTGCTCACTTTATATTTATTTTGATTACAAATATTTGCACTGTAAAAAACAAAAGATATAGTAGTTTTCAATTCACCTAATACAAGTACTATAGTGCAATCTCTTTATCATGAAAGTTGAACTTACAACTGTAGAATTATGTACAAAAAATAACTGCATTCAAAAATAAAACAATGTAAAACTTTAGTGCCTACAAGTCCACTATGTCCTATTTCTTGTTCAGCCAATTGCTCAGACAAACAAGTATGTTTACATTTGCAGGAGATAATGCTGCCCGCTTCTTGTTCACAATGTCACCTGAAAGCGAGAACAGGTGTTCTCATGCCACTGTTGTAGCCAGCGTTGCAAGATATTTACATCCCAGATGTGCTAAAGATTCATATGTCCCTTCATGCTTCAACCAATATTCGAGAGGGCATGCGTCCATACTGATGACGGGTTCTGCTTGACAACAATCCAAAGCAGCGCGGCCCGACGCATGTTCATTTTCATCATCTGAGTCAGATGCCACCAGCAGAAGGTTGATTTTCTTTTTTGGTGGTTTGGGTTCTGTAGTTTCCGCATCAGAGTGTTGCTCTTTTAAGACTTCTGAAAGAATAATCCACACCTCATCCCTTTCAGATTTTGGAAGGCATTTCAGATTCTTAAACCTTGGGTCTGGGCTGTAGCTGTCTTTATAAATCTCACATTGGTACCTTCTTTGAGTTTTGTCAAATCTGCAGCGAAAGTGTTCTTAAAATGAACAACGTGCTGAGTCATCATCCCAGACTACTATAACATGAAATATATGGCAGAATGCAGATAAAATAGAGCCAGAGACATACAATTCTCCCCCAAGGAGTTCAGTCACAAATTTAATTAACGCATTATTTTTTTAACGAGCGTCATCAGCATGGAAGGCTGTCCTCTGGAACGGTGGCCAAAGCATGAAGTGGCATATGAATGTTTAGCAGATCTGGTATGTAAATACCTTGCAATGCCGGCTACAAAAGTCCCATGCGAAAGCCTGGTCTCACTTTCAGGTGACATTGGTAAATAAGAAGTGAGCAGCATTATCTCCCGTAAATATAAACAAACTTGGTTGTGTTAGCGATTGGCTGAATGAGACGTAGGACTGAGTGGATTCGTAGGTTCTCAAGTTTTGCATTGTTTTGTTTCTGAGTGCAGTGATGTTACAAAAAAAAAAAATCTGTATTTGTAAGTTACACTTTCATGATAAAGAGATTGCACTACAGTACTTGTATGAGGTGAATTGAAAAATACTGTTTCTTTGTTTATTATTTTTACAGTGCAAATATTTGTAATAAAAATAATATAAAGTGAGCAGTGTACACTTTGTATTCTGTGTTGTAATTGAAATCAATATATTTGAAAATGTAGAAAAACAGTCACAAATATTTAATAAATTTCAATTGGTATTCTATTGTTTAACAATGCGATTAAAACTGCGCTTAATCGTGATTAAATCGTGTGAGTTAACTGCGATTAATCGACAGCCCTACATTAAATGGAATGCGTTTTATGTGGTTCAAAGTCAGGAAATATTATTCCAGAGATCAAGTGTCTATAAATGCCAATCTAAGATCCAATGCAGCCAACAATTCAGTTTTTAGATTCCTAACAGTTATTTGAAGATGCAGTTCCTCTCTGGCTGGGCTTTTTACACTGTATCATTCTTAGTAGTCATCTTAGTACTTAAAATGGAAATATAGGATTTATTTAAAGTATCTGCTCACTGGGAAAGTCCTCTCTCGTTCTCAGGGTGGGAACAGCAGTCACAATCTTACATCAGTACAGTTGAGAATAAGGGAAACAGTATAATGCGGGGCACTCAATCTGAAACTGCAGACAATACTGAGCAGTCACAATTCCAATTCTTTTTACACAGACAGGGCTTCCTACGAAAAAGGATGAACTAAATCTAGACAATGTTGTTGTCTGCTTCTAGGAACAAATACTGTATATACTTGTTCATTAGCCTGTTCGTTTATAAGCCGACCCCCCAAGATGGTTAGATAAAAATAGCAAAAACTGTATGACCCTTTCATAAGCCGATCCTGTATTTCAGGGGTTGGCAAACTTTGGCTCCTGGCCCGTTAGGACAAGTCTCTAGCGGGCCTGGACGTTTTGTTTACCTGGAGCGTTCACAGGCTGAGGGGCTCCGTGCCTGTGAATGCTCCAGGTAAACAAAACGACAAGGTATTAGATATTCAATTCAATAATTCCATAGAGTTTAAAATCATCAAATTTTGGTGCAGACCCGTTTATAAGCCGACCCCCGCTCTTTGATGCATCACTTTTTAATTATTTATTTATTTATTATTATCTTATTAAAAATATTGGGCTTATGAACTAGTATATACGATAGGTCACATTCCAGTTATCTGAAGGCTGATGCCTGAGAAGTCAGTCTCTCAGTTCTGGTTTTAGACATTTCAAAACTAATAGTTTGTCCTTTGTTTGAAACATATTTTCTGTATGCAAGGGATAAAATATAAAACAAATAAGATGGAGCCAAGCAATGAACACATTTACATATCATAGCATAAGAGAAATAAAATAGTAAAAGAAAAAGTCCTTAGTTGCTTATTTTGTTTTAATCATTTAGTTCCCCGTCACCCTCAAGTGCATTTCTCCATTAATGAACCACGTGTCTACATAAAGTTGACTAATTTTCTATACTCCAAAATGGGTTTTAGATTTTAAACTAGCAAATAAATTGATCAATGCATTGTTACATTATATAAGGGATTTTTCTGGGGAAAAGGGGTATTTGAGGACTAGATTTCATACTATTTTTAGCCTTTTGAAAAAGAAAGAAAGGAAAAAAAAAAAAGGACCCAAAGTCCATTTACTTCAATGGGGACTGAATCCAGTGCCAAAAGTATCACCTGTTATACAATTACCATTCCAGGATTCCTCCCCCAAAAAAGATAATAGAATCCAGGAAGTATTCTTTTCTTTTTTCTAATCCCCAATGGTCCAAGATTGATGGAGATCTCTTCACATTTTAGGATATAATTTTTACCTCACCTCCATCTCCTCTAATTTATAGTCTCTACTTCACAGATGCCATTGCTCAAGTACAACTCCTTTTAGAATAAACACTTACACCACTCTGTAAATCAGTCACCATAGGGTGATTTAAGACTTGCTATTAGCTTAACCTCTACTGACCCAGACATATAAGGAGAGCTATGGTCTTTTCAAAACTCAAGCGATCCCACTTGACTGTGTACCATGTTGTTATCTCGTTAATTTAACTGTTGCTCAGTCATTAGTGTTTATCCCTCTGCAGCCATTCCAAATCAAACATCCCAGTGGGGACCTGTTCATGTAAGGTCAAGGGAATTCATGCAGTTCACACATCCAATATCAGCAAGACCAGCTGTTAAATTTAATGCAAGTACAATATAAAGTCTTCAATTTATAGGACTTGTTTAATTAGTATAAAGTTTTTAAGTGGACAAAACTGTACAACTTTTAAAGCAAACATGCAAGGCAAATACATCCAGTAATACATAAAGACCCATAAAGTTAATAAAGCACTTTATCAAAAAGAGAGGTAAGAAACAAAGAGTGTCAACCCCAATCATCTTTGTGCAAATAAGCACAACAGCCCTAATAGTTTTTTATGGTCATTGTTTCATTAACAGCTATTTGGAGGTTATTTTCAACATAGTAGATCAATTTTTCAAAATGATGACACTTCCTCCAATGGATAAGGAGTACCGGGTGAACCATATTACGTGGTTACACAACAAACCAATAGAGGAAGGAGTCATTTACATGGAACCATTTATGTTCTGCTGATAAGTCAAGCTTTTAAGGTCATCTACAGATCACTATTTATGATGCTCTATTTTATATGAGTGGTACAAATATTAGTCTATATGTTCTCACCATTTAAGTTTGCCTGCTCCCCCTACTATTAGCCATAAATAATTTACTTATACAGAATTCTGCAATCCAGGAAAAGAAATGAAGGTAGTGAGAAAAAATGGACTTTTAGGAGAAGTTCCTGATTGGCAAGACAAAGATCTGATCTTGAATGTCACAGATAATTGAAAGTTATTGTGAGAACAAAAATTCCTTCATCTCTCCCCATCTTAGCAATGCCACTTGCATAAAATGAACAGTTTTCAGAAGTATAATCTGAAAGAGGGGAACAGAAACTGCTCTCCCATATAAAGCAAAATACTCATGAAGATACAATTTAGAGATGTAATAAATTAATTTGAAGCAACTTAAGAAGAATGGCTCTAGATTTGGGCAAAAAGGTGAGTCTGGTTCAAGCTGAAATGTAAGGAGAAAATTGAATTGCAAACACTGATCTTTGAGTCAGGCACTATGAGGAAAGCTTTCTTTGCTACCTTTTATGGTTCAAATCGATAGTTTTGTTATGTATATTGATAGCATTTCAACATTTATAATCAAACTATTTAGATATAGTGCTTTTTCCCCCTCAAGCTAGTTACCGGTTGTTATCAGGAAAGACTTGTTGGCATCCTTTAGTCTGCAAGAGACGGTGGGAATTGCAGCCTATGATGTAGATGGTTTGCAATGTCTCATGTGACTGAATAGACCAATCCGAGATTTGCATGATCTTTGGCAGTTATTGCAAATGTACATATCTCAGATGGGAGCTGCTTGCTTCCTACGGGCTGTTTTCTCTTCAAGCTATAGGAGCCAGCTCCTGTCATGGACTTTGATACCCTGATGGAGATGATGGCGCCACTTGTTACGATCACTTGCCAAGATTTCCCATTGGTCAGGATCAATTCCAAATTCCTTCATAGCTCACTTGCATGTGTCTTTATAGCAAAGCTTGGGACGTCCCGTTGTTCTTGTTCCCTATGATAGCTCCCCATATAGCACGTCTTTGGGTATGCATCCGTCTTCCAACCTCAGATGACCCAGCCAGTGCAGTTGTCTTTGCTTGCGCAGGGCTGTCACACTTGGTAAATTTACCCTTTGAAGAACCTCTGCGTTGGTGACTTTATACTGCCATTTGGTGTTGAGTATGAGGCGTAAACAACGTAGGTGGAAACTGTTTATCCTTTTCTCCTGATGAGCATAAGCTGTACATGTTTCCCCACCATCCATGTGTGTGCAGATGATGCAAGCTTGGTACACTAGCATTTTGGTCTTGATGGTAAGCTTTGAGTTGTTCCATGCTCTTTTAGTTAGTCTGCTAAAGGTGGTGGTAGCCTTTCCAATGCAAACATTTAGTTCTTCATCCAGTGAGAGGTAGTGGTCACTGTAGAACCTAAGTAGCTGAACTTTTGGACTAAATTTAGCTGGTTTGCATTTAAGGTAATTGAAGGATCTTGTGGAACCCCCTGTCCTAATACAACCGTTTTCTTGATGCTGATGGTGAGAGCAAATGCCTGACAGGCACTTGAAAGGTGGTCCATGAGTTCTTGTAGTATATCTTCATTGTGGGCTATGAGGGCAGCATCATCAGTGAATAGAAGTTCCCTTATTAGCATCTTTTTGACTTTGGTCTTTGACTTAAGTTGGAACAGGTTGAAGAGTTTCCCAGCTGATCTTGTGTGGAGATACGCTCCATCTTTCATGTCCTTAAACGCACAGTTCAAGAGTACCGAGAAGAAGATTCAAAAGAGTGTAGGGGCAAGAACACAGACATGATATTTTCTCTGCGTCCACTCCAAGAAAAGTGCAGAGAGCAAAACCATTGTATATCGCCTTTGTGAACCTAACCAAAGCATTTGACACAGTCAGCAGAGCAGGTCTGTTTGCAATACTAGAAAAGACAGGATGCCCACCAACTCTGTTAAGTCTTATACGTTCATTCCACAACAACATGAGAGCAACTGTCCAGTTTGACGGGTCCACTTTGGACAACTATCAGGAAAGAAATACAGTAGAACCTCAGAGTTATGAACACCAGAGTTACGAACTGACCGGTCAACCACACAGCCCATCTGGTACCAGAAATATGCAATCAGGCAGCAGCAGAGACCAAAAAACCCAACCAAACAAAATAAATACAGTACAGTACTGCGTTAAACATAAACTACTAAAAAAATAAAGGGAAGTTTAAAAAAAGATTTGACAATGTAGGAAACTGTTTCTGTGCTTGTTTCATTTAAATTAAGATGGTTAAAAGCAGCATTTTTCTTCAGCATAGAAAAGTTTCAAAGCTGTATTAAATCAATGTTCAGTTGTAAACTTTTGAAAGAACAACCATAACGTTTTGTTCAGAGCTACGAACATTTCAGAGTTATGAACAACCTCCATTCCCGAGGTGTTTATAACTCTGAGGTTCTCCTGTAATGTCTTTATTTTCCATTAGACTGAGCCCTTGATATGACTGGTAACTACTGCTTATAATATTCTAAAGATTTATTAAGGGATATATATACTCAACGCCTTCTGGACAATTATTGCTTGTAAATATTTTTATTACTATATTTGTATCTCCCATATGGGGCTTTTGAAACAGGGGGCTTGATTCTCCAACTCCCTGATTCACAGCTGCCTGGCCTTAGGTCAAGTTAGGGCTGCACAGGGGCGGCCTTAATTTATGTTAGTGGAAGATTGGGTGTAGCAAAGCTCTACTCTGCCACTCTTCCTCCTCCTGCCTATGCTCAGCCCCTGGAATGCCCCCAATAGGGTCCTGCCTCCCCCTTTATACAAGGGGATTTGTGGGTGGATGGCTGACACAACAGGTGGTGGAGCTGCCTTTGCCAGATCTCTGCTAGTGGAGAGTTCCCTGACATAGTAAGATGCTTGCTACAGAAATAGAATAAGAGTATTAAGTGAGGCTATTTGGCCCATTTCAGATTTTTAAGAAAATTTGTACTTTTTTCTTTTTAAGGGTCAGAGCTATATGAATGCCAATCTACAATATCACCAGATTTATATTCAACAAAAATCTGACTCTTTTCAATTGGCATTTCTAACTCAAGTCACTAAAAGTGAGGTGTCATCTATCAGTCTCACTTGGTGGAACTAAGGGAAGAGAGTTATCCCACACAAAGGAATCTTTCATGGAAAGGCAAATGGAGAGGAGGGTCATAGTGAGACTAGTTTTCCTTCTCTAACTTTAGAGGTAAGAGGTTATTTTAGATGACTGTCAACACAGAAGATCATATATAAAAATTCTTTTACACACAAGGTATGTATTAATAGTCCACTGGTGCACATCATGGAGTGTCTTAATGCTGTCTTTAACACCATGACTATTACTTATCATTGCAGATCATTTGTCAATTAGTAGCTTGTATAGCTATTTCCACTCAATCAATAGCAAATGGATGCTTATTTTAATTACGTTCAGAAAAACACTTGCATGATGGTACTGAACACATACTGCTTCAAAAATGTAACATTCCTCACACATTATCACGATACTCTTCTACTAAATTACTGCCAGGCCTAACCCGAGGAAGACATCTTTAAAAGTGGCCTGAAGAAATATCTTTTTAAACAGTTCTTTAAAAACAACAACAAAAAAACCAAACCCTAACTTACTAACAGGCAGCCTGATTATTTTTCCTTCCCAATATTTCCTTTTAATTTAATACTCAGTAAAAACAGAAATTGGCAAAGAGAACCTAAGTCAAAAAGCAATTAAGGGAGAAAAAAGGCTTGTTTGGTTTCTCCCCTGGAAGAGGTGGATGACTCCTCTGGAAGGTGAGCCTCATAGCTTGAGAAATGATGTCACAAAACACATGCAGCTAAGGGGTCAACTGACCATTTAAATTCATGTCTCTCATACCGTGCTTGTACATCCATCTGAAATGTATTTAATTACTGCAATAAAGTACCAAATTAGTATTTTTACATTGGCATTATTTCCCTTATACACTTGCCAATTTTGCCTTCGATAGTTTTATTACAGTTTTATTATCATTCCTTATACTGAGACACATCAGCTTGGATGGCTCACTGTCACCTCAAGCTTGACATGGCCACAACCAAGAAGCTTCTCACTTAAATCCAGTCTGCTATCCCGTTTTTCATTAGGGTTGATAATACTACCATCCTCCTCATAACTTGGGGTGGGGGGACGGGTGGATGGAGAGTGGTTAAAATTTAACCCTTCGCTCTCCTTTTCACCTTACATCTAGGCATTGAAGATGCACTGTTGCTTTTTAATCACATTTCTAAAAATTTCTTTCCATGCTTATTGCCAAATCATTCTTCCATGTCAGAATCAACTCTTGCCTTGAATACTGCAATCTCTCTCGGGACCTTTTGATGCTAACCTTGCCCTCTACAGTCCATCCAAAATGCTGCTGTCAAAATCATCTTTCGTACCAATGCCAGCAACCTCACCGCACTATGCATCAACTCCAAACTTCTTATAGCCTTGTTTCAGAGACCCTACATCTTTGCTAGCAGCTCCTTTCATGTGCCTTTGTCCTCACTACTCTACCAGTGATGCCAGTCTTTATATACCTACCTCTATACCTACTCTGAGCCATGAAAGAAGGTATGGATATGTTTATGAACTTTATGCTTAGAAAGGCACCCTTTTACTTCATTCAAGTCTCTCTTACAGTATCAATTCTGTCAGCTCACCTATCCAAAGTGATGGGGGAGGTATAACAAAAAATTGTTAACAGAACCATTAAGATGTTTATATTCTTTAACAAGAAACTACGCAATCTTATTAGCATCACTGTTGCTTTTCAATGAACCTTTTCCCTTATTTATGACCCTCACTGGTTGTGTCATGGCTGGGCAAGAGCTATTTGTTTTTACAAAGTGCGCACCACTGATTTTAGATACTCAAGGAAATACTTATCAGTAATAATAAATGTCATTATTAATTTAAATAGTAACATTAGTCATCTAAACCAATTGAAAAAAAATTAAGGGCAGCCACTGTAATATGCCAGAACAACAACTTCATATTTGGAATATCCATACACAATTCAGCTCTGTTATGAAGACAATAGACTGGATTTCCTACTACAGCTGTGATTCTAATAATGACACCCATTTTAGCCCCTCATCTGGCTCATGAAACCTCCCTGCGCTGCCAGTCATTGTGTCAAGTATTATTGTAAGTGCCAGTAATTACTCACTCAGTCACAATGAAGATAGCTGGCAGAGTGTGTTAAGCTAAGTGTTCTAAGATCAAATGTACCAGGGGTTTCTGATTCTCAGAAAGGGTTACTATTGTACTATAGGCATTTTCATAATTTTCAATATTTAAATAAATGATTAACAAAAATAGACATTTTATTATATTGAAAAAGAACCCTAAGAAGTTGCCTACTGAATGGTAAATAAAAATTATTCATTCCGCTTAAGACATTAAATGCTTGAGCCTTTGAAAAAAACAAAAACAAAAAAAAAACGTGTTTCATCATGAGGACTTTGGTGTACAGTCTCTTAAGACTCTATTCAAGCTAAACTGGCTGACATCCAAGCTGTTCTATTCTTAATTCTTGACATGCCATGATGAATCTCTTCTCTATTATACTGTTTTCAATACCACTTCATTTCTGTTGCAATCAATAAGAGAGTGGGAAAGAGGTGGAAAATATCTCTCTATAGAATAATTGTTTAGCTATGTGTTGATCCAATACTCACTGTTATATGATTGTAAATAAGCTGAGACCACCCAAAGAGATCTGCTAGTCTGTAGAAAGCTGCTAATTTACATCGCAATAACTTCTCCCCTTTCTCATAAGCAATGGAATCTGACCCTCTAAGGTCATTCACTGGTGTCACCATGCCAAGACCTGAAAAGGAAGAAGAAAAAGTATATGTAAATCATGTGCTCAATATCTCAGTTAATGTCCAACAACATTCTGCCACATCTACTGTAGCTGTTTCTATAATGCTACTGACAGTTGATTGAACAACCAAAGAAGTCAAAAATTATACTTTCTAGCCTCCACCAGCTAGACCTCTGATAATGAGCATTTCATTTTCGCATGGACAGCCCATTTGGTAAAGATTTGTTAAATACAGATAGCACTATTCAGCTGTATTGCAGATTTATTAGTGACAGTGTATTTTTCAATTAACATATCTAATTTAAAAGGGCTTTAATATAAACCAGGGGTTCTCAAACTTCATTGCACTGCAATCCCCTTCTGACAACAAAAATTATGACATGACCCCAGGAAGGAGGACCGAAGACAGAGCCCCTCCGCCCTGGGCAGCGGGGCCAAAGCCGAAGCCCACCCTCCTGGGGATGGGGGGGTGAAGCTTAAGCTTGAGGGCTTCAGCCTTGGGTGGGTGGGGGCTGTGACACGTCGCCCAAGGCTGAAGCCCTAAGTACGGCTTCAGCCCTGGGTGGTGGGGCTTGGACTTTTGGCTTCAGTCACAGGCCCCAGCAAGTCTAATGCCAGCCCTGGTGACCCCATTAAAACCGGGTCACGACCCACTTTGGGGTTCCGAGTCACTGTTTCAGAACTGTTGATATAAACAATATACACAAATAATTATTCTTTATATCACTCCAGCATTTACAAGTTACTTTAACTGATTTGTTTGTTTATTTTTACAGCATCCCTGCAAACAAAATGGGCTGGTATTTCAGCTTGTTCACAACATTGTACCTTCATTTCAAAACTTCCTTAAAAATAATTCAAGTACCCATTACAAGTTGTGGCACATCTTTACCACAAATGATCCCTGTACACTCACTCATGTTTAATGCAGCCATTCCACCTTGTGGTGCCGCTGGGTAGACATTTGGTATATTTGTTGTCATGAAATCTGCAATCTGCTGTAAAGCCAACAAGCCTGTTGGGTTTTTTCCTTTCTTAAACTGTTCCTGGATCATGGATTCCAATTCTTCACAAAAGGCCTAGCAACAAAGTATTGGATATTGTTAAACATCACAAAATTGCAGAACCATAACCAACCAGATTGCTAGCCTCACACATTCCTTCCCTTCTCAGCACTCTTCAGAGGGAAACACACTGCACACTCCCCCCCGCCAAGTCAGCTGGTGGCAGATTTATTGGGCCTGTTTCTGTCACTTAAAAATTTTGCTCTCCGCAGTTACAAGTGGCATGAGTTTTATCAGCCTTTGCAAACTAACAACTTCCCCCTGATCATGAAGAAGGATAATACAACATGTATGACTGTTAGACATGAAGCAGAGAGCTAAAGCTTGCAGGAAGGGGGAACAAACTGAAATAGGAGTATTAGCTGGTGGGATCAATACAACAGGGTTGCTGCCTACCTGAAAGGTGACAACCCTAATTATGACATCACAAAACATGCATACCAATTCTTCTCAGAGAAGACATTTCATGAAAAGTGAGTCTTGTAACCCACTCATTAGCTATGCAAAGACTAAACTGCCAAATGAAGAGAAAGCTATCTGAGCAAACAGCAGATTTTAGTCAAGGACACATATTTAAGTACCAAATTTAAATCAATCACTTTATCCTCTGGCTTCCCTTCTGGAAACAAAGGGTATCAAAAATCTACTGAATATTTCACTAAGTAATGACATATGAGGAAAAGTTACAAGAGCAAAATATGTCTACCTTGGCTAAACAACAATTAAGAGTTGAAGTAATTACAAATATTTGGGTTTAAAACATTAAAAAGCAAGGAGGAATTTTCAATGGAAAAAGGAAGTTCAAATAGGAGCAAACAGATCTAATTAAGTAAAGGAGAAATTTGAGCTGAGTATCAGAAAAGCATCTTCCTGAAGAGCGTGGAACTGTCTCCCAAATAAAATGATGAAACTATCAATTGGGACAATGAAACTCGACTGGACACCACACTAGAAAATTATGCTCCGAGGACCACTCTTACATAGGCAAGGAAATCAAGTCAGTCTTAGGCTACATCTGCACTATGAGGTTGGGGTGTGATTCCCCTGCTCATGTATTCATACTCGTGCTAATTCTCACCAAGCTAGCATGAGTATAAATAGCAGTGTAGTCACAGTACCAAGGGTAGCGGCAGTGGGGGCATGTAGCCTTAAACATCTCTTAACTTCTGTTGAACGTACTGTATCACAGTGCAAAGTAACCAAAATCAGAATATAGAACACTGAGGGAAAATATGGTATTTTCTTACTGGGCTTTGCAGAATCATGGAGACTCTCTTCTTTTGTTCCATCATGTTGAAATCTTGGCGCAGGTCAGGAGCCATATTCCTCTCTCGCAAGTACTCGGGGTTATTTTCATCAACTCGATCAAAATACCTTTCTTTGTGAGGCGCTGTTGTTGGGGGTGGTGAAGTCACCACCGTTGCACTGGAATCACCATTC
This sequence comes from Emys orbicularis, assembly GCF_028017835.1. Taxonomy (NCBI): domain Eukaryota; kingdom Metazoa; phylum Chordata; order Testudines; family Emydidae; genus Emys; species Emys orbicularis. The sequence goes on from NC_088687.1 coordinate 125,796,936, forward strand.
ATAGCAGAATTTTAAGTGTCCTAGGGAAAAATCAAACCAAGAAAAAAGTTAGAACCTAGATTGATAATACATAAGTATTTATAAGACAGCAACACAGACCTGTATTCAAACATGTTCTTGGTTTCAACACAGCGCAAAATCAAGAACTAAATTAGTTTGGCTTCCACACTGCATAAGCCACAGTTTTAATAGTATGCATGGAGGAAGCCAGGTATATTTTGTTAAATTAAAAAGTACATAAAAAGTAGTATGTACTCAGGCATATAATTTTGAAGTAGTAAGGTGGAAAGTCAAACAAGACAGCTATTCAAATAGTCTCTACTATAGGCTCTCCATGTAATAATGCATCTTTAGTTATGCGTTCAGTTTTCACATTTCCCATAGACAATACTAGAAGGGTGAAGTCCCGAATATGAAGTTTTCAAATGTACAACAATGACACTCAGATATGCATATAAAGTGGTACAAAATGACATGCAAGATTCAATATTCCCAACATCAATACTGAAATGGAATCACCAGGTTTTACTGACTACTTCAGTCCAAAATATGGTGAATTGTATAGTTAGACAGCAATATTTGGGAAGCATTTTTAAAAAGACGTTTAAAGAAAATTATAATGGTTTATATTTAAAATATTAAATGTAGTTAACTGAAGACTACTTGGAGAAATTCTCTTACATTGCTGTCCCTCCAGAGTGTCCTGGTATTGTTAAAATTTAAATTATTTATAAGGATTTCTTTTAGCAGTATATGCTCTCACATTCTTACTCACATTGCACCAGAGCGTTCACATATTAAAATACAAGATTTTAAAAGCTAAAAAACCCAACGTTATTTTACCATATATGCAAAAAGCAAACACTAAAATAAAACAAAGGTCAGATTAAGTAGCCCACAAGCAAGCTTTGTTTTAAATTATTTCTCATTTTTAAGCTGTGTTCCTATCAGAGTATATTGCAAAGCTCCTTTTGTAGCTATTTTATAGCAGCTGATCTCTTGTTTAATTACAGCCTTTTATACCAAAAGTTATCGCCCCAACCACATGGCCTGATTTTCAGAACTACAGAGCTCCCACAAATCCCACTGAAGTCAATGGGAACTGCAAGAGCTCAGCTTTGAAGTCTCCAAAACTAACTGCCCTATTATGTGAACATTATGTTTAGGACATGTCTATAAAAATATAAATAAGTGTTTCATACTTTTGGTACTCAAAGCAGTAAAAAATATATCATGTTTGCTAATACTGCAGAATTAACTTGGTTTTTTATCTTGTGATTTACAATTTTGAAATGGATTTAAGAGAAACTATATCAAAAGACATGCATGTGAAAAAAAAAGTTCTTGTGAAAAGCAAATACTATGTTTATTCTAAATATGTTCTGATTAGAGCCCATCACTGCAGTATCAGAGTCCTTTTTTGGGAATTTGATACCAGAGGGGAAAAAATTGATACTTATCCTAATACTCTGTATTGTATTTGTAACGAATGGTGTTAAGCAAGGCTGTGTGCTCTCACCTATGCTATTTACCATTCTCTTTGGTGCCACGGTGCTAGATTCTTTCAAAGACTGTGACTGAAGTATTGACATGCAATTTCGCACAGATGGCAGTATCTTCAATCTCCAGTGTCTACATGCTTGCACTAAAGTGACTGACTTGCTCATTAGGGAGTTCCTCTTCGCTAATGACTGTGCACTCAACAGCATGTAGCATCAAAGATATGCAGCATCTAATCAATTGCTTTTCTAGATTGGTAAAGTGATTTGGACTCTATCAGCCCCAAGAAAACCAAAGTACTTTACCAGCCTGCTCCAGGAAAAATGTATTCTGTCCCTGAAATCGCAATTCCTAACACACTACTTAATGTGGTAGAAAAAAATTGCTATCTTGGCATCATTTTATTGAGTAATGCCATGATCAATAATGAAATCATGCAGTGCATTTCTAAAGCCAGTTCTGCCTATAGTTGACTTTGTCGCTACCTGTGGAATGACATTCAACTTCACACTAAGATTAGTTTCTATTGTGCAATCATGTTAAGTACTCTTGTCTACAACTGTGCAACATGGACACTATAGCAGGCACTAGAGGCAACTAGAGTGTTTTCACATGTGCTGTCTGCATCTCATCTGAAAATCAAGTGGTCAGACAAGATACCAAACACTAAAGTCCTGGACAGGGCCAGCCCACAACATTTTGGTACCTGAGGTGGGGAGCTCAAATGACACCCCCATGCCCCCTCGCGTGGGCCAAAACTTTGAAACATCTCAATTCTGCCTTCTTCCTGTTCTACTCCTCTCATGGTACTGCTCTGCTACCTACCACAATAAAGGAGAACTAACAACTTAAAATGCCTTGTTCAAAAATTTTAAGTAACACTTAACTTCCAAACGCCTGAACAGCAAATGTAACTTTTCTTGTCTGCATAGTAAACACTGGCATTTTTATCGTTTTGAATAATCAAAGTGGAGCTTTCCGTGCCTTCTTGGTTGCAAAGATTTGAACTGCTTCCTGCTGAAGGTCCACAGTCTGGGCCAGCTCATGCTCTATTGAGATGGTTGCAAGGCCGACTAGCCTCTCCTATGTCATTGTGGAGCGTAGATGTGTTTTTATTAACTTCAGCTTGGAGAAGCTGCGTTCTCCACTGGCAACTGTTACAGGAAGTGTTAGAAGTATGCGCAGAGCAACAAAAGCATTTGGAAAGAGGATGGTCATCTTATTTGTGCACATATATTCCAGAACAGCCTTTGGAGTTGATCCTGCTGAAACATATCGTGAAAGGGCTTTCAGTTCATCACCTAAATCACTTGCATCAATATTGTGCATGTCATCATGTGTCAACACTGTCTCTAGTGTCCTCCATTGCTGGTGTAGGTCTTCTTCAGGTATAGCGAGGAGTTTTGGAATATCATACAACATCCCAAATATACTACTGTGTTCCTTGAGCTGCATGAAACGTTCTTCAACTGACTGTATTGCACAAACTAGCACCTAGTTAAAGAATTCAACTTTGAATTGTTGTTTGGGGTCTCTTATGGGATTATCCCATGCCTCGTAATCAAAATGTCGTCTTCTTCGGTGACTCTTGCATTCTTGAATGGGTGGGAAAATAGCTTCAGTGTGAAGTTCCTCTGCCAACTTCTATGCACTCTTCAGAACGTTTTGAAATCCCTCATTTGAAAACCTCACCCTAGGTTTTGGGTAGCAAGCATTCTCACAATGGCAATGAGCCTTTTCAGAACATTTTGCCAGTATAGAGCATCTGAAGAAGTGAGGTTCTTACCCACGAAAGCTTATGCTCCCAATACTTCTGTTAGTCTTAAAGGTGCCACAGGACCCTCTGTTGCTTTTTACAGATTCAGACTAACACGGCTACCCCTCTGATACTTGCCAGTAAAGAGACTCTGATGCAATCTTCTGATGCTGATCATCTATGATGGCCTTTAACCTTAGTCTCATCTCAAGCTCTTTCCACCTATGGAATGCTTTCTGGTGATTTGCTGCCTTCTCATGGCATGCCACATTTCTAGCCAGGTTTTTCTAGTCCTTTGTTCCTGTAGAACCCAATGTGGCTTGAACATTAGACTGGAAGAGTTTGCAACAAAAACAGTATGCAGCATTTTGGGTTTTTGAGTACATAAGCCATAGCCTCTCCCCTTTGTCACCATTGGGGATTTCATACCAGTAATGTGTTGGATGGAAACTTCTATTTTCATTGTCTTTGGGGAACTAAGTTTTTCACTTGCTGTGGCCCATGCAGTAAAAGGAAGTCCCTCAGGCTACTGCTCAAGTGGGTCCACAGTCCTGGATCATCTAGATTTAAGGAACTAAACTCAGCAGCAGCTGTTTCTTGCGCCTCCACCACACTCTTCTCTGATCTACACTTTTCTTCAGGAATGTGCATGGTTACATCCATTTGAGATGGAGATATGGATGCTGCAGTAGCTACCAGGTCACCTGCACTCTGACTAACTGGAAGATCAGGCACCGCCTCACCACTCACATCCTCACTGGGGCCGGAAGGCTCACCGAGAACATGTGTGTCTATCTCAGGAGAGCTCCTTCCTGCTTAGATAGAAAAGCTTCCTTTGCTTTCTTCTTTTTCTGAACCATGCCCCAGAGGGGCGTTTTCTTCTCCTTCTCTCCCCCCCCCCCCCGCCCCCAGCATTATCTTGATCACCTGTATATAACAACAGAACCTTCATTCCTCCTAAAAACATGTTTCTTCCTGGAAGCCATTCACTGATAAGTGGTTAAATAAGACCAACTCTAGATCACATTTGAGACTGTGCCTTCCAATCCCTGAACATCCAGCCTATTTATCTGCATTATGTTATCCCATCAAATGTTGACTAAGCTTTTTGGAACAGAGATAAGGTTTTCCTTCATTTGCCACACAGGACTGAAAAATTGACATAACTTAATACACAAAGTAGTTTACTCATAGTTGTAAAATTGATTTTTGCTGAATAGGTCAGTATAATATGACCCTGTATTATAAATACATAGTGTATGCAGGACTTGAAGACCCTTGCCCCTCAGAGTAGGTAGAAATTTTGCCCAAACAAATGGGCCCAGAGAACTAGTGCCTTTCCTCGTGGGAGGAAAAGACAAAAGGAACCAAATAGCCAGAGAACTGCTGTGGTATCTTGCTAAAGTCATCCTGTTTCCCCATTCTGATATCTAAGAATAGCATATCTTTAGATCATAAAAGTGCCTGTTGGTGTCATTGCCTAGAGATAGTAACAGGAAACCCAATATACAATTCAGATTTAAGAATCACATCTGGTCAGTTATACAGATCAATTCCAGGAAGAGATGGGAGAATGAGGGAGGAGGACAACCCAGACACTACTAGTTTTTCAAGAGGGGATGATGAATAGCACAGAGAGACTTGAACTGCTAGCTCTTCTGCAGGAAGGGAGGAGCAGGGGAACAGAGCACTCCAAACACAGCATCTCCTTTATGAAGGCAGAAAGGAGCCGTGCCTAGAGCCACTCCTGCTTTCCCTACAGGGAATAAAACAGAAAATAGGAAGTGAGAGCAGAGCTGCCACATACATACTTCTGTGGTTACTTCAGAAAGAGGTTGGGGGCATCTTGAACAGCTTCAGTGCTGAATGCTGCAAGAGTTGAAATGGTAAGGCGGAACTGGCTGCACTTTTCCCTATCTGCAGGATTTACAGAACAGACTTACGATAGCAGTGGGTAGCATCTACTGGAGAACTTCTTGCTCTTTTGGAGAGCTCCATTTTAAGTCAAAGGAGCCTGATAGTAAAAATAAATCCCATCAGGCAGGTAAACCTTTGAAGAGATATTTCAAGTCAACCTTACACCAAATCTTTCACAGTTCAGTCACAAAAAAAGCTGAACTTGTGACCTAGGAAAGAGCAGCCTTTAACTGTTTTTGATCAGTAAGTCACCTTTGCCTGTGCAAACTAGGCAGAACTACAGGACTCAAAGCAGAATGATTTATTAAGGCAGTTTTCTGTCTGTATTTGGTATCCACTGCAGAGATACAGGGAATAAAGCAGAACCATCATTCCTTTCCTAAGAATTCTCTGCTCCACACATTACCCACAACCAGTTTTGCCTTAAGCTAACAGTAAAAACCAGGCAGTTTGTTCAGTCTAAAACTGTGATTATTTTCCATATTCTCATTTCATATTGGTTTTGATATCCCTTGAACTAGTCACAGCATTTTTTGCTTTGAGGTATGTGTATTCTTGTAGAGCAAGTAGGTCTGAGCACACACACTTGTTAAAAAACAAACAAGCCCTTTAGGATACTTAACAGAGAAAAGAAATAACCACTCATCTCTTCCCTGCTTTTGAGCAGAGTTCAATCATTCACTCTTAAAAGCTTAAAGACTGATCGCAACTTTAAATTACCATTAGCACCTAAATTAAAGGTCTCCATAAATCAAACATGAAGACATTTGTGCCAGCACAATAAGTGTCTCTTCCTCTGCCCTTAATCCAAGACACCCATCTCTCCTTGGAAGAATTTTTAAATCTTCTATGCCTTACCGCCCCAACTGAGACATCCTCTCTCCTGTCCCACTTCCATGCTCCCTCTGTAATTCCCAGAAACCTTGCCCTAACATTCCTTCTCCCTTTCCACGTACTACTCTAGCTCACCCAGATTCACTCCACTCTCTTCTGTGCACCACTCTGCTTACATCTGCACCGTACCTCTCAACTCCCTCCATCTTGTTCCATGCTCTCTCCCCCCATTCCTATTCCATTACACTTTCTCTTTATGACATGCTATTTTATAATCCGAAAGAAGAAGGTAGATTGGACTAAAATGCAGAAAACTGCACATGGTAAATTAACATTTGGTGAGGGAGACCAACCCTTTGGCCATTCCTCCTTCTACCCTCCCTTTCATGATTTTCTTGCCTCCCTTTTTTGTTCCCCTGTCTACACACTTGACTAAAATGCATCTCTTACATTTTATTTTGGAGACTACATTTAGACAGTTGCTGCACACCTTCCAGGCAGAAGCACTGGTCATCAGGTGGCATTCATAAATTGAACATAGAGCTCCTACCTACCTCTGAAGCCAAGTGAATAATTTGTTTAACAAGTCTAAACTCCACAGTCCTAGCAAAGAAAAATGTGATTTCAACACTGGAAAACTGGGTTCAGCAGTAACGTACATTTAGGTCAGCAAAATAAAGCACACTGCTTAACTAGATCAAAATTTACACTGCATTCTTGGACATCTAGGAACCCAAATCATAATGGCCAAGATTTTGAAGAAGATATCTAGTGATTTTTGCCACCAACTTGAGACAATTTAAAGGGGGTTGGTTTTCAGAAGGCGAGTGCTCAGCACTTAATGAAAGTCAGGCCCTTTAAGGTGTCTCCAGTTGGGCACCCAAAATTACTACTCACTTTTGAATATCTTAGCCAATGGCACTTATGCCTTCAAACCATTATACAAACAAAGTACTTAATTCTCAATAACAGTAATATGAGAAGAACAGACTGATATATTTTAAGGCCAAAAAGACCATTATAATCATCCAATCTGACCTTTTGCTTAACAGAAGCTACAGAATTTGACATAGGGATTCCTGCATTGAGCCCAATCACTTTTACCTAGTTTCCCATCCTACAAAATAAAGTAAGAAACAGAGGTTAAATGGCTTGTCCATGGCCACACCGGGAGCATAGCCAGAATTAGAAATGAAGAGGACCTACTAGTTCTGTTCTCAGTCTACATCAATATAAAATAAATAAAAATACACGTTTTGAGTAAATTCTTTAAGTATCATACAACAGTTCCACTACAAGGTGAGGATTCTATGTTAATTTAAAAGTCAACAATGCTTTTATTTATTGCAAAAAGGTTAGTTCATCAATAGTTGAGATTATTAAAAGAGCAGAAGTTTAGCTGGCAGCTGATAATGCTTGACATTGATTGTATGTTTGAAAAAAACCTGAGTGCTGCAAATTAACTTTATGTTGGTTTATTTATTTCAGACCAGTCTTAGAGTTACAGAAATTCCATATTTTTATGTATAGTGAACAAGAAGAATGAGCAAGGAGTTACATCACTAAGGAAACCTTTTTAATAAAATGTGAAGAGTGGAAAAATAATTTGAAAAGGCAAGAACAGTACTATTAAACATAATAGCATAAAAACCTCATCATACCAGATTCTACTCTCAATAGCTCTATTGAGAGTTTAGTCCCAAATTGATATACCCCCAAAGAGTAACCTTTGAAAACTATTCTGTATCCAGTACTAATTTATATTAGCTTTTAAAAAATCTGAAACACTTACTGCACTTCTGTGATATTTTCTATATGGTGCATATACAGACCACCCTTATTTCAAGGGGTGTATGAACCAACCTGCAATAACAATCTTTCATTATTACTTCCACTTATTTCAAATTATTTTGAAAATTACAGCGGTCAAAGCTGTTTTCAAAAGGTTCGCATCATTAGACACAACATTGATTCTGCTTCACTGTTTCTCTTTTGCATGAGACTGATCCAGCCTGACAAGGTAATTTCAAAATGGGAATGTGGTATCTTGCTAAAGTCATCCCGTTCATTCCCCCACTTTGATATCTAAGAATAGAATAGCTTTAGCTCATAAAAGTGCCTGTTGGTATGTCATTGCCTAGAGATAGTAATAGGAAACCCAATATACAATTCAGATTTAAGAATCACATCTGGTCAGTTATATAGATCAATTCCAGTACACCCAAGCCCACTGCACATTATTAGCATATATATGGCTTGATTTCTAAGGTTCCGTTTCCTTCACTTTGGCTAGTAATCAGGGCTAATAAAAGACTATTTTTCAGCGTAATACTGGCCTGTTCCATTCTGAAAGATGTCTGCCAACTCATTCATGGTACTTCCACTGACAATAAGGTAAGGATTTTTTAATCTGAAGCAAGCCAGAGAGATTTGACAAAATTTTACAGGATCCCTCACAATTTGTACCTGTTAACTTCATTAGAAACCTCTCCCCACCGCTTTTTTTTTTTTTGGAAGAGGTGGAGTCTGACTGGCAGTCTAATCAGCACCCAGATCATATATGGAAATGAGATCATAAAGACAAGGAAGCAGTACAGGCTTTGCTTTGCTAGGCACATACGTATTCATTCTGTGCCGCTGAATGTCCTGTGCTGATCCAAAAAGCTAAACAAGAATGGGCTCTCTAGATTTCTCCCCAAAATTAATGCCTTGTCTATACTTAAAAGGTTTCCCAATATAGCTATACAAGCAAACCCTACTAATGTACATACAGTTTAAAAGGGCAAAAAAGTCCTTTTGCTGGTATTATATCAGTCCCCTGAGCTGATATAACTACATTAGGATTGCCAATTTTGGTTGGACGTATTCCTGGAGATTTAATTACATGACATAATCTTTAATTAAAGATTAATCTTTAATTCTTGGAGACTCCAGGCCAATCCTGGAGGGTTGGCAACCCTAATCTGCATCTACACTTGGGCTTTTCCTGGCATATCTATGTTGATGGGTCTCAGGATTCCAGAAATCTGACATTGCAGTTTAGAAATGCCTTAAAAAAAAAAAAAAAAAAGCCTCAGCCAAGGCCAAATCGAGGGCAAGTGAAGAGCAAGTATACAATGTATTTCTAATTCATTGGCTCCAACACTTCAGGATATCCAAGTTCAGTCAGTAAACATGAAAGAGGCTAGGGCCCTGTGGAAAAAAATAGTATGTGTTCATATAATTAAAGACTATATCATAATACATACAGAAAAGAGCTGATTTAAGACTGCACAGGCAACTTTAAGCATTTCCTAACTTTTGAGTGCTTGACTTTGCAACTGTAATGTTCTTTTAATGTATTTTTTGCATATAGTATATAATTACAGCTTTATCATATCTTACACTACAGCACTTTGATTACCTTTTTACCTCAGTGATTCCTACATATTTGCTCTTGCTCTTTTTAAAAAAACGTTTTAGAAACACATTTATTCAATCATCTGCCCTAGAAAAATTAGCAAAACTATACAGTGTAGAAACAAGTTATTTATGATAGCCCATTAAAGTTTCCATCTTTTTCAACAAGTGTATTCTTCAGTATGAACATTTTGGCAGTGTTGTACTTGAGTTTTTTCTTGGCATTTCAAATGTTTCCTGTTGAACTTCAAAAAGGAAAAGCTGGCACCATCTTAGGAAGCCCAAGAGCTAATAAAGCAAGTTCATGATCGGACTAGTTAGCAGGCAGAATAAGTCTTTAACAAATCGAACAATCATTTTCCTTTTAGCCAAACAATCCTAGCTGACTTATATCTTCTAAGCTTTCTCTTCTCTTTGTCTGCAACAGGAAGAGATTATTTCACAAGCAGGAACATTTATTGCTGTCCTTAGAATCCTAATAAAACTGGTTGTTTGCACATAACAGAATTGCTCACTTGAACTGGCACGAAGTACAAATGTCATCTTCATGTTTGATACCAAAAGACATTGTGAATTCAAGACTGGACTCTTACATGGTTTATACCAAACACTATCAAAAGCTTAACTTGCCAGAGGTGATGCATTTTATGGGTGGAATATTACGCCAGTCTTGGAGACGACAGGTTCTGGCAAGCAGAAATATTAGAGAGAGAGAGAGAAAAGAGACAGAAAAATTGAGTCTGGTGGAGAAAGCTAATTATACAAAGATTCACTTACGCTACAGCATTTATAAACTCTATCAGCAAGTATTCCCCATTATCAGCCTGATCCAAAGCCCACTGAAGTCAGTAGGAGGACTTTAACCATATAGTATTAGAATGCATTACAATATTAGATGAAGATTAATATGGACAGGCTCGAAGACAGATGCCACCAGCAAAAAAATTCAAAATGGACACTGAGGTCTATAGTTTGTGGTCTATAGTTTGTAACTGGTGTCCACATGCACACTGTGCATTGTCTCGCATCTTTCAGAGGTGTGAGAGATGACAACATCTGCCATGCGATATTCTGAAATGGCTCAATGTAAACCATTGCTTCCAGGATAGATTGAAGACTGGAAGATCCTGATTAAACCCAATCCCAAAAAGGCTTGCAAGAGTTCAGGTGTCTTCAGAAGAGTCTGGAGGTTCTCATGAATTGGTAAATTCAGGTTGGCCCTGGTTTGTTTGTACTCATAAGCTGTATGTATCTGTCTCCAGATGTTGAGCATGGGTACATGTTCCTGAGTGGGCAATCACCGAACAGGTGTTGATTTTAATGTTCCAGTTATAATTCTCATCATGATATTAAGCTGCATGTCCAGAGATTTGGTGAGCTGTCTGCCCAGACTGGTGAGCAATATTCAGCGACTGAGTATACCAGTGATAGAGTTGCTGCTCTAAGCGTGTGTGGGCATTGGCACCTCACGTTGTACCTGTGAGTTTTCACATGTTTTTATCTTTTTTCGCATCTTTTCCAGATTAGCATTAAAAGTCTAGCTTGTATCCAAAGTTACACCCAAGTAGTTCAGATAGGGTTCATTTCAGATTCATTGACTGCAAAAGGTAACATTAAGCAGTTCCTTGGTGGCTTTATTGATTAAATAAAAAGCTATTACCAAGGTTTTGTAGGCATTGGGATGGAGCTTCGAATTTTGAAATTATTCTGCCATTATCTTGAGGTCGGTGGAGAGAATGTCACTGATGGTGGTGAGGTCTTTGCCATGTACTGCCAGAACAATTTGGTCAGCACAAATGAACTTACATGAAACTGTGTCAGGCAAGTCACTAATGCAGATGCTGACTAGTGAAGGAATCAGCACAGATGCTTGGGGTAAGTCACCACAGACCTCTGAACTGCCCATTCAACAGGAAGCGATATTTACAGTTGCTCAACATTATGGCCAGGAGTCTCATAGTACTACAGCATTTGATGACTCTTGATGCCTTGAGTAATAGCCCATATCTCCATACTGTATCACAGACAGCAAACAAATCAATCAATGCTGTTCCAGTTTTTAGATTCCACTGGAAACCAGTTTTGATGTAATTAGTAATGTCAAGAACCTGGTCGCAGTAACTTCATTCTGATCTAAAACTGACCTATTCCTTTGGCAGGATGGCCTCAAACATAGGGGTAAGACAGGTCAGTAAAACTCTTTCCATTAATTTACGAGTTATGGAGAAGAGTGATATTGGGCAGTTGCTGGCAGCACCAGTTGGTGGTTTCCCTGTGTGAGGAGGGCAATCACTATCGCCTCCCACCGGCTTTTTGGGATCTTCCCCATCGAATGTATGGCGACGCTTAGGTCTGCCAACCATGCTTGTCCCTTTGGCCCCAAATTCTTAAAGAATTACCAGCAGCTTTTCTACTCTTAGTGGCCATAAGGGACTGGTTTATTTCTTCTGTAGTATATGGGGACAATAGTGGTGAAGTGGCAGGGCTTTGTTGGACACCTAGAAAAAGCTCCTTCTGAACCTACTGACTAATCAGCTTGTCAGCTCTAGTCTATAAATTACAGAGAAGGTGTGAGGTGACAGCATTGGCTGTCACTTTCGGTTGATGGTGTTTACTGAGTCAGCGGCTCCAAGCTTACAAAGGAGTGCCCAGGCTTTGCGATTGGAATATGAGAAAAGTCAAGATCCTACACTGTGTCTTTCCATTTCTTCAGGCAGGTAGTGTTCAATGTCTGTTAGTCCTTTTGTTGTGTCTGGATCACCATTTTTCTCATATTCCTTGAAGACTAGCTGCCACCAAACAGAATAGACCTTGCAATAGCCACGAGGACTGTTTCACAGAAACTTTGAGAAGAACGTGAACAATGTGGTCACAGCTTTCTGCGATCAGCTTGATACGATGTATCTTGTCTTCAATTTCTGTGGTATGTGCAACCCAGTTCTACTACTATAAACCAGAACGAGAGAATTTCCTATTCTGATTATTTTCAGAGTAAAAATTACAATAGCCTTTACAGTAGCTCCTCGCTTAACGTTGTAGTTATGTTCCTGAAAAATGCGACTTTAAGTGAAACAATGTTAAGCGAATCCAATTTCCCCGTAAGAATTAATGTAAATGGGGGGCCAGACAAAAGAGATTTTATATATATATATATATATATTACACACACACACACACACACACACACACACAGTATAAGTTTTAAACAAACAATTTAATACTGTACACAGCAATGATTACTGTGAAGCTTGGTTGTGGTGGTGAAGGCAAAGAGTGGAAGAGGGTGGGATATTTCCCAAGGAATGCACCTTAGTGCTAAATGATGAACTAGAACTTGGCTGAGCACTCAATGGTTAACACATTGTTGTTAATGTAGCATCACACTCTACAAGGTAGCAGGAATGGAGGGAGGGGAGACATCATGGCAGACAGAGAGACACACAGTGTGTGTGAGTGTGTGTGTGAGTGTGTGTGTGTGTGTGTGTGAGAGAGGGGGGGGCCCATTGCCCCTTTAAGTACGCTGACTTCACTAAGTACATTGTCTTTTTTAGCAAGTTGAGACAGCAGCTGCTGCCAGCAAGCTTCCTCCGTCATGAGCCCTGTCGTGTGTCCCCCCCACCCTGCTCTATAGACATGGGGTAAGTGGGGGACACCCTGACATTAGCCCCCCTCTTCCCCACCCCCGCTGCACAGCAAGCAGGAGGCTCCCGGGAGCAGCTCCAAGGCAGAGGGCAGGAGAAGTACGTGGCAAGGGGGGGAGGGACAACTGAACTGCTGGCAATTGATAGCCTGCTGGGCAGCTGCCGCACAGGGAACTTAGGGGAGGCAGGAGCTGATAGGGGGGCTGCTGGTCCACCCTGGTTCCAAGCCCCCACCAGCTAGCTGCAACGGGCTGCTCTTCCTGCAAGCAGTGAACAAAGCAGGCGGCTGCCAAACAACATTATAAGGGAGCATTGCACAACTTTAAACGAGCATGTTCTCTAATTGATCAGCAACATAACAACGAAACAATGTTAACCGGGACGACTAAGTGAGGAGTTACTGTAAAGTGGTTAGGAAGGACACGTAAACAATTAAGCCTAAAAATCTGCTTCAAATTAGACAGGAAATTGCATTTAGAAAACTAGTACAGATCTATTTAGTAGCAGATAGCTACTGGCCTTTTGCCATGGAAAACTTGAAATTGCTCTTTGATTGCTAAAAACCAATAAAGATTTTTCTTTGCTCAATGAACCATGGATCATAGAAAAATATTGTCTGGGGAGGCATTTTTGTAAGTATTGAGTCCTTTATTGGTACCTTCTACAGAGTATGTCTAAGAAAAATAAGGTCTAATGTTTGAAACATGGCAATAAAAATGACCTAAGAGTAAATCAATTCCCAGCTGCCTTCTATTTTTCTGGTGTTAATTTCCATTAAAGGGCAAACTGCAGTGATTAGTATTCGGTACCTTATACAGCCATATAAATTACCAAATATGACCCCTAGTACCTTCAGTTAGGAAAGGACTTCAGAACCACATTTGAACATATTTCCAGCTAAACCAGTTTTTACATGGTTAAGTCAGAACATCTTTAAATATGCTTCTAAGATGGCTTGGCCCTATCTACACTTGATGACCAGAATGTAGAAACTGATTTAGTTGAAACCATACTTAAACACAGCTGCTACTTAATCTGTCCAAAGTTCAGTACAGTTGAGGCTCAGAATATGTATTTAAGGCCAGATGCTATTCTTCACACATGCAGCGCAAACCAGCGCTAAAGTGGGATAGGTGACTCCCCCTCCCTTCATACTAACCAGGGATTGAAAAGAGTGCTACTCCCAAACTTCTGAAAGCAGGAGAGCTCCAGCCCCTCTGCCTGGATTGGACAAGTGCTATTCTTCAAGAACTCCCCTCCAATTTAGCTGAGAAAGTGAGGAATCTCCAGATAGGGAAATACGAAGTGGGAACAACTGTATAAGCCAATGCCAGTTGGGGAATTTCCCTCTACTTCCTAGGTCTTAGTGGAGCAAAACTCAATCTGACAGGAGAAGTGATATCCTATTTGGAAGTCCCTTATCTGCATCCTCTTCAGGAAGATGAGGACCCAGGATCTCTACCCCAGCAGCAAAGCTCTGCTCTCTGAGGAGAGAAGGGGCAGAGCAGGAGATTTCTCAGAACCAGCTAACTCTGTCCTGTATATGGCAAGAGGGAGACTAGACAACAGACTGCCCTTCTTAAGCAGAAGTGAAGACAGACCTAGCTAGAATCCTAGAGTAAAAACACAGCACAGACAGTTCCCTTTTCCCTTACCAGAATACCATTTAGGGAGAAGGAGGTGAATTCAGACAAATAAGAAGGAAGGGATACTTTGATTTGATTCTAGGAACTTCATGGTTAATGCAAGGCAATATGCATTTTTTAATATCCATGTTTGGTAAGAAATGTAATTCCCAAGGCTCCTCCATGCTAAAAACCGACTTCTGACTCCAAGGTGAGCACTTTGTCAACATCTGCAGGTAAGCTAGGTGACCTGGCTTCTATCTGTAAACATCAGAAGAGTTGTGAAACAGTGATAATAATACTGTGAAGGTTTATCTTCACTGCAGCATTAGCTTGAGTTACCGACACTGGAGTTAACTCCTCTCAAGTTAGCCTAGCTTCAGTGAGAGAGGTCATACTGTAAAACACTGGAGCTGCACAGAGTGCCTGGATCAGCAGCACAGAGTAGCTGAATCCCCATTGCATTATTAGCTCCGGTGTCAGCAGCACTTGAGCTTCAAACTTCACTCCCTGATAGGCCAACTAGGTTGAGTTTAAAGCACCATTTAACTTGAGCTAGAGATATTTGTGCATGCATGGGAGCTGGGTTGGGGCAACAATTGAGTTATACCTTGAACGAACACTACAGTGAAGATAAGCCCTGTCAGCTCAGAATCAACATCTATATTTGTGTACATGGAGATTATTCTACCAAAGCCAATCTAACATCCTAGCTCAGACACTGGGATCTATATGGTACTAGAAACATTAGCTTCATGCCATT
This sequence comes from Emys orbicularis, assembly GCF_028017835.1. Lineage (NCBI taxonomy): Eukaryota > Metazoa > Chordata > Testudines > Emydidae > Emys > Emys orbicularis. The sequence continues at coordinate 125,812,371 of NC_088687.1, forward strand.
AGTCTTTCCCTCTAGCCTCTTGGGGCTTGTGAACTGACAGAGCAACACCAGGGAGAACAAGTGTGCTTGCAACCAGGAAGTGGGACCATCTAGGGGGAACAAGAAGAAGGAAAATAGGTAAAATTACTAACTGCCTCCCAGGTGGGGGGAGGGGGGGGGAGAGAATAGTTGCCCAAGAGCCTCTCAATTGGAAACATTCATTTGGGGTTAAAAACCAGCCTAACCACATTTTCATGTATTTTAAAAATTCTCTTTTAGATTAAGCAACACACCCAAGCTCCCAGATAAAGGACATGTTGCAGAACATAAAACTAAATTTCTAGCAGCTAACAGGAAAAGTGCATCTTTCATTGAAAAAAATGCATTTCCTTAATTTTTAACGCAGATAAAACATCTACCTCATATAGAGAGATTTTTTTTGGCCCAGTTTCTTGCATTCTCACTTGCTTCCTCTAACTTTGTTCTATCAGTTCCCAGACCACAAAAGGCAGGAGGGCAAGAGTAAAGGCATGAAGTTAAGGTTTCTTCTGATACACAGATCCCAGTGTTTGAATTTAAATTCTGCTTTAACAGAATAATCTCTATGTGCATCAAACGACTGAGGGACTGGTAGCTCAGCAGTAGCTATGGGGATCTGCTACCTACTCTGCTTGCCTTCTGAAAGACCAGGGGAGTCATTGATGGGGGCTGGGGAGAAGAGCTATGGGGATGTTCCTATAGCTGTCTGTTTCCAGTTTGTATGGGGAGGGGAGGGCATTGCGCAGACCAACCAGAAGAGGGAACAGGAGATAAGCAAGAATGATTATTATCCTGCTGATAATAACTCATCTTAATTAATTAGCCTCTTACAGTTGGTATGGCTACTTCCACTTTTTCATGTTCTCTGTATGTATATATATCTTCTTACTATATGTTCCAGTCTATGCATCTGATGAAGTGGGTTGTAGCCCACGAAAGCTTATGCTCAAATAAATTTGTTAGTCTCTAAGGTGCCACAAGTACTCCTGTTCTTTTAATGAGAAGGAAAGACACTCAATAGCCTGGGAAGGGACTGATCAGGAAGAGAGGGGAGAGGAATGAGTACCTGGGACAACTGGAGCAGAGAGGAAGGAGAGAGAGAGATTAAGAAGGGAAGGGAGCTAGAGACACTTAACTTGAATGTATCTGATTTACCAGGCCCCTGGATTCTTCCCAATCCCAGCCTCCTACTTTGCTCTGGCTCCTTGATCAGCTCCTTCTCAGGCTTCCAAGCTGAGCAGGCTATGCACAGGTCCTGTTTCCCACTTCCTCTTCTGATAATATGGTTTTCTTGTCTCCACTAACCTTCCACTGCCAGTTCTGTGTCACCAACATAAGAATAAAAGCATGTATGGCACATCACCCACTCCTAAACGTTCAAGCCTTTGCTAAAGGTAAAGTAAGAGGTTTCAAACTAATGACCTAGTTCTTCATTGCCATTTTCTTGGTTTGATTGTTTCTAACCAGTTTCAACTTGTTCTCCTACTCTGTCCAAATGGCTCTGCGAGAACACTGCTGGCATGGATTCAGCAGTTTATCGTAGCTGGGTGAGAGATTCAGTACAATGCTGCCAGAGTCAGGCTATACTGCAGAACAGCTCACATCACTGATTAGAGACACACACACACATTCTGGGAAACAAGCCTGAACAAACATGTTTAGCTTATCTCCGGGGACTAAAATGAGGTACGCCAAAGAGGTTCACTACGAGGGCACCAGACATTTTTACAATCTGATCTTTTTGTGCAAACTGGAAAGCATGAGTTTCATTAGTATCCTTCCCCATTCCTTCCATGCAGGCACATCATTTGTGCAGCTAGAGGCCCAACTGTGCTGGGCGCTATACAGCTATATTGTAAAAGAAACAAACCCTACCCCAGTGAGTTTAATATTTAACTAAAGATATGGTAAAGTTAATTATACCTATTATATTACACTTGAGATGTAAGTAGCAGAAGAGGGGGTTCTGTAGCATTTTTAATGAGTTACTCTATCATAATGGTTCATATTTTCTTCATATTTAGCTCTATGCTTTTAATACTGCATTACATTTTGCAATGCAGCTGATGTCTTTTAAAAATTTACTTTAACTTTCAAAAATAAAATGACAGTCAAGACCAATCTTAACCTTTAAAAAAAAGTTTTTAAAATGTTCCTTACTTCCCTCAAGACTAAACATAACTAAAAAACATTTTCTGGTAGCTTAGAATCGCCAAAAATCCAGTTGTATGCAAAGGATAAGTAGTTAATTTACTACCCACTAGACAAGCAGCTGAACTACACTTAAAAATCTCACCAGCACTGACAGATGACCTGCCCAGAGAGAGCGAGAGAAAGAAAGAAAACTGGCCTCCCCTCGAACCTCAATTTCTTTGGTAAATTCCACTGAATTGTACAAGAAAGAGGGTTTTTCCAGCCTCGTTTATTGCTATGCTAAATTCCGTCTTTAGTATCACTCAGTTACACCTCATATTGTAGTTGGAGAAGCATACACACAGATAATTCAAGGGCACAGTAATAGGCCACAACTTCCATTCAACACATTTATAAGAACTGTGGCAAGCAGCCATTTCCAACCTCTGGTGTGAGCAGGGTTTAGTATTTTTAATTATAATGTTGAAATTTTTCACTTACATTTTTAATGCTCAGGGAGCCTTTAATGGGGCCAGAGCAGCACAAGCGCTGTTATTCTCCTGGTATTTCCACCAGCCAGGAATTTTAATACTGGGAGAATACCATATGGTTATTTTTGCCATATGAACTCTTCAGGCTTGAGAGTTAGTGAAGAAACACAAGATATAAATAAGGAGATATTCAGGTTTAACCCAAATACTGCTTATTATTAGGTTCCTGTCAACACAAATGCCCAGCCCACGCCTCAGGGTCAGACATGCCAGTAAGCAAATGCTCTCAGGATTTTTAAGCACAGGTCAGATCAGATCAGCAGCTTGTGCATCTAATTTCTCAGTGGCAAGTTACTGATCTGACCTGAACAGCACATAAAAAGCCTGAGGGCACAGACTGGTCAGCATGTCTGAACCGAAGATGAAAATGAAAACTGGCCTCACACCACACAATACCCTTACAGAGTCTAATGAATGGAAGTTGCACCCAGTACTGGACTTCTGGGGGGAAAAACACACACACACAATTAGCTGCACGCCTACTTCTTAAAATAAAAAGTGAGGTGGGTAGGAATACCCCTCTGAAGACAGAAACACACAAAAAAAGTCTGGATGATCCTGACCCTCTGCTTCCCCAAACCAGAGTAATCTGGGACAAGGTGAGGCAGAATTCCTGAAGGGAATTCATTCATTTTGACTGCTGCTTGCTTCTTCTTGGCAGTGCTCTCTCTCACCTCTCCATAGATTTATTTTTATTTTTTTAATTTCTATAGCTTCAAGTATTGCCCTCCCACATTCTTAGGACAGAAGCACTGGAAGGCACTAGAAATAGGAAGAAGATGGGAGAAGGAAGGCAAACAATCTAATATTGAGGGGGGAAAAAAACCCTAAATTGGCACACACATCTTGCTCACAATTAAAATATACAGGCAATTTTAACAATCGTAATAAATAAAAATGCCTAATGTTAATTTGTAATGTGTAAAGGTATTGACCACAATTGGGCAGTGCACGGGGAAGATCTTAGTAGACTCCGGTCACATCCCAGTTGTAACTAACTAGAAACATGACTAGATTTTCTAATACAAAAGTTTTCAGATTTGCTTGGTAGAGGAGTCTACCATGATCAACAGGCATACAGTCTTGATAAAAGAAGACACCAGCATTCAAGTCTTAATTTATTGTATGCTAAAGAATTATATGTACTCTCATCATGCTACAGCTTTTCACAGTGTTTATAACCAACCAGGCTGTCTGAAGTGAGGTTTTTCTGGCATCAGATACACTGTTGTGTTATGAAAAAAAAAGCTGCTGTCTAGATAACTCAGGGTATGTCTACACTACAAAACTATTTTGATCTCAATTACGTTAACATACAGCCACCGCAGTAATTAAATCACTTTACATGTCCACACTACGTTCCTTGTGTCAGAGGTACACATCCTCATCAGAAGTGCTTGCACTGATTTAACTGTCAGTGTGAGGCATTGTGTGATGGCTTATGAAAGCCAGCAACAGTTGACGTAAACAATGCACTGTCTACACTGACACTGTATCGAACTCTGTAGACCTAAGCGCTACACCTCTTGCGAAGGTGGAATTATTAATTTGGTGTAGCAACATTTTAGTGTAGATGCTTACAGAATTAGGTCGACGCAAGCTGCCTTGCATTGACCTAACTGGAGTGTAGGCCGGGACTGAGTGTTGCCGTAATCAGGTCAGATGAGAATGTTATGACACCCTGTGTAACCTCACCTCTTACATATCTCATTTGCTTCACCCATCTGGTGTCTCAGTTTCCTACCTGTAAAATAGGAATCATACTTGGGTACCACAAATTGGTACTGTAAAACAGTTAGTGTTTGTATGGCTCTTTGTATATCTAAAGTGGTGGGTAAATGGTAAATCTAGAATAGTCTTTCCCAGAGTAGGACCGAAGCATAACAGTGAAATTGCACTTTTGTTGTTTGTGCTGTACCCATTCTGTGAACAAAGGTCTGGTACTTTCTCCAAATGGTGTTTTATGACAAAATAGCAGTAAGACTATAAATTAAAGATGCCTCAAATGTTATAATTCTACAATAATCCAGCCATAAACAACCTTTTCCCCTCCCCATCACAACCTGAACAATAGCTAGTCTTGAAATCAAAGACCTGTAACACTTTAATAACAAAACTAATATAAAACATTACATTGACTAATTTCATTTTAAAAAGACAGTTTTCGGATAGTGTTGAGCAAAGAATCAGGTTTAGTTTTCACCAGCAGGTTTTTTAAGAAATATAAAAAGGTAGTTGAACCTATAGAATTTTAACAGGTTAGCCCTCACTTTAACAAATTTGTCCACATGGATCAGTTGCTGTTGCTAAGTAGCAATAGTTTGATACATAGAAGTTCAACTTTAGGTGGATAAATCTGACCCTTTGCTGAACCATTGAGTTCAGTCTCCACCAGAGTTAATTTCTAGGCCCATAATTGATTTGAGAGGAGGAAAGCCATTTTTTAGTAAAGGTTAAAAGAACAACTGTCAAGTAACTTGACAAAAAACAGAGTCTATAACTAAAGACAATTTTGTCTTGTGGTTATCCTACTTCAGGTACCCCAAAAGAGGACACTGGGGGAAAGGTCCGGAGGGGCGCACAGTTGGGGGAATTGGAGGGGGAAGGAGGACATAGGGGGATATTCATTGCAGTTGGGGGCAGTATTGCTCCCTGTCATGGTGGCAGGGCAGCTGGCACAAGCCCAAGTCGCAGTGACAGCCATCAGTCAGCGCCCCCCTGAGGGACGCCTTCCCCAGGAGTGTCCTGGGTGGGCAGGATCTGGCAGCTATGGCTTGTAGGGGAATGGACCAATCAGCTGTGAATGCAGGGGAGGGAGCAACTGGGAAGGGGAACAATAAGGGCTCTTTCTGAGCTGCAGCTTGTCTGCTGCAAACTCTGCCCTTCCATCCCCCCGCTCGACATTTCATGTTATTTGAAAACCCCGCCGGGACAGAGAAAGCAGGCTCAAAAAAGAGGCTATGTCCAGGAAACCCTGTATGTATGGTAACCCTAGTCTGAGGGCCATAGATGGAACAACAAATTTGAGTGAAGATGGCTGGAACTCTGGTTTATGTGACCTTCCCTTCTGTGCAGACCAGTTCCCTAAACAAATGAACATTCCAGTCAAGGATAGCACCCATGGTTAGATGGACCCTGAACTGGGTAGAACCATCGACAGAGACTGTGTAGGTTTTGCCAGCATTAACTTTACTCTCAAACTCTTCTTAGCTCATGTAAAAATAATTTTTAAAAACCTTAAGTTTTCTATTGTGATCTTATGCAATTTTTATTTATTTATTGCTGCAACATGTTGTCTAATCTAGGAAGAAAACGCCCAAATTAAAATAACTATTTAAATCAGGAGATTACCATCTAGAAAAACTTATGAAAAATGTAAGACTCTCTCTTGTAGACACAAAGCAGTGTGGCAAAAGTGAAATTTCATATTCTAGTCTCTCTTTATTTCATTATACAAAGATCTTTTCCCTCTACCAGAAGCAGCTAAAACTTTCACATATCAAGAAACTTTCACATAGCAGCTGTCAGGAAAACTGAAGAAACAGGTCACCGTAAGGACAAACTAGAGGTCCACGAGAAAAGTTTTGCTTTGCAGATTGAAACACAACGCACAGGCAACCTATGGAACTCATTGCTAGAGAATGCTGTGATGGCCAAAAGTATAATCAGGTTCAAAAAGAATTAGTCAAGATGGTCAAGGACACAAGCCCATGCTCTGGATGTCCCTAAACTGTCTGCCAGAAGCTGGGACTGGATGAGAGGGGACAGATCACTCAGTAATTGCCCTGTTCCGTTAATTCCCTCTGAAGCTACTGGCACTGGGCACTGTCGGAAGATAGGATACTGGACTAGATGGACCACTGGTCTGAGCCAGTATGGCCATTCTTATGTTCTTATGGAAGAACCCTAAATGAAGCCTGATGCATCATTACCTTAAATATTGCAATGAGGAATCATGGTACTAAAAATCAGATTATTTAAATTGCTTTTTAGTTATTTTAATTGTTTTGGTAGTGTTCTTTGTTCTGAGCTCCACTGAAGTATGTAGCCACAGAACTTGAAAACTTCACTCATCTACTCACCACAAGCAATTAGAAAACTTACCACGGGAATTGGGGAGCCTAAATCATCAATTTCCACAAAATCTGAGCTCTCTCAAAAAGCTGTCTTAGTCCATATATGAACTGAAGTGTTCTCTTTTCTGCATGCAATTCCTAGTGCCTCCACTGCTGCTCATCGATTTGCCAAGCAACAGCACTGTGAAATTAACAATATGGCTGAAACGATCCAGAAACCTGTGGGCAGCAATTAAACTCATGATTCATTTCAGTTTCATGCATCTTTTTAGGAAGCATTATTAACAGTAGAGGCAAGTAGTGGAGATACTTATAAGAGAGATGAATCCACAAAAAGAGGAAGGAAAAGGAAAAACAGGAAAGAGCTCTACCTATCCTATAGCAGCCAGGAGGCTCTGGAAAGCGAAGAGGAGTAAAAATTTCCAGCAGTTAGAAGAGGGTGGAGCTTTAAGTTTACCAGAGACCTACAAGCTGAAACTAACATGAAAGTTGGAGACTTCAAGCAGTTGACAGAGACAGCACCCTGGTAGAAATCCCAGCACTTCCAAATTACCAGAAACTGGAAGTGCCAGGGGGATTGGAATTTTTATCAAGACATTACATTTGTCTAGTATGGGCTCCCCACCCTCTGTCTCTAATCTATTTCTGGCTAACAAGAAGTGTCTAGTAACATAATTTTGACCTCACCAAGCCTGTTGGCACTCTAGACACTACCGAGTCCCTGTACTGGGGGAGGTGGGGGCTTCAGGGTGATCTCCCATCTCAATGCAGCCAGTGGCCTCTGCTCCCCACTACCCTGCTGGAGCCACATTTATTTAGTGACAAATAAAATTTGCAGAATTTTAAAATATTGTGAGCATGATTTTTAATTTTTTGGCGCATGATTCCCTCAGGAGTAAAAAGAGGAGAATGCAGCAGCCCTTTTGGATCAATTCAAGGAAAACATTCTATATAGGGGGCTGTAGGAAAGATATGAAGACAGCTGTGGAAGAATTTGACAAGTGGGCATTAAGGCAAGTATCATGGATGGAATGAAGTCCTTTCCCCTCTTCACCAGAACTTCCCCTTTTTGGGGGACCATTTTGTGTTTGACAGAGCAACTGGTTCTCTCTAGGCCACTGTTCCTAGTCCTAATTATTCTATTATGCTCAGATATAATGGCTGCTAGAGAAAGTCCCATGTTATTATTTACACTTCAATACAGAAAAAAGAAACCCACTGACCACACACCATAGTTGTCACCTGCCTCCCCACACTGGAATCCATATGGGATATCATCAAATAATTACAACCCATATTTGATGGGAGCCACATCTTGAATGAAATCTTTCACAAATCCCCTCTTCTGGCCTTCAAACAACCCCTCCAACCTCACCAAGCTCATCATCAGAAGCAAGCTCCCGACAAACCAGGACACCCCAACTCAAAGTGGCACCAGACCCTTGCAGAATAACAGATGCAAAACCTGCAGACATATCTCCACTGCTACAATGATCAATACCCACCACAACACACCGTTCAAGATTCATGGGTTCTACACACACTTATCACAACATGTGGTAGTGCATCAAATGCCCCAACAACAACTATATGGGCAAAACCAGACAATCACTACACTCTTAATAAACTCATACAGAAAAATGATAGAAGACAAAAACACCATATCACCCATGGGAGAACACTTTTTACAAAGTCATCACGACACATCTGATCTCTTAGGGCACGTCTTCACTACCCGCCGATCCGGCGGGTAGCAATCGGTCTATCGGGGATCGACTTACCGCGTCTAGTGAAGACGCGATAAAATCGATCCCTGATGGCTCTACCGTCGACTCCGGAAATCCACCGCGGCAAGAGGCGGTAGCGGAGTCGACGGCGACGCGGCAGCGGTCGACTTGCCGCCGTCCTCACAGCCAGGTAAGTCGACCTAAAATACGCCACTTCAGCTACGCTATTCACGTAGCTGAAGTTGCGTATCTTAGGTCGACCCCCCGCTGTAGTGTAGACCTAGCCTCAGTAGTTGCCCCCAAAGGAAACCTGCAAACACTTGAAAGGTGAGCTTGGGAATTTAAATTAATAAATTTGCTAGACACCAAAAACCATGAACTTTACAGGGAAACTGGTTTTTATGACTCATTACAATTTGTAACACATACTGCCTGCAACCCTTAATTGGCCACTGCAAACCTTTTATGCATAACAAGCTAACCCCCAACTGTCCACTTCATTTCAAGTGATCAGCTTCAACATGTTACCCCTTCTGCTTAACAATCTGTCCCAACTTGTATTTAGCTCAGACTCTGCTTCCTTCCCCAGACCTAATGAAGATCTCTGTGTAGCTTGAAAGCTCGTAACTTCCAGCAACAGAAATTGGTCCAATAAGAGATATTACCTCACCTACCTTCTCTCTCGTATATCCTGGGAACACCACCGCTACAACGACGCTTCAGACACATTTATGCTGACTTTCATTATATTCACTCAAATATTATATTCTAAGTGTTTTCTCCAAAAGTTGTTTGATAACTGTATTTTAAAAGTTAACTTAAAATGTATGTAACAAATCACTATACTTAAAAAAAATGAAAAGCAAACGATACTGAACTCTTGTGGAATTGTTTATGCAAAGTCGCATGATGTTTGTTAAAACTAGTAATCATTCATTTTTTTAAATGGCTTCTATGCACACTCTGCAGAGAGGCCAACAAAATTAATCCTTTCTTATTCCTGATGGGGCCTTGAGAATGTTTACCTCCACCCCCACAAAGCCCCATATTCTATACTCACCTTCCTTCCAGTTAGGTACAAGACTCCCTTTGCAATCTGTCAACACTGTTCCTTTGCTGCCCAAAAGGTTTTACATGAGTAGGGCCCTACCAAATTCATGGCCATGAAAAATGCGTCACGAACCATGAAATCAGGTCTCCCCCTGTGAAATCTGGTCTTTTTTGGTGTGCTTTTACCCTATATTATACAGATGTCACAGGGGAGACCAGCGTTTCGCCCCAAAAGGGAGTTGCAGGGGGTTTGCAAGGTTATTTTAGGGGGGGGTCACGGTATTGCTGCGCTGCCTTCAGAGCTGAGCGGCCGGACAGCGGTGGCTGTTGGCTGGGCCAGAGAGAGAGAGAGTGAGTTTAACACCCCACAGCTGTGCAGGAACTTCACAACCCCATTCTAATACAGAAACCTTTGATCCCTGCTTGGATCTATTACTAGAACTTAGAAAAAAAGTCTGGTAAATATAAAAATGAATTTAAATACAGCGTACAGGCTGTTTCCATGGCACCAAATATGCTTATTATAATCAAGCCTTCATCATCATGGCGGTAAGAGTGACAGTGGAGGATACTCTCTCTTCTTAGTTCCATCGGGGGTATCCATTTCTCTTCACATGCACATTGCATCTTAGAATTCTGCTGCAGTAAGCAATTTTGATAGAACAAACCAAATGCATTCCCCAAACTTGCGAAGTTAAATAAAACCATTTCTCATTGTACAGTCAAGGCCCGTAGCATATAAAAGCCATTTGCAAGATATACCTTTTGCAAAGGGAAAATTGAACAACTTCATTTATGCTATCACCAAGATTTTAACTGAGCACCAGCTCAGATTACAAGATTTGTCAGAATACATAAAATAAAATTCTTCCTACCTTACCTTGTTTCTGCCTGCATAGTAGTAGTCAGAGGCTCTCTCCCTACTGGGCTTTAAAAATCATGCTCAACCATTGTTAAAACATGACCAGAAAGGTTCTCAATTGCAATTTAGTCAATAAATGCATATGGTGCAAAACTATGTCAGAACAACCAAGCTCTTGTGTAGCTGTTGAATATTATGAAAACTACTGTAACAGTTTGATCCTGACTACAGCTTCCAGACAATCCTTGGTAGGATTCTGAATTCTGTATTGCTGAACTTATACATAAGCATAGTTTTATTATAGTCAGAGTCAGAGATGGCATAGTCTAGTTGACTGAGCAGAGAACTGTAATTCAGGAATACTGACTTCTAACACAAGTTCTCACAAGGACTCCCTCTGTGGCCTAGGGAAGGTCATAACCTCTCTAACATCTGTGAAATGGTGATAGTACTTACATCATAGCAGTGTCATCATAATTCACCTTTGTACACCGTTAAGCATTATTTCATTTATAAGAACATTTGTTCTGGTATCCCATCAGTTTCAACATTTTTAGAGCCAAGTACATGCATAGTCACCTCACATTTACACAGTATCTTTTCAAAGCAACTTGTAAAGTGCTTCAGATTAACCAGGCTATCTCTGGTGGGATTTCTAAAAAACAACTGGGCAAGGCAATTAAAACACGACATCTGTTAAAAATGGGCTTCAATATGTTATCCTGCTCACATTTCTGCTAAACCATGTGAGCAGTTCTCTGTGTGCCTTTACAGAGTATAATCTAAATAGTACTGAACTTTCATCTGGACAGTTGGTTATTTCTCATGAAAAACAGATACACAGACAAAAATCTCATGAAGATCATTTATTTTTCAGTAGTGTCTAGAAAACCCAACCAAGGTAACACAACCTTTATGTGAGGTGCTGTATATAAACAGGCCCCTGCAACTAGATCTGTGCAGGCAGATCTTTATGCCCACGTACAGTCTGACTTCAGTGAGACCCTCCCCATACGTAAGTAGTGTCCACCCATGCAGATCCAACTGCAGAACAGGGCCACAGAAACGTAATCCTTACCCCAAAGAGTTTACAATCTAAATTAAGACCAGAGGCAACTAGTTAGAAAAACAAAAGGAGGAGGGAGGATGTGGGCGAAAGTAATAAGATTACTCCGTTATAATAAGTCAACGCTCACAATTTGATTCTATTAAATAATTTGGCTTTGTGTGTGTGTTTAAGACGTTTAAACCTCTACCTACTCTGTTTTTTAACCTGTTAGTTTTGTTTTCTGGTATAACCAAGAAGGGTCCATGATAATGACGACAGAGTCACTGATACGTCCACTGTAATGGTGACATTTTACTAGCCCAAATATCTGATTGCTGGCCAAAATGTATTACTATTTTCCTAGCCACTGATCATCAAAAAGTTCCATCCCATAAAACATCACTCATAAGAATGCAGTAGTTTGCTGTTAATAAGGATTTCCCAAATTTCCAACTTTTTTACAAATTATTGGTTTTCTTCAGCTATTTCCCACCACATCTTGCAGCCCTGAAAGTTAACATTTGTTCCTACTTTTCCCCCCTCTATCAGACACATGCACACTTGCTTATTTTATATAGGGTTGTTCATAAGTGCCAGGCTTCCGATTAAAGAGGAAAAAAGCATGAGGCATGAACCATCAAGGTGAACAAACAAAATGGATAAAGATGTTCAGCACTAGCCTAGTGGTAAAGTTGGATATATCATGTAAAATGCCTGGGTTAGATTCTTATTCTTACAATAAAGAGTCTTGTGTTGTTCAGCAATGAGCCATGTGACAAAATTCCTGAAGTCTTGTCTACACTAAGAAAAAAAAATCTGATTGATAAGGTAATTATCCGCTGGTGCATGATGGAAACTGAACAGACATACTTTTCAACACCACAATGATACCTTCATACCCAAACATCCATATTCCTCCACTCAGCCCTTCCCAAAAGACCTCCCTACAAAGGATCAGCTGCAGAGTAGGGAAACCCTTCATGAGAAATTCTGCGATCTGAATGCCCCTTTTTAAAAACCCAGACACTGTTAAAATAAGTGCCTCTACTACTTGCAACCACCTTATAGAGAGGAAACAATTTCTCAAGAAGTTCGAGCCCAAACTATTTACAGCTTTATAGGTCAAGACCGAAACCATACGCAAGAACACAGGAATTGCCTCACAGGATCATACCAGTGATCCAACTAGTCCAATATTCTGTCTCTAACAGTGGCCAGGACCAGATGATTTATAGAAGGTTTAAGAAACAATAATGGACAGTTAATGTATGACTTATGCCGTCCAGCATGAGTTCTCTCTCTTGCATTTTTAACACATCTAATGTAATTGTAGTTGACGTTATAAGAATGTCTAATCTTTTTTGGAACTATAAGTTATTTGCCTCAATGATATCTGGTGGCAATGAGTTCCACACGTTAGTTATGAGTTGTTTAAATAAATATTCCATTTAATCGGTTTCAAATGTGTTGTCTTTAAATTTCATTCAAGTCCCAAGACTCTTGTATTATGAGAAAGATAAATATTCTATTCAGGTTCTTATGCTGTGTCCATCAGGAATCAGAGCCCCTATTTCATTTATTATTTTATTTTTCTCTACACTATACTACACTCCTACCCTCACTCTGCACTGAACAATACCTATCTTCTCAATCTCGCCACATGGGGGAAGTCCTCTCATGTCTCTAGCATTTGAAAGTAGTATTCCTATTGAGAGTATACCATAGATTCATATAACAAGATTAGAAAATACTGTGAATATTATAACCATTCCTTTTACATCTATCATCATGCATTTTTTTGCCCACTGCTGAGAACTGAGCATTTCAGTGACACCCAGGTCTTTCCTGAGTAATTACAGTTTACTTACAACCAGTAATGTGTATTATTAATTCAAATTATTCCTTCCAATATGTACTACTTTGCATTTGTCAACTCTGAATCTGCCAGCATGCTTTAATCTAGCTTTGCTAGCTCTTCCTGGAGCTCCTTACTCTACTCCAGTGTAAGTAAACTAAATAACAGTGCTATCTTCAAGTATTATTCACTATTCGCTCCCATTCTTCCAGATCATGGATATATCAAACACCACGAGTCCTAGTGTGCAACCTTAGGGCATCCCACTGTTAATTTTTTTGCCATGTTGAAAACTGGCCATTTATTCCTTTTGTTTTTGTCTCTTCACCAGTTTTCAGTCTACAGCTGGATGCTGTCTCTCATACCATGACTACTTCGCTTCCTTAATAGCTTCTTGTGAGGAACTTAGTCAAAGGCTTTTTGAAAGTCCAGATAACTAGTGTAATCCAGTTCTCATCTTGACAATAGGTACAGAGTTCTGTGTAACCCCATGTCTGATGTTTTTCATGTGTACAAGACAGTCTCTCTTATCTTACACTCCATGCTCCAAGCAGTGGTAGGGATAGGACATGGAGCTTTAAAGAACTTGTTGCAGGGTGTTGGTGAGAGTGTACACTGAGGTGTCTGAAGGGTGGTGAGATAGGTGGGTCCTGGGCTAGGTGCTGTCTGGTGGGATGAGGGGGGGGGCAGACACCCCCACATACTTTCTGTCCCACTAGTTGTATCCTCCTCTAGGCTTATCCCCCTTCCCGTTTGGATCCAGCTTGGAGAACCTCAAGTGGGGAGGTAGAAAGGCCTGCAAACTACCTGAAGAGCAGTGCCATAGCAACCCCCATTGTCTGAGAGGGATAACTACAGGGCCATTTCTGTAGCCCAACTGGATATGTGGGATCTAGCTGGGCTGCGAGAATGCGTGACTGAGCTTTCACATACAAGACACCTGGCGGCCCTGCTTGTAAGGTCCACGCTTGGGAGAAAATATCTAATTCTGTCTATCTAGCATCCCCCTTGTAGTTTCTCAGTGCCTCACTACTACTAAAATAGCCACTTGGTATATTATCAGAAATGTTGGCTAAAATTTATCAGTAGCCTAATTTAAAAAGTGTCTAGGAGATAGAAGTGTCTATCAACAATCTAGTCAAATTGAACACATACATTTGTAGGGTATATCTACTCTAAGGCCCAGATCCTCCAAGGTGCTGAGCACCTCCTGCGAAATGCTGAACTCTCTCAACTACATGAACAGAAATTTGAGGGCATTTAGCCTCTCACAGGAAGCAATCAGCATGTTGCAGGATTGGGTGCTAACAGGAGCATGATAGGGCTCTCAAAATGAAATTTTGCCATTGGCTTTGACAGAAGCAAGATCAAGATCTAAGCTTTGCTCTGCAAAATCTAACTCAAAATGTAACTGAAAGTGATTTGTGCCCCATTAGCAAGCCCTATCAGGCGGGCAAAGTTCAGTTTTTTGTTCTACTGGATCCATACATTAATACTTGATTATTAGCAGCATTCTACAATAAACAGAGCTTATATTAACATAAAAAGAAATAGATTAAGCCATCATCTGGGCCTCCCACTGCACTCTGTCTTGTAGGCTGTAAGCTCACTCACCAGGGATGCTAGAATCCCCAGCCCCTACTCCTTTACTTAACTGTCCTAAAGCCACTGGCAAACGAGCAGCAGAAGCTGGAATCTGGCCTGATTCATATAACCTGAATTAATAAGTATTTTGCCTGGAAGGGATACATGCTGATTCTCTTATTTAGAAGTCTGACAGAAACTGGTCTTAAAGACAGTACTAGATTGTTCCCTTTCTGGGAATACAGAAGAAAAATCAAATGTAAATTACAATTAAACATAAACATTCTCTTTTGAGTATATTTAATATTTTGTAGTAGCTGGATCTAATCTGATAAATGTTATTTGTTGTGACCTATCATGCCAGTGTGGAATGATATAACTAATTGAACACACTTATTTAAAAAACTCACATTCCTACAAACAATATTAGTCAGCTAGCTAATAAACAAGAATAAAATCCAATACTATTAGTATTGTTCCAAATGCATGGAAAAGAGAGACAGAAAACAAATACACAGGTCAGAGTGACTAGCCTTTTCTTATTACCTCCATTTTTGCAAAACTATGGGCTGGAACACATGCAATATGAAGCAAAGCAGACAAAGCGGGGAAGATATGCAGAAGGCAACAACAAAAAAATCTGAACTCTGTGTAGTTCCTGTTACATTAATATCAGTTCCAGACTGGTGGAGTAGAGGATGCAGAAATAACCAAGATAGCAAGACAACGTTCATTGAAGAATCATTAAAGAATTTCATTGAATTAATTCATTGAATTAGTACTCAATCCCTCTGTAACTTTAGCATGGGGTATTCAAAGATGGTAACTCTGCTTCATTTATCAAATTCTTGAGCTGGCTCAAGAACTGCACTACTGACCTGCTAAAAGATAGGTCTGAAGATTTTACATCCAGTTTTTCAATAGATAAGACAGAACTTTCTCAACAGCAAAGGTCTGAGTTTCTAGAACAGGGGTGGGCAAACTTTTTGGCCTGAGGGCTGCATCAGGTTTTGGAAATTGTATGGAGGGCCGGTTAGGGGAGACTGTACCTCCCCAAACAGCCAGGCATGGCTCGGCCCCCACCCCCTATCCCCCCCTGCTTCTCGGCCCCTGACCCCCCTCCTCCCCGGGACTCCTGCCCCATCCAACCCCCACTGTTCCCTGACAGTCTCCTTTCTTGATGGAGGGAAGTGGATCCCTGAGGTCTGGGAAGGTGATCCCAGTAGCCCCAGAAAGGCTAGGGTAGCATCCTGTATGTATATGGGTGGTTGGTAGGTTGCTGACCAGACCAATGCCAGCCCTGATGCAATGGTTGAATTCCAAAGAAGTCTTTTGGTTTTCCAGCACTACCACTCAGTGAGTGGCTCAATGCTGGTGGGAAGATGTGCCAAGGTGATGCTGTGGAAGACTATATCTCCTCCAATACGTATAGTGCTGTTGGTACTTGGACTTTTGTCAGTACCTGTCAACGTCTTGGTGCCAATGAGAGTTCCACGGTGTGCATTTCTTCCACTAGTACCAGGGGCGGCATCAGTGTGGGTGCCTTCAGTGCTGGTCCCATGGTACCAATGGAATCTGCTGCACCGCAATCTGCTCCTTTTCACTTGTCTTCACTACTGGATGAGGTTTGAAGGGTTTTATCCCAAGATGCCTTCCTGTGTCTCTCAGAGAGAGGATACCGAGCTCTTCCTCGAACTGCTAACCCAGGACTCTGGACAGCCTCTTTCTGTAATCTGCTTCAAAGCTGATAGTCTCAATGATTCCAGTGCTGTGGTAGTTGCTGACTTCACTGAATCTTAGGTGTCAAGTGCTTGCTCTACAGAGCACAGTATTGGGGGGAGGGTCCCTTAGACCTCAGACCTTCTGTGTCTGATGCCCCTCTAAGACTGACCTAAGCAATCAAATTGAATCTTGCATCCTGTGATTTTCAGGTTCCAGTGGAGAACAAGGTGCAAACCAAGCACATGCTTGGGATGTGGTATTTCCTCGGGCAGAAGAGGCACCTGCAGTGCCAGTCTTTAAGCAGGACACTCAAGGCTTGAAGCCTGCAAGTTGTGTGTTGACCATCTTGAGATCATTGTACTGGAGTCTGTATGGATGAGAATTATTCAGTCCAAGACGTCAAAAAGTAAGGGAATGAAGGCTGCTTCCTGCTTGCACATACGGTACATGTACAAAAACTATTACTCAAGATCCATCAGCTTTGCTTTTATAAAATACTAAGCCGCTACATTCTAAATATTTCTTGCTGTCACGAACAGTCATATCACCAGGGAACTATCCCAAAGGCATCTGATGCTGATTACATCCGTTTCAGAACTAACGTTATTATATGCCATGGATACAGGAAATGGCTATGAAACAAACATGTCCATCATATTAATAACATCTTGCAGAAAAATGTGGTCTTAAAACCACTGGTTGCATAGAGGTATGCTATCAAACTGAGAAACGGTTATTTAAGACTAAAACAGCAACTAATCTTTACTATTTTAGCTCAAAAAGTTAAAGGGACACTGTCAACTTGAATTTAAGAGGAATACAGCACACTTGATAAGTCTTAAAATGTTTTTAATTCTTAAAAATTAATTTTATATATACTATATACATGCATACAAAAACACAGGGTTGTTGTGTTGTTTTTGTTTTTTTTTACACTCCCCATTGATGTTTCCAAGCATCTTCTCAGCAAGGAGAAAAAGTAAAACTGATAATGCAGAGTACTACTGACTGCATCATAAACTGGGGAACAAGGTAAATAATTTACCAGTAACTTTACAGTGATAATGTGGAAGGTACTATGATTCTTATCATACAAGTCTATACTAAAATTACCTGCTAAAGTTTGCATAGCTCCCAGTTTGTGATCCATGGTTAATCCATGATGACTGGTTTAAATGTATTAAACAAACTAAACCGGCAAGTTAATTAACTTTGATAATCTTCTTACTGCCCATGCATCAGCACACTTTCAAAACGTATGTTTTTTAAATAACAGAAAGGCTGCACCCCATGCAAGGATGTCTGTCCATGTTGAAAGAGTTCTAGTATATCTGCTAAGTCATCCACTGTTTGAAGATGACTGCCAAACATGGCTTCAGCACTACTTTGGAGTTTCTTATCTTATCTGTTTAGGCCTTAAACAGCTTGTGCATATTTAAAAACAAGTGGGAAGGCAGAAAGGCTAAAACAATAAAGCACATTAAACATACACTTTTCCAGTATTCATATAACAGTAAATGCTTCCTGATGCACATAAAAGCCTTAAGAATATTAACCATTCTTAGGCAACTTTCCATAACTATGAATGTTAAGCATTATTTTCATAAAGCTAACTTAGGCCCTATTATTAAACCTACTGGAATTTAATTGCTTAAACAAGACGTCATCATCTTAGCTGTATGCTGTAAAGTGGAAAAAGATGATCTTGTTTTTTATTAATTATTCATAAAAATCAACAGGAAATTCAAATGGCAGTTCTGAGGAGTTGGGCGGAATTCAGGTTAACAGCCATTAGGAAGGAAGCTTCCAAACTTTATCTAATCCACATCCTATCCTATCCCCACCAAAACTGATTTATTTGCTTGCACTTCCTTCCAGAAATGGAAGGTTAATTGCTGAAGATATACACAATGGAAAGGATGTGATATGCAGATTTAGGATACACAGAATTCTGAACTATAATAAAATTCAGATACAGCATTTCAAGAGACTCTCTTTGTTTCCATTTGTTTCAGGATTATATCTGATATCTTACAACTAGTGGTGTAGGGAAAAAAATTAATATAGCTTCTGATGGCCCATTTAAATAAATTTATATATTTTTTAAACCAAACAAAATGTAAAGAATTTTATCTTTATCTTTAGCAGTAAGAATTTTATCTTTAGTTCCCCCATCCCAACATTCTGAACCATATAAACAAAACCATCACAATATAGCTATTCTAAACACATAGGCAGACATTCGAACAGTTTTATGACACAGAATCTTATTTGTAGATCTGAATACATTAGAGAAAAATCAGTGAGATCTCAGGCACTGCTAACCTTGTCTGACTAAAATCTTTGAGGGGGAGAGAGTTGAGGGGTGACGGAAATACTCAATTTATATTTCATTTAAAAGAGCTAGTATTTTATTGTACATCAATTTGAGAAATATAATTATTTACCTTTATTACCATAGTGTGCTGGCGCCCTAGTCATGAACCAAGACCCTGTTGTGATTCATAGATTCTAGGACTGGAAGGGGCCTCGAGAGGTCATCAAGTCCAGTCCCCTGCCCGCATGGCAGGACCAAATACTGTCTAGACCATCCCTGATAGACATTTATCTAACCTACTCTTAAATATCTCCAGAGATGGAGATTCCACAACCTCCCTAGGCAGTTTATTCCAGTGTTTAACCACCCTGACAGTTAGGAATTTTTTCCTAATATCCAACCTAGACCTCCCTTGCTGCAGTTTAAGCCCATTGCTTCTTGTTCTGTCCTTAGAGGCTAAGGTGAACAAGTTTTCTCCCTCCTCCTTATGACACCCTTTTAGATACCTGAAAACTGCTATCATGTCCCCTCTCAGTCTTCTCTTTTCCAAACTAAACAAACCCAATTCTTTCAGCCTTCCTTCATAGGTCATGTTCTCAAGACCTTTAATCATTCTTGTTGCTCTTCTCTGGACCCTCTCCAATTTCTCCACATCTTTCTTGAAATGCAGTGCCCAGAACTGGACACAATACTCCAGCTGAGGCCTAACCAGCGCAGAGTAGAGCGGAAGAATGACTTCTCGTGTCTTGCTCACAACACACCTGTTAATACATCCCAGAATCATGTTTGCTTTTTTTGCAACAGCATCACACTATTGACTCATATTTAGCTTGTGGTCCACTATAACCCCTAGATCCCTTTCTGCCGTACTCCTTCCTAGACAGTCTCTTCCCATTCTGTATGTGTGAAACTGATTTTTCCTTCCTAAGTGGAGCACTTTGCATTTGTCTTTGTTAAACTTCATCCTGTTTACCTCAGACCATTTCTCCAATTTGTCCAGATCATTTTGAATTATGACCCTGTCCTCCAAAGCAGTTGCAATCCCTCCCAGTTTGGTATCATCCGCAAACTTAATAAGCGTACTTTCTATGCCAATATCTAAGTCGTTAATGAAGATCTTGAACAGAGCCGGTCCCAAAACAGACCCCTGCGGAACCCCACTTGTTATGCCTTTCCAGCAGGATTGGGAACCATTAATAACAACTCTCTGAGTACGGTTATCCAGCCAGTTATGCACCCACCTTATAGTAGCCCCATCTAAATTGTATTTGCCTAGTTTATCGATAAGAATATCATGCGAGACCGTATCAAATGCCTTACTAAAGTCTAGGTATACCACATCCACCGCTTCTCCCTTATCCACAAGACTCGTTATCCTATCAAAGAAAGCTATCAGATTGGTTTGACACGATTTGTTCTTTACAAATCCATGCTGGCTATTCCCTATCACCTTACCACCTTCCAAGTGTTTGCAGATGATTTCCTTAATTACTTGCTCCATTATCTTCCCTGGCACAGAAGTTAAACTAACTGGTCTGTAGTTTCCTAGGTTGTTTTTATTTCCCTTTTTATAGATGGGCACTATATTTGCCCTTTTCCAGTCTTCTGGAATCTCTCCCGTCTCCCATGCTTTTCCAAAGATAATAGCTAGAGGCTCAGATACCTCCTCTATTAGCTCTTGAGTATTCTAGGAGGCATTTCATCAGGCCCTGGTGACTTGCAGGCATCTAACTTTTCTAAGTGATTTTTAACTTGTTCTTTTTTTATTTTATCTGCTAAACCTACCCCCTTCCCATTAGCATTCACTAGGTTAGGCATGCCTTCAGACTTTTCTCGGTGAAGACCGAAACAAAGAAGTCATTAAGCATCTCTGCCATTTCCAAGTTTCCTGTTACTGTTTCTCCCTCTTCACTGAGCAGTGGGCCTACCCTGTCTTTGGTCTTCCTCTTGCTTCTAATGTATTGATCAAAAGTCTTCTTGTTTCCCTTTATTCCTGTAGCTAGTTTGAGCTCATTTTGTGCCTTTGCCTTTCTAATCTTGCCCCTGCATTCCTGTGTTGTTTGCCTATATTCATCCTTTGTAATCTGTCCTAGTTTCCATTTTTTATATGACTCCTTTTTATTTTTTAGATCATGCAAGATCTCGTGGTTAAGCCAAGGTGGTCTTTTGCCACATTTTCAGCGGAATAGCTTGCTTTTGGGCCCTTAATAGTGTCCCTTTGAAAAACTGCCAACTCTCCTCAGTTGTTTTTCCCCTCAGTCTTGATTCCCATGGGACCTTACCTATCAGCTCTCTGAGCTTACCAAAATCCGCCTCCCTGAAATCCATTGTCTCTATTTTGCTGTTCTCCCTTCTACCCTTCCTTAGAATTGCAAACGCTATGATTTCATGATCACTTTCACCCAAGTTGCCTTCTACTTTCAAATTCTCAACGAGTTCCTCCCTATTTGTTAAAATCTAGTCTAGAACAGCTTCCCCCCTAGTAGCTTTTTCAACTTTCTGAAATAAAAAGTTGTCTGCAATGCAGTCCAAGAATTTGTTGGATAGTCTGTGCCCCGCTGTGTTATTTTCCCAACATATATTTGGATAGTTGAAGTCCCCCATCACCACCAAATCTTGGGCTTTGGATGATTTTGTTAGTTGTTTAAAAAAAAGCCTCATCCACCTCTTCCACCTGGTTACGTGGCCTGTAGTAGACTCCTAGCATGACATCACCCTTGTTTTTTACCCCTTTTAGCCTAACCCAGAGACTCTCAACACTTTCGTCTCCTATGTCCATCTCCACCTCAGTCCAAGTGTGTATATTTTTAATATATAAGGCAACACCTCCTCCCTTTTTCCCCTATCCTTCCTGAGCAAGCTGTGATGCATGAAAAGAAAAACAAACCCGCCACAAAGCGTTAAAATCCACAGGACAGAGGGACGGGCAGTAGAATGAAACAATAAGACAATATTGGGCAGAAAGATAGGCAGTAATATCAGCACAACAGTGGCCCAACAACCATTGCCACATTTTGTGTAGACATCATGGCGAAAGGAGAGTCAAAAAATTTGAAGGAGAACAATGAAGTCGCTTTGTGGATGTTTACAGGGTGGTCCTCCCAAATGTGATGGACAGAATGGGAGAAAGCACAAAGATGCCAGTTTGAAAATTTAACAACTAAGCGATGGGGGCTGACATCATGGCCCAATCAGTAACACGTCCGTAAATTGTTACTTTACATAGCCATTAAAAAAAAAAAAGAGAGAGAGAGAAAACTATTCTACTCTCCTAAAATGGACTCATTATCATCACATCTATAAATGCTTAACAAATCAATGTTTTTCTATTTGTTATAGGAATAGCTAACCTGGTGCACCTAATGATTTCTAGGCGCCCTATTTACCTGAGTTACTATACTATATGAGCAATGAAAGGTTGAACTGAAAACAATATTGTTTAATGTGCAAACTATATTTGGTTTAGCTATAAAAATTCTTACATTAACACCAAATACTGTGTTACATAACACAACTGATTAAACTAAAGTAAGAAAAATATCGTATTGCAATATCACAAGTTGAGCATGCACTGCAGCTAGGAGTTTTAAACATCTAACTAATGTAAGCAAACTCTGAGCACTGAACTAAAGGAACATTAGGATGTTAATGTGAAGTACAGCTATTAAATTTTAAACGTTCACATCTATGCTGAAAACTTCCAATATTTTCCTAGACATTTGTATACTGATGAGTTTGTTTTTTATTTCAAGTGTTACCATGTTTGAGAAGTGAATAAGCAGACCAATGCATGAAGGTCATTCAGACCTGGGGAAACAGAGGGCAAGTTATGGCCACTCACAAATTTTAGGTTAACCATATACTTCCCAATGTCTGAAATTCTCAGCACTTGGCACTCAAACATTTGAATGGTTTTCATTAGCACTAACACTTTGTCTTCGCTACTAAAAAAAGGTCCTTTTTTCACCTCAGGGTAATTAACATGTGAGCTATCCCAAAGTAAACACACAATGAAGACAAGGCACCTACTGTCACTATTAAAATTTGTGCCTTAAAAAAGACAGTAGCTACTGACAGACAAATTAATTTCCAGAAAACAAATTCTGTTAGTATGGGATTGTAGTTGTAAATATTTTAACATATGACCTGAAAGACAGAGTTATGGTTACAGATAAAATAATTGGATAACATGGAAGTTGTAAGCTGAGGTATCCCAAGCAACTTCAATTCGGCTCATGCATCTCAGCAATCTTGTGAATCCTCCAGGTAAGACAGATGTGTGCTCTTTGGGGATGTATACTATGGGCATTATTGCAATCTAAATAACAAATAAATAATAATAATAGGGCCATCAATTAATCGCAGTTAACTCACGCAATTAACAAAAAAATTAATCGCAATTAACCGCACTGTTAAACAATAGAATACCAACTGAAATTTATTAAATAGTTTTGGATGTTTTTCTACATTTTCAAATATATTGATTTCTATTACAACACAGAATACAAAGTGTACAGTGCTCACTTTATATTATTTTTTATTACAAATATAAAAAATGATAAACAAAAGAAATAGTATTTTTCAACTCACCTCATACAAGTACTGTAGTGCAATCTTTATCGTGAAAGTGTAACTTACAAATATAGATTTGTTACATAACTGCACTCAAAAACAAAACAATGTAAAACTTTAGAGCCTACAAGTCCACTCAGTCCTACTTCTCAATCAGCCAATCGCTAAGACAAACAAGTTTGTTTACATTTACAGGAGACACTGCTGCCCACTTCTTATTTACAATGTCACCTGAAAGTGAGAACAGGCCTTTGCATGGCACTGTTGTAGCCGGCGTCGCAAGGTATTTACATGCCAGATATGCTAAACACTGGTATGTCCCTTCATGCTTCGGCCACCATTTCAGAGGACATGCTTCCATGCTGATGATGCTTGTTAAAAAAAAATAATGCATTAATTAAATTTGTGACTGAACTCCTTGGGGGAGAATTGTATGTCTCCTGTTCTGTTTTACCTGCACTCTGCCATATATTTCATGTTATAGCAGTCTCAGATGATGACCCAGCACATGTTCTTTTTAAGAACACTTCCACAGCAGATTTGACAAAATGCAAAGAAGGTACCAATGTGAGATTTCTAAAAATAGCTACAGCACTCAACCCAAGGTTTAAGAATCTGAAGTGCCTTCCAAAATCTGAGAGGGACGAGATGTGGCCCATGCTTTTGGAAGTCTTAAAAGAGCAACCCTCCAATGCGGAAACTACAGAACCTGAACCACCAAAAAAGAAAATCAACCTTTTGCTGGTGGCATCTGACTCAGATAATGAAAATGAACATGCATCAGTTCACACTGCTTTGGATTGTTATCGAGCAGAACTTGTCACCAGCATAGACACATATCCTCTGGAATGTGGTTGAAGCATGAAGGGACATATGAATCTTTAGTGCATCTGGCACATAAATATCTTGTGATGCCGGCTACAACAGTGCCATGCGAACACCTGTTCTCACTTTCAGGTGACACCGTAAACAAGAAGCGGGCAGCATTATCTCCTGTTTGTCTGAGCGACTGGCTGAACAAGTAGGACTGAGTGGACTTGTATGCTATAAAGTTTTACATTATTTTATTTTTGAATGCAGATTTTTTTTTTTTTACCCTAATTCTACATTTGTAAGTTCAACTTTCAGGATAAAGAGATTGCACTACAGTACTTGGATTAGGTGAATTGAAAAATACTATTTCTTTTGTTTTTTACAGTGCAAATATTTGTAATCAAAAATAAATATAAAATGAGCACTGTACACTTTGTATCCTGTGTTGTAATTGAAATCAATATTTGAAAATGTAGAAAACATCCAAAAATATTTAAATAAATGGCATTCTATTATTGTTTAACAGCGCGATTAATCGCATGATTAATTGTGATTAATTTTTTTAATCGCTTGACAGCCCCAAATAATAATAAAGATTGTTTGGCTATTGGTATTAAGGTAAAAAGATAGATGGGGAAAAAAGGGGAAGATGGAGAGGTGGGTGAACTCATGGCCTTCCAGGGAGAACACCTATTGGGAGGTTGTATAAGGAGGGTGACATGGTAAGAGGTGAGGGCTTGCAATAGGTAAGATCCCAGCCCCAAAGTGACTGGCAACCACAGCTGAGGGGTTTCGGTTTTGATCTGACAGCAGGCGCCTTGTTTTTCTCCTTTGGTTGTAAATATTGCACCAGAAAAACTACAGAAGAAAAAGCCTTAGGCAACTTCTCTTACAGCTGGAATGTTCTGATTTACAGTAAGTTAGCCCTCATATTTAGCTGGCCTACCTAACCCTCCACAGTTTGTGTCTCACACGCAGGCTTTGTGCTCTGGTCTCTGGCTCCCCAGCCTTCTGCCTATCATGTCGGGCTTTGCTTGGCTGGCCGCCACAAAAGAGTCATCACCTTCTGCTTGTTGGGCAGGCAAGAGGCCAGCAGCTGAGAGACTCTCACCCCCCAGTCATAATCAAACACACACAAACTAAAAACCATTGTGCCAGCCAGAGTGATCACAATTGAGGGTGTTGCACTACACAATGCCTGGTGAAGTTCCCAGATCTGGCTCAATCCTGCAAATCCATGAATCTCTGGGGCAGCCCTTTGGTCAGTGCCAGGTAGAGTCAGGGTGTGTACCACTTTACATGCTGATGGAGAGTTTGAGAGCATGGTGTGCTATGGTATTTTTATCCATCCTCGTGACATGGCGGAAGAGCATGCAAAACCACTTTTGAATATAATAAACGACTGAAGGAAGGCCAGATCTCTGCAAGATGCTGCTGCCAAACTACTTTATGCTCTGGACTTAGCGCTGACAGTGCATAAGGAATGCCTCTAGTCCATCCAAGTCTGCCTGCAGGAGGGCCCAGGTTTCTGACCTATATAGCAATACAGGTATGACACGGGTTTGATGTATCCTGAACTTTGTTTCAGTGCAAAGACGTTTTTGCATCCATAAGCGAGATATGGACTTCATGCAGGAGGGGCGAATCCTGTTAGTCATTTTGCTGAGAACATCTGAACTCTGCTTGTACCTAGATAAGATGAACTTGTCAACACTTTCCACAATATCTGACCCCACCTGTTCTGGAGGTTCTGGTGGTCCAGCTCCAAGGTTCTGGACTTTGGTCTCCTGCCATGAGATGTTCCACCCCATAGCATGCTCATATTAGAGACCTTGGAGGACAGGGTTGAAGTTATTGGACTTCTCAACAAGCAAGGCAGTGTCATCAGCAGTCTTGTGGTGAACACTACTTGACAAACCTTGATTCTGATGTGTGAAGTGGCAAGCCCTAATATCCAGTTGACAGCTCAACAGAATAGTACCAGGGCAAGAATGCTTCTCTGTCACACACCTGACGTTGTGTAGAAACACAGGGAAAGTGATGAACCAATGTGCATTCTCACAGCAGTACTGGTGTGAAGATTGTGCACCAGATTTATCTGAACATCTGTTACACCAACTCCTTTCAGTGCAAGCCAAACTGCTGGCATGTCAACCTAATAAAGGCTGCTTTGATATTGGTATATGCTATGTGAAATGGGTAGTTAAATTCTCAATGCAGCTCAACCTGGAGGGTAAGGACAGAGTCCACTGCTGACCATCCAACAGTGAAACCTGATTGCTGCGATGACAATGTCTGTTAAGGAACAACCACATTCTACAAGCAGAATGTGAACAAAAAGACCTTTCCAGGATAACAATGATTCTGGCCTGTAGTTGCCACACACAGTGCAAGATTCTTTGCCCTTGTATAGAGACACTAGGATATCTTTCCACACTGCTGGTACTTTGCCTGATGGTCATACTTTTAAGAACAGCTGATGCAGGCCGATGCTCACTGGTTCCAACGCACCTTTGAGTAGCTGGAGTGTTACCAGATCTGGCCACTGTACTATATATTGACACCATGCCTGCTAGAAAACTCTGTTCAATTTATTGATGGACACTTATTTGCATTGGGAAAAGGCTAAAAATTCCCTACTAAGATGCAAATCAATTTCTCTTCTTAATCCCTATGTCTGTGTAACAGGGTGCCTGGTGCACCCCTGCGTGTCCAGCCCCTGGGCCCCACTCCTCACAGACTCAGGGATACTCCAAGCTGGTGCAACTCCTGTGCTCTTTATTTGTGTCCATTTCCCACCAGCAGCTTCCTACTATATACAGGCTATTTACAATGGCTTGGCCTAACACAGGCCTGGTCAGCAACAGAGTAGCAGGCTCCTACCTCTCCCTTCCCTCCTCGTCTCTGCCACCCTTTTTACTCACTTCCTTCCAGCCTTATAGCTCCTGCCTAATGAGGCTGGCAGGTACAGTCAGTGATTAGGCAAACCTAGACTATTTACACAGCCCCAATCCATTTCCCCTGATTGGGGCTGGAGTGGCAGGAGCTGATTGAGGCTTCCCCAGCAGTGCCCTGATACAGCCTGCAAACATGTGGAAAGGTTTCTTTCATGTGTATAAACAAAGACCTAAGAACAAATTGACACCCAAACTCTCTGTTAAATTGTTCTCCCACCTCGAACATCTACAATAATTTAATACTGTACTATGAATACGCTGCATAGCCAATTTCATTGTATAGTTTACCTCCAGCCAGACATCCTTTATAAAAGTGTTCTACAAAAAAAGAACAATGAAGTGTTCCTGAAGCCTTCACCTCCCTCATTAACTGGCTTGGTCCCTAGGTTGTTCTCGCGGGATGGACTTCACCTGAGTAGGGAAGGAAATAGACTTCTGGGAGGGAGGCTGGCTCATCTCATCAAAAGGGCTTTAAACTAGGAACTTGGGGGAGACGGTTAGGAGATGTCCAGTTAATCTCCACGCCAGATTCCAACACTAAAAATGAGGGCAAAGAGATAAGCACAGATATAGATAGGGGTAGGGAATTGGACATTAGAAGGAGGGGGCGGATGGACACTAGGGGGTCCGTACCAAAGTGCATAACTAATGGGAGAAAGGATAGACAGCATACGGTAAGATGTTTATACACCAATGCGAGAAGCCTAGGTAACAAAATGGAGGAATTGGAGCTCCTGGTCCAAGAAATGAAACCTGATATCATAGGAATAACCGAAACATGGTGGAACTGTAGTCATGACTGGAGTACAGGTATCGAAGGGTATGTGCTGTTTAGGAATGACCGGAAAAAAGGTAAAGGTGGGGGTGTGGCACTGTATGTGAATAATGAGCTAAAATGTAAAGAAATAATAAGTGATGGAATGGATAAGACGGAGTCTGTCTGGGCAATGATTACACTGGGTAAAAGAACTACTAGAGCCTCCCCTGAGATACTGCTTGGGGTGTGCTATAGACCGCCAGGATCTAGCCTGGATGCGGACAGAGAACTATTTAATGTTTTTAAGGAAGTAAAAACTAATAAGAGCTGTGTGATCATGGGGGACTTTAACTTCCCAGACATAGATTGGGGAACAAATGCTAGTAACAATAATAGGGCTCAGATGTTCCTAGACGTGCTAGCAGATGAATTCCTTCATCAAGTAGTAGCTGAACCGACGAGGGGGGATGCCATTTTAGATTTGGTGCTGGTGAGTAGTGAGGACCTAGTTGAGGAAATGGTAGTAGGGGACAACCTTGGCTCGAGTGACCATGAGCTAATTCGGTTTAAACTAAATGGAAGGATTAACAGAAATAAAACTGTGACTAAGGTTTACGATTTCAAAAAGGCCAACTTTAATAAATTAAGGCAACTACTTAGGGAAGTGGATTGGGCTAACATACTTAGAGAGCTAAAGGCAGATGAGGCCTGGGATTATTTCAAGCTGAAGTTGCACGAGCTGTCCGAGGCCTGTATCCCGAGAAAGGGGAAACGGTTAGTAGGCAGGAGAATTAGACCTAGCTGGATGAGCGGGCGTCTCAAAGGGGCGATTAAGAAAAAACAGAAAGCGTACAAAGAATGGAAGAGGGGACAGATCGGCAAGGAAACCTACCTTATTGAGGTCAGAGCATGTAGGGATGCGGTGAGAAAGGCCAAAAGCCGTGTAGAGTTGGACCTCGCGAGGGGAATTAAATCCAATAGTAAGAGGTTTTATAGCCATATAAATAGGAAGAAAACAAAGAAAGAGGAAGTGGGACCGCTGAAGCATGTAAATGGAGTGGAGATTAAGGATAATCTAGGCATGGCACAATATCTAAATGAATATTTTGCGTCGGTGTTTAATAAGGCTAATGAAGGGCTTAGGAATAGAGGGAGCGGGACAGAGGGGAATAAAGGAGGGGCGATTGCAATTACAGTATCAGAGGTGGAAGCCAAACTTGACCAGCTAAATGGGACTAAATCGGGCGGACCGGATGATCTCCATCCTAGAATATTGAAGGAGCTGGCGCGAGAAATTGCAAGCCCCTTGGCAATAATTTTTAATAAATCTGTAAACTCAGGGGTGGTACCAATGGACTGGAAAATAGCTAATGTGGTTCCTATTTTTAAGAAGGGGAAAAAAAGTGACCCGGGTAACTACAGGCCAGTTAGTTTAACTTCTGTAGTATGCAAGGTCTTGGAAAAAATTTTGAAGGAAAAAGTAGTTAAGGACCTTGAGGTGAATGGCAATTGGGACAAATTACAACATGGGTTTACGAAAGGCAGATCGTGCCAAACCAACTTGATCTCCTTCTTTGAGAAAGTAACAGACCTTCTAGATAAAGGAAATGCGGTGGATCTAATTTACCTCGATTTTAGTAAAGCGTTTGATACTGTGCCGCACGAGGAATTATTGGTTAAATTGGAAAAGATGGGGATCGATATGAAATTCCAGAGGTGGATAAAGAACTGGTTAAAGGGGAGACTGCAGCGGGTAGTACTGAAAGGTGAACTGTCGGGTTGGACGGAGGTCACCAGTGGGGTTCCTCAAGGTTCGGTTTTGGGTCCGATTTTATTCAATCTATTCGTTACTGACCTCGGAACCGAATGTAGGAGTGGGCTGATAAAGTTTGCGGATGACACAAAGTTGGGAGGTATTGCCAATTCGGAGAAGGATCGGGATATTCTGCAGGGAGACTTGGATGACCTTGTAAATTGGAGTAAAAATAATAGGATGAGATTTAATAGTGAGAAGTGTAAGGTGATGCATTTAGGGATGACTAATAAGAATTTTAGTTATAAGTTAGGGACGCATAGGTTGGAAGTGACGGAGGAGGAGAAGGACCTTGGAGTCCTGGTTGATCGCAGGATGACTATGAGTCGGCAATGTGACGTGGCTGTGAAAAAAGCTAATGCGATCTTGGGATGCGTTAGGCGAGGTATTTCTAGTAGGGACAGGGAGGTGCTGCTTCCGTTATACAAGGCGCTGGTGAGACCTCATTTGGAGTACTGTGTGCAGTTCTGGTCTCCTATGTTTAAAAAGGATGAACTCAAACTGGAACGGGTACAGAGAAGGGCCACTAGGATGATCCGAGGAATGGAAAACCTTTCCTATGAAAGGAGACTCGAGGAGCTCGGTTTGTTTAGCCTAACCAAAAGAAGGCTGAGGGGGGATATGATTGCTCTCTTTAAATATATCAAAGGGATTAATACCAAGGAGGGAGAGGAATTATTTCAGCTCAGTAGTAATGTGGACACGAGAACGAATGGATATAAACTGGCCGTGGGGAAGTTCAGGCTTGAAATTAGAAGAAGGTTTCTAACCGTCAGAGGGGTGAAATTTTGGAACAGCCTTCCGAGGGAAACGGTGGGGGCGAAAGACCTTTCTGGCTTCAAGATTAGGCTTGATAAGTTTATGGAGGGAATGGTTTGAAGGGATAACGTGATTTTAGTCAATTAGGCATTAACGTGCCATCGCGGGTAAAATGAGGGTCCGGCTGTAGAATCTTGCCTGTATGCTCGGGGTACTGCTGATCGCCATATTTGGGGTCGGGAAGGAATTTTCCTCCAGGGTAGATTGGCAGAGGCCCTGGAGGTTTTTCGCCTTCCTCCGCAGCATAGGGCAGGGGTCGCAGGCTGGAAGATTCTGTTGTGGGTGGGTCAGCTTTTGTGGCCTGCATCATGCGGGAGGTCAGACTAGATGACCATATTGGTCCCTTCTGACCTTAAAGTCTATGAGTCTATGAGGTCACTTACAAAGGACACAATAGTTGTCTGAAATGTTAATGGATTACCAATTACATGAAGATTTGCCCCACCTATTCTAACAAACATTACTATAAACTAGGAAAGACTCTCTTTGGAATGTATGCTAAAAGAACAAGAGCACACAACATGTGTAAGAGAACACTGGTAGCCACAACTGTGGGATGGAGGAGGGGGGAACTCCCTTAGGAATCAAAATAAAAGCTTATGCAAAACATTGGACATGTTAATCAAATCACCTAGAACTTGAAATGACATTTTTGAAAAGTTAATAGTTAAAGCAATAATTTAGTTGTGCAGATTCCCAAATGAAAGTTTTGACATTCTTTTCAGAACTGGTGCAAGCACTTTGAGCAAATAAAAGGAGCACCAGTTACTTTGGGGGAGAAGAATCACATTTCCATCTACAAATTTGGTATCTACTATAATTACAAGATCCAAGATGACTATCACTGAATTTTTTTTTCTAAATCTGTTCTCTCCCCTCCAGTTTACTTTATACATAAACTGCTGTCAAATGTATAATCAATTCCACTGTGTCCCTTGTATAGCAAGTTCCTTCTTTTAATTCAAGACATTTAACCAATGATATATTAGAAGCAGGGTTTTTTTAAAAAAAATTGATCAATTTAAAAAAAAAATCAGACAGTATCTCTCACAACATGCAGAGTAACAATGCTATCTCATTTTATTGCAAGTGGACTTACATTTGGATGCAGAGCATGTTTCACATGAGTGGTTCAACACCCACTAAAGAAACTTAGGACATGTCTACACTACAAACTTATGTCAACTTAAATTACATCAGCATACAGTTGCCTCAGTCAGTACTTCGCTTGTACACATGCATACTTGGCTCCTTATGTCAGCTGTGTGCGTAATCACCAGGAGTAATTGTATTGATACAGACTGTGATGCACCATGGATGCATCCCA
This sequence comes from Emys orbicularis, assembly GCF_028017835.1. Taxonomy (NCBI): domain Eukaryota; kingdom Metazoa; phylum Chordata; order Testudines; family Emydidae; genus Emys; species Emys orbicularis. The sequence continues at coordinate 125,844,372 of NC_088687.1, forward strand.
CTGTGTAACTTGCCATGTCTAGCGCACGGTCTTTTGGGAAGTTTCAACAATGGATGCTGGGGCTGAAATGAGTCACGCACGGGTGACTGGGATCATGGGGTAAACTTCCCAGTTTCCAACTGTCTCCATCCCATAATGTTATCTGTATCCCACAATTTTCATGCCCCCCCCCCTTTTTTTTTTTTTTTTTCAAAATCCCACAAATCCAGGTGGCCCTCCTCACCATCTCTGACGGAAGCATGGAGCCTGCACAGCTCTGCACTATTGTCATGAGCATTGCAAGCACAGGGCATATGATCCTGGAATATTTGCAGAGCTGCAAGAAGAACCAAGTAAGTAAAGACCATGATGATTCCTTGGAGGACAGATTGCTGTGGGACATAGCAAGAACCAGTTCAAGATTGTCGGTAACTTTCACGGACCAGCTGCAGATGGTGGAGCACCACTTCTGGGCCCAAGAAACAAGCACTGACTGGTGGGTTCACATAATAATGCAGGTTTGGGGTGACAAGCAGAGGCTGCAGAACATTCAGATGCTCAAGGCCACATTCCTGGATCTGTAAAAAGCAACAGAGGGTCCCGTGGCACCTTTAAGACTAACAGAAGTATTGGGAGCATAAGCTTTCGTGGGTAAGAACCTCACTTCTTACCCATGAAAGCTTATGCTCCCAATACTTCTGTTAGTCTTAAAGGTGCCACAGGACCTGTGACAGTGTACCCCATAAGGCTTTATGGGGAGGGGGTGCTTATAAATGTATGTATGACATAACTGCAATATGTTTTGTGCTGCCTGTGCCAGGTAACATATCTCCGTAAAGGTTATGGTCTACTATATCTATTCATCGTATTTGTACATATATATATCATTTTCTACTTGAGGTTAAGAATATGGGCTGTATGCTTGCTTGGTTTCTAAGTAAGCTTTGGGGGGCATTTGGTCAGCTTCTTTAGGAAGGAATTCGCCAGGTTAAGTACCTGATCAGGAAACACTTGGAGAACAATGCATCTTGGAATGCTCCAATCCACATAAGAAGTCTTCCTGGAGACATGCAAGATACCATGTGGACAATGGCGTCGGCCTGTAAAGAGTCATGCAGGGGCATGTGACCTGCCCAGGTGACTCCAAAACTCCATCTTGGAGCTGGACTTTGCATAGGAGGGAGGAGGGGGGTCCCCACCCACAAGAGTCTATTTAAACCCGTGGGAGACCCCTCCATTTTGTCTTCAGCTGGCTAAAGAAGGAGCCTCTCCACCCCACCCCCCCAGGATACCTGAAGGAGACTGAAACAAAGGACAGTAACTACAGGGGGTGTGAGTGATTGCTGGACCCAGGCTAAAAGGAGATTAGCCTGTAAAAGGGAGTGCTCTGGAACTGGTGAGGAAATCATCTGTATTTAGTTTGATTAGACATAGATTTGCGCATTTTATTTTATTTTGCTTGGTGACTTACTTTGTTCTGTCTGTTACTACTTTGAACCACTTAAATCCTACTGTCTGTATTTAATAAAATCACTTTTTATTTAGTAATTTACTCAGAGTATGTAATAATACCTGAGGGAGCAAACAACTGTACATACCTCTCTCTCAGTGTTATAGAGGGCGAACAATTTATGAGTTTGCCCTGCATAAGCTTTATGCAGGGTAAAACGGATTTATCTGGGTTTAGACCCCATTGGGAGTTGGGCATCTGAGTGCTAAAGACAAGCACACTACTGTGAGCTGTTTTCAGGTAAACTTGCAACTTTGGGACAAGTGATTCAGACCCTGGGCCTGTGTTGGAGCCGGACGGGAGTGTCTGACTCAGCAAGACAGGGTGCTGGAGTCCTGAGCTGGCAGGGAAAACAGAAGCAGGGGTAGTCTTGGCACATCAGGTGGCAGCTCCCAAGGGGGTTTCTGTGATCTAACCCGTCACAGGACCCTCTGTTGCTTTTTACAGATTCAGACTAACACAGCTACCCCTCTGATTCCTGGATCTGTGTGCTGAGATCGCTGAAGCCCTCCAGCACAGGGACATCAAAATGAGAGCTACTCTGACAATGGAGAAGCAAGTGGCAATTGCACTGCAGAAACTTGCAACGCCAGATTACTACCAGTCAATCAGGAATCAATTTGGAGTCAGGAAATCCACCGGGGGGATGGGGAGGTGGGAGGCATTGTGATGCAAGTGTGCAGGGTTATTAATCCCCTCCTACTATGCAGGACTGCAACTCTGGGCAATATGCAGGACACAGTGGATGGATTTGCAACTATGGGGTTCCTGAACTGCAGTGGAGTCATAGACGGCATGCCTACTATCCCTATTATGGTGCCAGACCAGCTTGCCACTGAGTGCATCAATAGGGAGGGCTACTTTTCTACGGTTATGCAAGCATTGGTGGATCACCAGGGATGTTTCAATGACAACAATGGTCTGGTTAGGGAAGGTGCATGACATCTTTAAGTGCACAGCACTGTTCAGAAAGCTACGAACAGGGACTTTCTTTTCCGACCAGCAGATTACCATTGGGAATGTTGAAATGCTAATAGTGAACCTGGGGGACCCAGCCTATTCCTTGCTTCCCTGGCTCATGAAGACATACAGCAGCTACCTTGACAGCCAAAGAATAATTCAACTACACCTCTACCTCGATATAACGCTGTCCTCGGGAGCCAAAAAATCTTACCGTGTTATAAGTGAAACCGCGTTTTATCGAACTTGCTTTGATCCGCCGGAGTGCGTAGCCCCACCCCCCTGGAGCAATGCTTTACCGTGTTATATCGGGTCACGTTATATCGGGGTAGAGGTGTACCAGCTCAGTAGGGTGCAGAATCACAGCTGAATGTGCTTTTGGTTGTTTGAAGGTTCGCTGGCTTTGTTTACTCCCAATGGTTATAGCTGCCTGCTATATGCTGCATGATATATGAGAAGGAAATGGAGAAGAGATTCCACCGGGGTGGAGATGGACTGGCTGGCTGCTGAATTTGAACAGCCAGATACAAGGCTATTAGAAGAGCTCAACGTAGATCTATACAGCTGATGGAGGCTTTGAAAGACCATTTTAACAGTGAGCAAAAGTAATGAGTCTTGTTGTAGTGTACTTTACCTGGCCCTACTCTTATGTGGCCTGCTAGGAATCATGTGGTGATTGCTGTGTGTGTCAGAACAGAACATTCTCAATGAACCTATTAATTTTGTTAGGATCACTCTAAGAGTTGTGTAACACTATGGGTGTGTCTACACTACAAGCTTAAGTCAACCTACATTAGGTAGACTTGCAGCCACCACAGTAATTACTGCAGCTTTTCATGTACACACTACCCTCCTTCTGTCGGTGGCGCACGTCCTCTCCAGGAGCGCGTCCACCGACTTAAGAGGTACTATGTGTGGGCTGAGCCGCCGCCTGGGCTCTCAGCTCCACTCCCCAGCAGGTGGACCCCCTGTAACTCCTGGGGGGGCTGCAGACCATTGAGAACTGCTGCTCTAGAGCCCTTGTGGGATAAAAAAAAAAATTGGATCTGCATCTGATCTACAAAGAACTGCATCCATGGACGTGGATATCCGCAGATATAAAGTGGATATCCAGAGCTCTATATATCAGCTGTTCATTGTCATTGTTGTCAGCTTCACAGCTCCCATGCTGGAGCCGTGAAATTGACAAGGAAGGCTGGTAGGCTCTCTGCTGTGAACCCCTTGCAGGTCACAGCTTGGACTGTTACTCCGGGGCAGGTGGGAGGTTCCCAGATCAGTGCTCCCCACTAGGAGTCGGGCTCCCGGCTTCCCACTCCCTGTTCCCCCATGGGAGCCTGGCTACACACAGGCTTCCAGCTCCCCACTCCAAGCTGGGCTCCCAACTTCCCACTCCGGGGTTCATTCCCCCCCGGGGGGGGGGGGGGAAGACACACGCTAAAGGGGCATGACACCAGGCTTCAAGCCCGTGGGGCTGTGGCCCCCCTGAAACCAGCTCGCAGCTCCCCAGGGGGCCACACACAACTAGTTGAGAATTGCTGCTCTAGAGGGTGCTGGTGTGGATCCATATAAAATGTGGAGTGGAGATGGCAGATTGGATACTATTTATTTACCGCAGATAAGGATCAAAATTTTTCTATCTGCACAGAGCTCTACCAATGTAAGTAATGCAATGTCTACACGGACACTATTGCCCTAACTACATCGACATAAGCCCCAGGCCTCTTGCGGTGGTGGAGTTACATCAGTGTATTAGGGCACTTACATCAGCAGGAGCAAGGATGAAGTGTAGACACTAACATAATTAGGTTGACATAAGCTGCCTTATGTTGACTTAACTCTGTAGTGTAGACCAGGCCTGTACAGCAGGTAATTGGTTGCTTTCAGAACTGCTGAGTACTCAGCAGCCTATGTTGTGAAATAAGAAGAATTGTGTTCCAAAGAAAAAAAATTTCTGTAACAAAATCAATACCAAAAAAACCCAAATACATTACAAAATTAATAGAACAGAACTTATGAAGGGGAATGAACATTAATGTCCATTTCAGCTATACATACAACCACCATGGCTTTCATAGGACAGCATATGCTTTTCCTGCTGGGACACTCCTCCTCTCCTCTCCTCTCCTCTATCCTTCTCCAGGTTGTCTGCAAAGTTTATCCTCCAGGCCCAGTGCTCATGATCCGATGCAGCACTGGCTTGCAGTATCTCACTGAACAGGTCATCCAGAGTCCTCTTCTTTCTCCTCCTTATCTGGCTCAGGCATTCTGCGGGTGTGGAGGAGGGCCGCAACGGCAGCAGATGAAGATAAAACAAGCAGAAGTACCATTGTCAGCATATTCACTACTGAAAGCAAAACAAGGATGCTGAACTCAGGCCCCTGGCTCCCCTAAGGTTTTAAGCACTACATTCTCACTTCTGCTTGGGATTGTTTGTGCACAACACCAGCAATGGTAAGCATGACGTGCCAGGGGTTGGGAAAATGAGGAGGGAATTGCTCAGTTACATGAGTCTAGTAGTATAGTGCAATGGCACTGAATACTGGCACAGTTTTCCAGAGGTGGTGGTTATTTTAGCAGATATCTCACTCCTCAGGGTAACAAAGCCAGAGAGTGCACAGCCCGCTACTGGCGTCCCAAAGACGCCGGGGCCCGTATGCTGCTAGCCTGTGTACTGAAATGGTGTTTGCTGAAGTTATCACTGAGTGGAGTGGGAAAAAGTGTCCTACCACAGAGGAAGGAATAAGGCAGGCTTCTCTAGAAACCTTCAGCAGAAGATTGCAGAGTACCTCCATGAAAGTTTCATCTAGATCTCTCAGGAAGATTGAAGGGACATCCCTATAAACAAACTGCTTCGCATCACCTTAACTCTAGAGGGGGAATGAAAAGCAGATAAAACTCTCTCTCTCAGTTGTGCCACTACCTCTTCTAGCACAAGTAAATTAATGAAAAGTCAAAAGATTGTGTCCTTGTACATTGGGGGTGCCATCTCTGTAATTGAAAATTCATCTATCCACTTACCTGAGATTCCGTCCCATGCTTGACTGGTGGGACTGGCTGGACTGTGGAGAAGTCAAAAAAAGGTCCTAGTTTGCTGTGCAGCTGGATCATCCCGTTGCCTGTCCCCCGTACTCCTCCTCCCCCATCACTTCCTCCTCATTGTTCACAACAGGGCCCTGTGACTTGGGCTCCTTGGAGATATCCATGGTGCTGGAGGGGGCAGGGAGGTTGTGGCGTTTCCACCAAGCATTACATGCAGCTGTTTGTAAAAGCAGCAGGTCTGCAGGTTGGCAACACATCAATTGTGGGCTTCCCAAGCCAGCTGGTATGCCTGCCACAGTTCCTTGGCTTTCATGCAGCACCGCTGCTGGTTGCTTCTCCTGCATCCCCAGAGCAATCTGCTCATAGATTTCAATGTTTCTATGGCTGGTTCAAAAGCATGTCTGCACAGCCTCTTCTCCCCACAGGCCCAGGAGATCCAATATCTCCTGTCTATTCCAGGCAGGAGCACATCTGGAGCATGTAAGCAGCATGCTCAGCAGGGCACTTGCACTCAACAGTGGAGAACTGCTAGGTTCTCTCACCAAGTCGGGCAATGAAAAATCAAAATTTCAAAAATTCACAGGGCTTTAAAGGGGAAGGGGGCTTCTGGTCTCCGTGTTCTATGAGCAATGGAGGTCACAATGGTGACCAGAGCAGTCAGTGTGGGGCATTGTGGGACAGCTGCTGAAGGACAGTTAGGGTAACAGTGTCAACACTCACGCTGTGTCTACTTAAGTACATTGGCCATGGCTCTATGCCACTCGGAGAGGTGGTGTTGCTATGTCGGCCTAATGGAGCGCTTTCAGTGGTGGGAGATAGATTGAAGTGCAGACCAATGCACAACTAGGTCGACATAAGCGTCTTGCATTAACCTAACTTTATAATGGAGATCAGGCTTTACTTCAGCTACTACCCTAGAGAATAGTTCAATATGCTTGACCCCTCATAAGAGAATATTCACTGGAAAACCAGGATGCAAGAATAAGAAGACTGTAATTGGATATAATTACTATGAGTGTACATAGCTTTGTTAAAAATAACCACACCAGCTTAGGACTTGTCTACACTTGAAACATTACAGCGGCACAGCTGTAGCATTTCAGTATAGAAACTCACTACAGCAATGGGAGGGGTTCTCCCACTGGTTTAGTTATTCTATCTCCCCGAGAGGTGGAAGCTAGGTCAACAGAAGAATTCTATCAACCTAGCACTGCCTGCAACACCAAGAGTTAGGTCAGCTAACCTAGGTTGCTTAGAGTGTGAATTTTCACATCCCTGAGTGACGTAGCTGGGTCAACATTACTTCTGAAGATAGATCTGCCCTTAGTGGTTCAGAGAGGTTGTTGTTTTTTTTGGGGGGGGGGGGGGGGGGGAGGTTCACTGCTGGTGTAAGATGTTGCAACTCCATTAGCTTCAGTGAAATTGTACCAACAGTGAACTGTACCTCTCATGAGAGTCAGGTTACACGAAACAACAAGAATACCTTAAAATAATGTCAGGAATTTGAAAACTGACACACACCCCCTCCCACAAGAAAAGAAAAGTGAAGTAAGTTCTAACTTAAGTCTCATGGCTGAAGTTTTAGTTCAGTGACAATAGTTTTAAATAAAATGTCTACTGACACTTCCACCCCCAACTCCCAAGAACAGCTCTGGTAAATAAAATAGGTATTCATTCAAAGTTAGGAGAGAACCTTACCATGCTCAACACTGTCAGCTCATACCATGAGAAAGTGAACAAGAATATGTAAAATGTAACTGATTACCTGCATTTACTACTCCAGCTATTTATGGCATATCACTTCAACAAGATATATGGCACAAACTGCAGAATCCAGATAGCATCACCTAAAGCCCTTTACAGACTGTATGAACTAGGACCACATACCCCAAGACACTGAAACACAGACACCTTTGTGGCAGAAATATAGCAGTTATTCACACCATCAACACTGAAATGTTTTAAAGAGGAAAGTAAAGAATAGACAAAAAATAATTGAAATTATGAGGGAACATATGATTAGTAGGCAGAATATGGTTTAAGCTAGGATCTCAAACAAGTAATTAAGAAATTGAAAAAAAAAAAACTTTCTGAAAGCCACAGTTCAAAAATCAGTGATTACAATTACAAGAGGTACAATTTAACTTCTTAGAGTATGTCCACGCTGCAGCTGGGAGCAAACTTTCTAGCCTGAAGACTTGTGCTAGTGTGGCTGTTCATTCCCTTTGGGGCACCTGGCACTGACCACTGTTGGAAGACAGGATACTGGGCTAGATGGACCTTTGGTCTGACCCAGTATGGCCGTTCTTATGGCTCACCAGGGAATAGGCTGGGTATGAACTCTCATGGCTAGCCCAAGCCTCCACCAGTGTGGCAATGTTCACACAGCTATTGTTAGTGCACTAGCATGAGACCTACCCTCCAACAGAAGTCTGTCTATCCAGGTTGGGAGGCTTGCTCCCAGCTGCTGTGTAGTCATACTCTAGGGCAGAGGTAGGCAACCTATGGCACGTGTGCCGAAGGCGGCACGTGAGCTGATTTTCAGTGGCACTCACACTGCCCAGGTCCTGGCCACCGGCCCGGGGAGCTCTGCATTTTAATTTAATTTTAAATGAAGCTTCTTAAACATTTTTAAAACCTTATTTACTTTACATACAACAATAGTTTAGTTATATATTATAGACTTATAGAAAGAGACCTTCTAAAAACGTTAAAATGTATTACTGGCACGCGAAACTTTAAATTAGAGTGAATAAATGAAGACTCGGCACACCACTTCTGAAAGGTTGCTGACCCCTGCTCTAGGGGTTTTAAGAATATTCACTTCATAAAAGTGTATATATGCTTGTAATCTGCATGCTGGACATTTTTGTCCAATATTCAAAATCTGTTTGCATACATTGAGAACGTATTGCAATGTAGCATTCTAATCTGAAAGGGAAATTAGGTTAGATTGTTAAAATATTCATCTTTTATTTTCTTCTCAGTTTGCAGAATTCATGCAGTAGTTGGTAAAAGACTTTTTTATTTTTTTTATTTTATTTTTTTTGCATCTATATTAGCTCAAGCTCATCAGATATCACTCAAGAACTAAGATCCCAATCCTGCAATGGGATCCATGTCACTGGACCCCTTTGTTCCCACATTGAGTGCTACTGCAGTCAGCGAGGGTTTACTTGAAACTAAAATATTTGCTTACCAACACTTTTTCCTCCACTGAATGTGTGCTTGCTGGCTTGCTAAAGGGGCAAGTTACCAAGAGACATCATAAATAATGAGGGAAAATATTACTTTAATAATACCTCGCAAATATACCTTAACTTAACATTTCTACATGAAATGTGCTAAAAGACATTCCAAGCTAAACGAAGATTATCCTATAAAGTGTTAAAGATAGTTAAGTCCAAAGCTGACTGCGAAGAGCTACAAAAGGGATCTCAATAAACTTGATGGCTGGGCAACAAAATGGCAGATGAAATTCAATACTGATAAGTGCAAAGTAATGCACATTGGAAAATATAAACATGACTATACTTACAAAATGATAGAGTGTAAAATTAGCGGTTACCTCTCAAGATCTTGGAGACACTGCAAATATTTCACTGAAAATATTCCCTCAATGTTCAGTGGCAGATGAAAAAACTAACAATGTTAGGAACCATTAGGAAAGGCATACATAATAAAACAGAAAATATCAATGCCACTACATAAATCCATGAACCTCCAATACTATATGCAGTTCTGGTCAACCCATCTCAAAAAAGATATATTAGAATTGGAAAAGATACAGAAAAGGGCAACAAAAATTATTAGGGGTATAGAACAGCTTCCATAAGAGGAGAGATTAAAAAGACTGGGACTGTTTATTTTAGAAAAGAAACAGCTACGGGTGAATATAGTAGAGAACTATAAAATCATGAATGGTATGGAGAAAATGAATATGGACGTGTTTATTTACATAACACAAGAACTAGGGGGCACCCAATGAAGTTAAAAGGCCCCAGATTTAAACAAACGAAAGGAAGTACTTCTTCACATAATGTGTGGTCAAGCTGTGGAACTTGTTGCCAGGGGATGCTGTGAAGACCAAAAGTATAACTAAGTATAAAAAATTAGATATGCACATGGATGATAGGCCCATCAATGGCCATTAGTCAGGATGGTCTGTGATGCAACCCCATGATCTGGGTGTCTCTAAACCTATGACTGCCAAAAGCTGAGTCCAAACAACAGGAGATGGATCACTTGAAATTGCCCTGTTCTGTTCATTCTCTCTGAGGCATCTGGCATTGTCCACTGTCAAGATACTGGGTTAGATGGACAATTAGCCAGTCTCATGTTCACACAAAACTATCTTTGGACCAAAATGTTTTCTCTAATAAGAGTTTAAGCAAAAATGAAGTCAAATAGAAGTGCAAGACATTCAATATGTTTAGTATATCAATGCATGCATTTTCATCCTGGAAGAGCAAAGCATCCTCAAGCTGGAAAGCCTGGTCAGATCTCAATTAAATCCTGTAACCTCAAGGCTACAACCAAAACAAACAACAGCAGGCATTAAACTCACTTTACAGTAATTTAATATATTGTACTCCATCTTAAACAACTCAAGAGGTTTTTGATAATTTGAGTTATCCATATTCCTCGATATGGAGGGCAAAACAGATAATGCAATCTAGATTCTGCTCTGTAGTTCAGTATAACAGCCCATAAAATGAAAACAATTTTCTTAGTACAGTAGAACCTCAGAGTTACGAACACCTCAGGAATGGAGGCGACTTAATACAGCTTTGAAATCTACTATGCAGAAGAAAAATCCTGCTTTTAAGCATCTTAATTTAAATGAAAGAAGCACAGAAACAGTTTCCTTACCTTGACAAATCTTAAAAAAAAAAAAAAAAACTTTCCCTTTTTAGTAGTTTACATTTAACATTGTACTGTACTATACAATATTTGCTTTTTTTGTCTCTCTGCTGCCTGACTGCGTACTTCAGGTTCCAAATGAGGTGTGTGGTTAACTGGTCAGCTCGTAACTCTGAGGTTCTACTGTACTCCTTTTTTAATCCTTAATTTTTAAAAAAATAAGTATTCATGTAATTTAAAAAAACCCTCTTTATTCCACAATAGAAAGGATTTGTGACAGTTCAGAGAAGAAGTGCTTTCTATCCTTCTATCACACATGGAGTTTCATTATACCACCTTAATTCTGTTGCTCGGTGTTGTACAGAATAGCTACACTGCAGCCCATATGTATGGAGACTTGTAGATTCAGGCATACCAGACTGTTTAACTCAAATACTTACAGTTTGAGAATTTAACAATTTTAATGAACAAAGTGTATACATATTCTCGCTATACTATTAATTTGCTGACATAAATCACTAAAGCTGGTAATAAAAAAAAGACCACTGTTGGTAATAGCTTTCAGAAGACCAAAGAAAAGAATCAGCTTTGAACTGACATCCACCAGCTGCAACAATATTCTGTGCAGATTTAGACCCACCAACATTCATAGCCCCCACATAACTGTGGTCTTTTCTCAATAGGATTTCCCCCCCGTTTTATTTAAAGCCGACCTAAACTAAGACTCAGTGTCAAACACAAAACATCTACAATATATATTTGCTATGTGCACAGATGCTTGTAATGTTTTGCATCCCAGGAACAGATACTGGAAAGATGAGAGAGACTCTCTGTACACAAAACGCAACAGCTGCCCAATGCCCATATCCAGCAACTGGTACCTCACCAATCAGTAACACTGTACACAAACACAACACATTCCCCATTTTCCTCCATCTCACTATTTCCCTCCCTCTACACCAGCTGCTGTTATTAATCTGTATTGCCATTCTCCACACCTTGCAAAAATCAGCAAGTCCGATTGATTGTAAACATCTCCACCAATTCCATAAAACAGCGGATCGAGGGAGAACCGAGAAAGAGGTGGTAGATGCACCAAGTGGTGTAATGGAGATCTGAACACTGAGCAGCTGCTTCCTGCAGTAACAGCAGCAGCACTACACCTTACCCATTACAGGACTGCGAAGAGGTACAGACACACATAGTGACCATCCCCCTCACCCCAGCATCTGCTTAGACCACCACAGGAGCCCCTTTCATCCCAGCTATCAGCACAGCAGCTTCTACACAACTCCCAGACAAGAGCCCCCAGCCCATCCCCTGACTCATCCAAAACGAAAGCTTGAGGCCCCTCAAAACCTCCACACCCTGAGCCTGGCTCCCAACCCCTCGCCTCCCCAACCCAATCCCAAAGCCTGAGCTACAGCCCCTTGCCCCAGACCCCACATCTGCTAAGGCTTCTCCCACGCATTATGCCCCCCCCCCAGTGCCTCATCTCACTACAGAGCCCGCACCCTGACCCAGGCTGCGTCTACCCACCAATGTCAGAGATTTCAGCCTCTGCCCCTCCCCCAACGCCTGCACCCTTGCTCCCCCAGCCCAGACTCAGCCCCTCCCCAACGCCTCAGCCTCTGCCCCTCCCCAACGCCTGCACCCCCAGCCCAGACTCAGCCCCTCTACCCAATACCTACACCCCGTCCCCAACACCTGCGCTCTTCCTTCGCTAGCTCCTCCTCACCTGCACCCCTGCTCCCCCAGCCCCTCGGCCCAGTATCTGCACCCCCTCCCCAACAGCTGCGGCCTTTCTTCGCTAGCCCCTCTCACAACGCCTGCACCACCAGCCTCGCCCCAGGCCTGCACCCCCTCCTCCCAACACCTGCACCGCTGCTCCCCCAACGGCCGTTCCCCCAACGGCCGCTCCCCCAGCCCGCGCCCCGGCGGCGCTCCACTCACCCCGGCGTGCAGAAGAGGTAACGGCGGCGGCCGCCTGCGGTCCTGGGAGGCAGCTGCAGACTCTCCCCGTCTTCGGCGCGCCTCTGTCTCCTCCGCCTCCAGCCCCAGCCCCAAGCCCCGCCCCGCTCCCCCAACACCCCTCCCCAGCAGGGTGCGGCTTCCAGGGGCCGCAGGCCAACAACCGCGCCGCCAATTGGAGGGCGCAGGCTCGGCAACCAAGCGGCTCTCCCATTGGCTAAGGGAGGGGAGAGAGGCGGGGCCCAGGCGGGGAGGGGGTAAAACAGAGAGAAGCTGGGGGGAGGGTGGAATCAAAGGTGGGGTGTGGCGGGAAAAGCAAAGTCGCGGGGGGGTGGGAGGGGGGGAGTTGAAGGCGGGGCGGGGGAACAGCCCGTGGCAGGCTGAAGGGGGGGGGGGGGGGGAAGGCAGAGTAGAAGGCATAAGAAAGAAATGTAAGAGTGGCCACTGGCCTTACTGGGTCTGACCAAAGGTCCATCGAGCCTGCTGACAGTGGCCAATGCCAGGTGCCCCAGAGGGCGTGAACCTAACAGCTAATGATCAAGTGATCTCTTTCCTGCTGTCCATCTCCACCCTCTGACAAACAGAGGCTAGGGCTACCATTCCTTACCCATCCTGGCTAATAGCCATTAATGGACTTAACCTCCATGAATTAAACCCTGTTCTAGTCCTAGCTATCACAACCTCCTCAGACAAGGAGTTCCACAAGTTGACTGTGTGCTGTGTGAAGAAGAACTTCCTTTTATTTGTTTTAAACCTCCTGCCCATTAATTTCATGTGGTGGCCCCTAGTTCTTATATTATGGGAACAAGTAAATAACTTTTCCTTATTCACTTTCTCCACACCACTCATGATTTATATACCTCTATCACATCCCCCCTTAGTCTCCTCTTTTCCAAGCTGAAAAGTCCTAGCCTCTTTAATCTCTCCTCATATGGGACCCGTTCCAAACCCCTAATCATTTTAGTTGCCCTTCTCTGAACCTTTTCTAATGCCAGTACTTTGAGGCAGCTACGTTGAGTGGTAAAGGCAGATTTGGGGGGATTGCGAGCTGAGCACGGTGAGGGTACTAATGCAAAGGAAGGTGTTGGCTGTAGGGGAAGCAGACACAATGGGGTGGTGCAAGCTAATGGGAGCTGTGTTCTCTTCACCTCGGAGAATCAGGCCCGTTATTTAGGTCCCTAACTTTATGCTCCTCCCATCAAAATATTGTCCCTCTGCATTATTATTATTATTGTTGTTCAGACAGTGCTATCACCGGGTACAGATAGGACAAGATGCATACCAAAAAAAAATCCACAAATATAAAATCATTGCTGGTAAAGCGTGCAGATGAACCATATATTAATGGAATGGTAAATAAGTCACTATTACAGAGTAATGTGGATTGATTGGTAAGCTAGTCTAACATGAACAACGTTTTTTAATGTAGCCAAAAGCAAAGTCATTTATATATTCTAGGAACAACTTTTGGGTCATGGTGAATAACCAACTGAACCTGAAATCCCAGTTCTAAACAGTGCATATATGAGTGGAAATACGATCATTAGCTGTATAAACAAGGGAATGGTTATGGTAAGAAGTGGGGAGGAGGTATTACTCAGGGCATTTGGTGAGACCACTAGTGCAAAGGATTCAGAAAGAGTTATAAGAACAATTCAAATTCTGGAAAACCTGCCTTACAGGTAAAGATGAAAAAAATCTTTAGTTTATCCAAGAGAAGGTTAAGGGATGACTTGGATCACTGTTTATAAGTGCCTATATGGGGAGAAGATTTGATTAACAGTTCTCTTATGTAACAGACACTGGTATAACAAGATCCAATCGGTAAAGCTAAACAAAGTCAGACTAGAAGTAAAGTGCAAATGTATAACAATGGGGGTAATTAAACATTGGGACAATTTACCTACAGATGTGGTTGGATATTCCATCACTTGAAGTATTTAAATCAACACAATGTCTTTCTAAAAGATAGCTTCTAGTTGAGTTTGTGCTGTAAGCTTGTTTCTAGAATCACATGGTGAAATTTTGTGGCCTATATTATGCAGGAGGGCAGATTATATTATCACAAATGGTCCCTTTTGGTCTTTCATAGTTAAAAAAAAGAGCCCTTTCCCAAGGAATTCATTATCCCAGAAAAAAAAAAATCTTGCTTCAGGAAATTGAGATATATCAGACATTAATGTCGTCACATTCTATTCACCATCGTTGCTGATTTACTTCCCACCCTTTTCAACTACCATCCCCACATATTTGTAATGATCTCTGCATCACACCTGCTAGGTCTAAAAAACAGTGCTTTATAGTATGAAAGCAGGCAGGGCTCTTGCTTTTCAAATAAAGGTATAAATCAGTGAAAACATGCTTTCACAACCAGTAAATTTCTTAGAGCACTTGTCCTGGACAAGTTATTAGAAAAAAAATAATAGAATCCTTGATAATATCAAGAACTTTCAAGAGCCATAGTGAAGAGAATGTCTCTGATTGCTTAGTTGAAATACAGCCACTTATTAAGGTTGCAAGACTTGTTTTAGTCTTTGGTTTGCTCATTGGTTAGCAGAGAAAAGCAGTAGGCCATGGTATAGCACAAACCCAACATCCAGTCCAGCTGGGCTCTGAAACAGTGGGACATGGAGAATGAGATATTTTTGGCAATGTGGTGTAAGACTTTCTATTATGGAAACAATCTAGGAAATGACCTGGGCTAAAAACTACCTTAGTCATGAAGAAGGGCTACCAGCAACCGTTGAAAAATCTGCCTAAAATTGGGCAAACAAAATTCTCAAAAATTCTATGTAATAATGCTCAACACTTAGACTAAAGTATCAGATGGCTTCCTTCTATCTTCTGTCAGACTCTGATCAATTGGAATTGCAGATGCCCAGCACCTCAGAGGATCAGCCATCTCCATGCAGCCACCTTTCTCTACTCCTCTTGTCTCAGGCCTCTGCCTCGCTCATCTCTCTCTCTTCCTTTACTGTCCATACCTCTTTATACACTTAAAGCTCTAGATGGTCACTCCTTATTCAGGCAAACCAGCCAGTGAAGTCAATGGATATTTTATCAGAATAAGGAATGTTGGAAAAGGCACTTACTTTTACAAGTGCTTATTTCTTTTGCTTCTACAACATCCTGTCTAAAGAGTTTTAGTTCTAAAGGGTACTGGCACTCCTCTTGCATGGTAGTGCTTATTTCACAAACTGAAGAGACACACACACACACTCTCTCTCTCTCTCTCTCTCTCTCTCTCTCTCTCAAAGTACTGATTTATTGCAGTAGAGGAGAAGCATCCCTGCAGCTGCAGTAATACACATTTGAAATAGGAGAGAATGGAAAAAACACAGATTACAGTGAGCCTCTGGAATCAACAATTTTCCAGATAATGAAATGTTTTTCCTTTTGTTAGCCAGAAATAGGTCAAAAATCAATATTTGCCCACTCAATTAATGGAAAAAAACAGTCTCAAGAGACAGCTACCTGTTATTGAAATTGTTCTCTATACCTTCAATTTACAGTTGCTTTGGTACACCAGAGAGCTAACAACTAGAATTGTCTGCTACCAAGGTAATTTATGGTCTGCCCACTACAAGCCAGAAAAATGACATCCATCAAGCCATCAACCATTTCTCATTTAAATCCCTCCTCAAGACTCATTTCTTCCAGTGTCCCCACCTAACAGCAAATTCATGATATTCACCATCCTATAACTTTCTCATTTTCAGATAAATGTAAGAAATAAAAACAAACCCCCAGAACACAGAACCACTAAGAGAGACATGCAGATGCCTAGACTGACCATGTGATCTTATTGCCGTAAGCCTTTGGATGCTTCCTGGGAGTACCCTGGTCTGTGAGGTACCTCACTACCACCTGCCCTTAACATGAGGAAGCCTTGTCTATGTCATCTGCTAAAGATCAGCTCCTCAGCTTCACCAGCCACAGGCAACACAAGCACTTACCTCTGGACCTGCGCAGGCCATACTTATTCACAGATCCGCTGCTTCCAAAGAAACAGTACACCCAAATTTACCAGTTCCACCTCAGATCACTGCCCCACTTAACACATAGCACTTAGATATGTTTATAGTGAAATCAAGTATAGATTTATTGAACAGAGCACTGAGATTCAAGTATTGGAAATAAATGGTTACAGATACAATCAAATCATAAGTCACTGTAGAACCTAGCCTTAATTAATTAGATGCCCCCATGTCTTCTAGAGTAATGCTCATCCTAAGTCCTTTCAGCATTTTACAGCCAGGCTGGCTGTGACCCTCCTTTCATAAGACAAACATGCTTTTAGCTGGTGGTCTCAGTAAAGGAACCTGCGCATTCCCTGATATACCAGATTAATCCTTTGATCTTAGTCATAAATAGGACACCCCTGCTGACTGTTTTTTTCCCCTGTAGATTGTCTCTCTAATAGATTTCACAATCTTTCAGCTGGTATCTGGCTCAATATGCAAATTGGCATCCATTGTGAGGCATACAATGCACTCATGACATCAGCGCTGGAATAGAGGAGACCAGGGCACCATGACCCTCCCACTTTTTAAAAGTGGCCTGGCCTGGCCACTTTTTGCCACGGTCCCCCGCTCCTCCTCTTCCCCCGAGGCCGTGCCCCCCCAGCCAGGCTGGCAGATGGAGCCCGGGCAATGGGTGGCGCCACACCATGGACCCTCCACCTGCCCGGGGTTTGGGGGCTGAGAGCAGCCCCCAGTCCATGTCCCCGCCCAGGGCAAGTGGAGGGTCCATGGCTCCTCACAGCTGCTTGGTCGCGTGGCTCTTACCATGGCCAGGCTGTGGCTCTGAGGCGCCATCCCCCAGCCGGAGCCAGGTCAGGGTAAGAGCCATGCAAGCAGCTGTGGGGAGCCAGAACCCAATACCTGCTCGGGGGGGCCTGCAGGGCAGGGATACGGGTTGGGGGCTGCTTTAGGGTCTTGGCCCCCCCACCCCAGGCAGGTGGAGGGTCCGCGGCTCCTGGCCCACTCCGGCTTCCAGCTTGGCCAGGGCCTCAGGCAGAAGGGGCGGGGCGCCCCCACTTTTGGGAAGGCTCTGCTGGGGCTGCCTCACAGAGAGATAAGCATGTTACCTCCTGCCTGAAAGGAACATGTTCGAGGTATCTTAACTCCCAGACCTTAAGAACATAATTTTTAGTATAAATACATAATTTCATAAATATGACCCATGCATACATTTTGTAATGATTATGATGACCAGGGCACCCAGTAGAGCTCTCACATGCCTTTGGTGAACTATTGTGCCTATAATTGACCCAGGAAATGCCTGTAAAATACTATGCACCCCCTATACCCTCTGCCAGTTTGCACTAAGAGGTTGCTCAGTCACACCCTTGTTCTCCTCACTCCCACCTCCCTACTCTTTGCCACCCTCACTTGTAAACTGTAGACCAGAGGTTCTCAAACTATGGTCCGTAGCTCCATTCAGGTGGTCCACAGATAGTTCCCTCTAAGGTGCGCGCCTGGGCGGCCGCACACGAGAGCATGAAGGGCCACCCACCTAATTAGTGGAGCCGCTCCGACGTGGCTCCACTAATTAGGTGCCTGGACCCTGGAGAAGACGTACATGTAAAGTGAGGTGGTGGCCTTGGGAGAAATAAGGGGTAGGTGGGAGGGGGAAGTGGGGTGAAAAGAGGAGGTGGGGGGAATTTGGGATGTGCAGGGCTGCGGTGGCCAGAGAAAGAGGCGACGTTCCCCAGCTCCAGGGCTGCAGCTGCCGAGGAGAGATGGCCTTCCTTCCCAGCCTCAGCTCTGTGGCTGATGTGGCGAGGGAGAGACCCCCCTCCTTCCCAGCCCCCGCTTGGGGGCTGCCATGGCGGGGGAGAGAGGGCACATCCATCGCATTAGAAAGGTAAGACTACTGATATTAAAATGTGAGTTGTGCACTTTTATTTGTAGAACAAAAAAAGTTAATTATAATAAAGTTTTTTTTATATAGTGCTTTTATCCAAGCGCTTTACAATAATTAGCTAATGGTACAAACAACATTTGGAAAGTTCATTAAGTGGTCTTCCAAGACCCTCAGCAATTTTCAAGTCGTCCGCGAAAAAAAAGGTTTGAGAACCACTGCTGTAGACAGTAAATTCTCTGGGGCAGGAACTGCTTTTTCCAAAACTCGACAGAAGAGCACAGGACATGTACAATAGATAGCAAACAGTTTACAATCTACTGGTACTGGGATTAAAGCACAGGACTAAGGGTTAGGGCACCTGGCTTTTCCTTTTCTGGCTGTGGTCTGACTCCCTCTCTTGAGTCACTTGACCTCTTCAGACCTCTTCACCACCTGTAAAATGGTGGTGATAATTCCTACTCCATGTATCTTTGATGAGGTTTAATTAATTGAAATTTGTAAAGCACTTTGAGATCCTCAGAAAATAGCAGTAGTACTCTTATTTGAACTACAAAGTGTAGCAATGTTATGGAAATGATCTGCATAAGATTCACCTAATTGTTCTTTTGGGACTCTTGAGTTATTTTTCCCCCCCTTTTTCAAAAATGAATTAAACACCACAATGGTCCTGTAGCAGAGTTGCTGTTTACTGTGACATTCCCCTGGTGTTATCCGGACCAGTGATCTGCTAGGTCACTCCAATCCTTGACTCTGGGAGCCAGCCTTACCCTGCCTCTGCTGTGAGAACCCCCACTCCTGAACTATTCTCACAGCGCCTATGGCATGTAAGCTGCTCCTTGGTTTGTGCAACCGAATGACACTAGCCAGTATCTCCGGTCCCAGACACAACCCTAGGAATGTCCGTCTTGCAGTGTCCAGTTATGCCCACTGGACACTGCAAGCTTATATGAGTTCGTCAGTTTAACAAAGAAATTGATATGCACCAGGCTTGTTATCCCAAGGGGAGTCTCTAACACACTTTAAACCAAACGCATAGCTTCAGATAGAACAAATAAATTGATTAACTACAAAGACAGATTTTAAGTGATTATAAGTTAAAACATAAGTCACATTTGGTCAAATGAAATAAATCAAAACGCATTCTCAGCTGATCATAACACTTTCAGTGCCCTTACAAACTTAGATGCTTCTCACCACAGGCTGGCTAGTTGTCCCTCAGCCAGGCTATCTCCTTTGATCAGCGCTTCAGTCGCTTGGTGGTGATGTCTGTAGATGGAGGTGGAAGAGAGAGGAAGAGCTTGGCAAACGTCTCTCCCTTTTATCATGTTTTTTCTTCCCTCTTGGCTTTGCCCCCCCCTTTCAGGGTCAGGTGAGCACTTACCTCATCGCAGTCCATGATTGACCAAAGGAAGGGGGGGTGACTCACTCAAGAGTCCAACAGATCCTTTGTTGTTGCCTAGGCCAGTGTCCTTTGTTCCTGTGAGGCTAGACTGGGTTTGTCCCATACATGACCTGATGAGGTCTGAACTGCCCCTCTGCTCTTGGAGAGTTTTGTCTGGGCTTGTTTAGCCATGAGGACACATCTTCAGCCTCATAACTATATACATGAAATTACAACCTATAATATTACTGTAACAACAATGCTCAGTGCATCATGAGCCTTCTGAAGACACCCGACATGACAAAACTTTGCATTGGATACCACACAATCATTTTACAAGGATGAACATGGGGTGCAGGGTGTTCCCACGAGGTACAGAACGTCACAACTGAGCACCCCCTTTTGGCCCGAGGTGCCTCTACATCACCCTGGCTCTGTTTCTCCGCTTTGGAGCCCCTTCCAGACTTTCTTGGGACTACCACCAACCACTGCCTGGCGCTGGGTTTATAGCCAAAACAATTCAAAGGAGTCCTCAATGTCCCCAAAATAAAGTCCACTATAGCAGCACAAAAGTTTATACTCACATCCAGCTCTTCTACCACACATGGAGTTCTTACTCTGTCCCAGATAAATGTCCTTCACAGAGATACTGATCGTGCCCTTCCTAGTGTAAGCTCAGCCTTCTGGCTCTGGCTTACTTCTTCCAATGATTGCACTTCCTGTTCTGAGAGCAGGCATTATATATACCGCTGTCCTTCAGAGAGCTTCCTCCTGATTGTTTGGGAGAAAAGGGAGCCCTGCGTCCTCTCCACCCCCACAGGTCTCCTGGTTCCCAGGCACTTAAAGGGACAGTATCCTATTTTTTCCCATCCAGTTACTAATTCTCTGGGACTAATTCCCCTCTTCTTGCTACAAGACCATTTCTAGGGCCTTTGTTCATTCCAATATCCCTGGAATGGGGTCTTCTGGCCCCCTATACCCCATAACAGGTCCCTTAGGTACTAGAGAATTGGGTGTTTTGCACATTGAGCAGCAGTCTCCCTTCTCCGGGTGTCCTAGGCTCTACACACTAGGACATCAGACTCTGGTTTGGGCATTTTTGGGTGAGACTTTCTGGGATTTGTGGGTGGTTCCATGTTGTGGCTTGTAATTGTCATCTGATCCAGGCCTTTGAAACTCTGGGATGCTCTCCAACTCCTTTGGCCTTTAAAAGTCCCTCCCCTCATTAGCTCTCTGCTAGCTTTTCCCTGGGGCGTGAAGGGGAAGATCTAAGCCTGCACACTCCCTTGCTGTAGATCCACAAAGAGAAGACCCACATTGCAGATAATACTGCTGAAAGACCTGACCGCAGGAGTCCAATTGTACAAGGCTCAAAGAGGAAAAAAACTAATAAAGGTAAAATTTCCTTATGAAAATGAGCATATGGGTCTAGATACAAGCTCTGTGCATCTTACTGAAATAGCAGCACTTTCCCCTTTGTGTTTATTGGTAAGAATGGAGGTGTGCATGATTTGAGAGCTAAGGTTGGTATCAGAATGCTTTAAGGTAATTTTTCATTGAGACTACCCTAACTTTTAATGCTTTGATTTTTTTTCCTGGTACATGATGTGTGTAATCGAACGTTATCTTTTGAATTCCACATAGCAGCCTTAACTGTTACGTAAGGATATTTTATGTATAGAATTGCCAAAGTTTGTACAGACATGTTATAGTATAGTTAAGGTTGTGCCAAGAGTTCTGTTATAAGCCTTACCTTTGACCAGGTGCATTTTGACTTTTTATAGGAAGGAGTTGTTCCTTATGAAATTTTTAGTGACATAAGGAGGGGAAATTTTCTGCCTATTGAAAAAAAAAATTCCAACAAATCTTTCCTATATGAAAGCTTCCCTGTGAAACTTAAGATACAGAAGAACTATTCTGCTTTACTCACCTAGCTGAAGCCCATCTCTAGGCTTTGAATTATGTCACTCCACAGCTAAACACATCCACATCTGGAGTTTATTTGATCTGAAAAATAAATTAAAAAGAACTGAAACAGCAGGTAGGAAAATAGGGTATAGTTTCTGGATCAGAAGGATGATTGATGCTGCCAGATTTTCATATAATGTATTTAACCTTGAAAAATAATAACTTTGTGCTTCACACTAAAATAAATACATTGTTAAACACTGTAATGAGTCTAAACGTAAATCTACAATAGTAGATCAAGCTGGTTAATGATTGCAGTAAAAACACTAGATTTTGGGGAGGATGATTTCATTGGTAATTATTGGTCTGGAAAAGGTCAAAGGCAAGTGACAAATTTTCTCTTTTTAAATTGTTAAAATACTATGACTTTTTTGAAAAATCCTTTGTGAAGTGAAAGCGAGCCTCTGAAATTGCAATTCTCATCTCAACTTTTAAAATCCTGTAAACATCCTGTACCTAACAGATTTTGGGTGGAGTTCTTTAAATGAATGACCTGTATGGTAGCTATAGTGTTACTAGATATATTTAATAAACTCATTGATACGGGATTCTTATCCTCTCTCTAAGGACACCTTCCTCATCCTTGAGCATTAAAGAAAGGAACAATGCAAGTAGCAAAGGTTTTGGACTCTTCATAGCCCAGTTAGAATTGAAGAGAAACTAATGTCAGGAACATTTACAAATAGATCAAAGGAAGAATTGAAGAAATCAAGGGATGTGTAAAGCAAGGAGGATGAGGATGGAATATGGCCAAAAGAGATTACAAGCCAAATGGGTACAATCTGCAAAACATCATTCAGGAAAAAGCCTGATATTGAAGGCAATAAACAGAAAGTAACATTTTCAAGAATACCTAGGTATGATTTGAAAATAGTACTTAAGTGATCACTGTATGAGTATGTCTACACTGGAGCTGGGAGTGTGCTTCAGCGCACCGGTAGACAGATGCACCAGCTCTACTTGAGTTAGCATGTCTGCAGGGCCATGGGTGGTGGCTTGGGCTAACCACCAGTTTGTACCCGGGGGTTGGGTAGGTAGCTCAAGCAGCCACCTGTGCCCCACAGCCACACTGCTATTTTTAGTGTGCTCGCTTGAGCAGAGCTAGTGCGTGTCCGTCTACCCATGCTGGGAAGTGCATTCCCAGCTGCAGCATAGACATACCGTATGTGTCTGGCAGCCATTGGAAAGGCAAACAGAAGTCGGATATAAGAAAAGCACAAATCACAAGAGATTGTTGAGGCACCATACTCACAATTTGTGAGGCCATCTGTATCTCTTTTGTCATGTTTTCTGTAATTCAGTATATTAGGTCTCAATCCTGCAAGCTGTTCTCACCCGCACCAGTGTGAAGGCCCATCCACTTTAATGGAGTGGTGTGGGTGTAGGAGTTCATCCATGCAGAACAGCCTGCAGGGTTGTGGTCTATGTGGGTAACAGTTTCAATACACAAGAGGGCCAAAACTGATACCAAGGAAGAACTGGTCACATTAAGGGTTTAGAGCAGTGGTTTTCAAACTTTTTCTGGCGACCCAGTTGAAGAAAATTGTTGATGCCTGCAACCCAATGGAGCTGGGAATGAGGGGTTTGGGGTGTGGGGGGGCTCAGAGCTGGGGCAGAGCTTTGGGATGCAGGAGTGAGGGCTGCAGGGCGGGGCTGGGAATGAGGGGTTCAGGGTGTGGGAGGGGGCTTTGGGATGGGGGAGGAGGTTGGGGTGCTGAGGGGGTCAGGGCTCTGGGCTGGAGGTGTGGGCTCTGGGGTGGGGCCAGGGTTGAGAGGTTTGGGGTGCAGGAGGGGGCTCCGGGTTTGAGGGGGGTTCTGGGCATGGGGGTGCAGGCTGTGGGATGGGACCAGGGATGAGAGGTTTGGGGTGAAGGAAGGGGCTCCAGGTTTGAGGAGGGCTCAGGGCTGGGGCAGGGGATTGGGGCACAGGCTTACCTTGGGCAGCTCCCAGTCAGCGGCGCAGTGGGGTGCTAAGGCAGGCTTCCTGCCTGTCCTGGCACCGTGGACCTCGCTGCGCCCCAGAAGTGGCCAGCAGCAGGTCTGACTCCTAGGCGGAGGCACGGAAATGGCTCCATGCGGCTCTCACCCACAGACACCGCTCCTCCCAGCTTCCATTGGCCAATGGGAGTGCAGAGGCGGTGCTTGTGGCAGCACACAGAGCCCTGTGCCTCCCTCCCCCTGCCCCGCCTAGGAGCTGGACCTGCTGCTGTCTGCTTCTGGGGGTGCAGCACGGTGTCAGAACAGGTAGGGACTAGCCTGCCGTAGCCAGATAGCACCACCGACGGGACTTTTAATGACCCGGTCGGCGGTGCTGACCAGAGCTGCCGCAACCCAGTGCCTCACTGGGGGTCGCGACCTGCAGTTTGAAGACCACTGGTTTAGAGGGTAGTTAGTGTGGAGTGGATAGCGAAAGGCAGGAAAAGCAGCTATAATCAAGAGCTGAAAACATTAAACTGCCTCTTAAATACATTAGACAAATTAAAAAGGAACAATGCTTGTTTTTTGAAAGTCACATTAGCCTCCTAATCTTATTTGTTGACTTGCTCTTTTTGCCTCACTCAATTTCATCTCCCCTTCTTCAAAACATGTTGCATCTAACTCAGGGGCTAATTCTGCGAACAGTTACTACAGCAAATATCCTGTTTCCATGAAAAATCCATTGGCTTCAGTGAGAATGTGTGATAAGGTTCTACATGGAAATAATTGTTTGCAGTGTCTAGATTGTAGGCCCCTCAGGGAAAGAACCATGTCATGACCCGGTTGCATGGCCACCTCCCTTAATAAACAGAGATTAGATGCTATAATTAGGGTATATACAGGATAGGTAGTAATGGATAGCCCTGTGTTTGAGGCACAGATTGGGAGTCAGCAGACCTGATTTCTGTCCTGGATCTACAACTGACTTCCTATAGATCTTCAGCTCACTGAACCTCTGTGTTTCAGTTTACCCAGCTGTAAAAATGGAGGTACAGAGGTGTGGTGAAGCTAAGGTTTGCAAAGTGTTTTTCAGATGGAAGAACTACAAAGTTATTCTATATTTAATGAGCTGTACAAATAGTCTGGCATCCCCAAATGTTCCTATTGCCGAAATAAAAAAGTGCCCCATCAAATTTTAAAGGAAACTTTGAACATTTAAGGGGCTAGAAACCCTTTTGAGATATCAGATATGTTTGATATGGGGTCAAACAGTTTTCCATCCAAAAATATTTCAATTTCACAACAATCAGCAGCAATCCTGTAAGGTTTTGGGATAGAATAAATATTGATTTGTCTAGAGACCAAATGCCCAACATTGTGCAAATACTGTAATAGGAAAGTGTTTTTCCCAGAGTAATTTAAACATAAGGAATATCATAAGAAATTTGCCTCAGTCTTTCCCTTGGCCAAATCCTGTCTTATTCAAGTAAGGAGTGCTACTGACATCTGTGGAACTACTTATAGGAGAAATGTGAGCAGGATTTGGTCACATGATGTTACACCCAAAGCCAGTTACGGTAGTGTTCTATCCCATCAAGTTTTCACTTGATATTGAGAGTTGAGCTTTAAGACCTAGCTTCTGTAACAGGGTTTCAAAAGTTCATGTAACAAAGATTTTTTTCCAAATCACCTAATCTTTGATGAATATATTCAGATGTGGAACTTGCCTTGCACAGTGCTATTCTACTGCTTGACCAGCTGATGTCACTAAATTCAAAATAACTGCCACAGAGGCTCAAGAAATCTAAAAAAAAAAAAAAAAGCAATGTTAACTTTGACAATAAAATGTTCAGAGCATGAAGCATCATAGACCATATATGTTATCACACTGTTTTGTATGTACATGTAAGTAAACTTCAATTTACCTGCTTAATCTCTCCAGCTACAAACATCAAGGGTATAATACTTCACAGAGACGTCTGTAACAAAGGAACAATGTACAAGCACCTTCATTGTCAAAGGACAGAAAGCAAGTAAAGCTAATTGAAAATATTTTAATTATCAACATCTCAATGTTTATAGCTTCCTCATGATAGTATTTGTCACTAGAAATGAATATTCTGATTACAAGGCTAAAATGGAAGTGGTTTTAGCACACCAGCTGCATAATCATGCTGACCAGTATTGTCTCTTAGTTTGTGCTCCCCCGTCTGTCTCCACCGGTTGTCTCTTGTCTTGTAAGCTGTTTTTTGCCTCATATCTCCCAATTGGCTCGGCCTACAAACTTCTGTTTTCTTGGCTTTGCTGGGTAATGCCTTTTAAAGGTGCTTTATTGGGGGAATTAAAAAGATATAAAAAGCTTGTGATGGGATGTATGTACCCCACATTCAGATAGACAGGGAAGGAACTAACTAGAGGCTACAGCTATAATATTCTCCCTCTACTTGGCTCTTGAAGGGATTATATCTAGTATTTCACTACCTCCATCTTGTAGTCTGAAGACTGGCTGATTGGCCTTCTCTGTCCTTCTGAAATCTTAAAAGAGATAGCAGTTGTTGGGTGCTGTTAAGTAGGCAGATCCACTGTCACCCACCATAAACCCAGTGGAAGGTTCCTCATGTAGACTCTGTTCCTTGCTTGATTCACACATGCCCATTCACCAGAGATGTTCTTCATATCTCTCTGCTATAGGCATCGCTCAGCATTTTGTGTCCTTAAGTGAAATTAGCATTTCAGTGCTTACTTCTGGATGCAAGGGTTAAAAAAAAAAAAAAAAAAACCTTAATGAGAGTGGCTAGCACTGACAAGCACAATCAGTGGTGTGAGAGTTAGTATAATACATCCGGTAGAAGCACAAACTGAGTGATAAAATCTAGACAAGATCTTTGCTGCACAGACTGCCTCACTTCAATGATTGTATGCAGTATTGTTGTAGCCGTGTTGGTTCCAGGACATTAGAGGAAGAAGGTGGGTGAGGTAATATCTTGTTGGATCAACTTCTGTTGATGAGACAAGCTTTCAAGCTTACACAGAGCCTTCAGCGACATCCTCTCAGCTGGGGACTGAACCTTAAACAAACCACCAAGTCTGTAGCCTGTTGGGGGTCTCCTGCTAGGGGCACCATTATGGAATATAGATGATGGGACTCCCTTAGGGGCATCAAATAACCTCTGCATCCAGACAGTTCCACTACACTTTGCTGGGCTGATTCTCAATTACATTAAGGGCCCCATGTTTAGTGATTTTTCCCCCCCTTAATATTTATTTATTGATGCACCTCACAATAGGGTACAGTTTCATGATCACAGAATCGTAGAAATGTAGAGTTGGAATGGACCTCAAGAGGTCATCTACGTCCATCTTTCAGCATTAAGGCAGGATTAAATATACCTAGACCCAGGGCTGGTTCTAGAACACCAACTTCCATGGGAGTATCTTTGTTCAATTTTGCTGATTGGCCAGCCATATTTTGTTTTGTTTAGCTTCTCAGCAGAGGTGGAGGGAAGAGGTTGCTGCAAATATTTTCCATTCTGGCTTGCAAAATGCATAGGTCCACTCCTGCCTAGACCATCTCTGACAGATGTTTGTCTAATCTGTTCTTCATGCACAATTTGCTGAAATAGTGATTTTCTGAAAGATCTTTCCATATACAACATTACTTCTCAATGGTGTTGAAAATCAAAATCAAAGAATCAGATGCTACTTAAAGATAGCACAACAAAAGGAGAAGTTTCCTTTTCAGTGTGTATTGTAGGTCAATGAAATTACACAGTCGGTATGAATTCATCTTAAAAATTTATTTACCTCAGAAATGTATACATTCATAGGTTTATCACAAGGAAATTGACAGTAATTCAAAATGAATATTTACATGTGTGCAAATTTCACATATTACACAAGACAGTGTTCTGTAGTTTTACTATACTGGGTTATGCAAGTACTTTTGCAGTTTAAGGCACTCGAGATGAATAATATTAGTTGTAGGAGGAAATAAACAAAATGCTAGTATAATTCTATATCTGAACCAACTGCTCCCTTCAAGACAGTATGTTGTAAGTGTCAATGGTCTGGTATGACCTAGTCAGTTGTTTTCAGACAGGGCAGAATTCATTTGAATAAAATCTGTTTTAAAAAAAAAAAAGCGGCGGTCGAAAGTAATAAACATTTTCTGGGTGATCTCTGAGCAATCCTCTCTCCTCACGCTAGTTCTCTCCACATAGAGTAGAAGCAGCTCTAATTACTTTTTGCAAACACTTCATTGACCGTGTGCTTCACATTCAGCTCTTCATATTAGAGGAGAAGCAGAGACACCCAGAGGATTCCCATTAAAACTTCAGAAATATTAACTTATTAAAGATAATATCAAACACTTGCATAGTGCTTTACATTTTCCAAGCACCATATGAGCCTTAGTTTATACTCACAACAGTCCTTTAAGATGGGCACAGAGATTAAGTGACTTGCCTAAAACCATACACTGTGTCAAAAGCTGGGAGCTGAACCCAAGGATTCTGGCTCCAAGTCCAGTTCAAAGATCACATCTCTCTTTTCTAAAGGAGAATTCAATTACAGGTAATATCTAATGTGGATCCCTTTTTATTCTTTTTATAAATAGAAAATCTTACCATGTAACACCTTTGTTAAATGCATGAAATAACTTAAATACAAACAGTGTCAGAAATAAAACCTGGTGTGCATAAAGTTATAAAAGCCAACAGCAGGAGAGATTATTCACCAATCTGGATTCAGAAACCTTATCATACAAACTTGAATCAGTTCTATTCTCCTTCTACGGAGTTTGAGCTCATCACAATGTTACCATTACAGTACTTTTGAGACACAAAAATTAAGAAACACCGGACATTAAAGTAGGGTATTTTTCCCCTCCCTCCCCTTGTTAAACAACATACACTGGAAAAGTCAGTTATGTGGAAATGATGCTCTTCCTATTAACACCTTGGCTTTAGGATTTTCCTACACAAATATATGTCAACAAGAGTTACACGCACCTACCATTAATAGGTTAATGCTGCAGTTTTATTTTAGTTGACAGGAAGTGAGAATAGTAGGTTTGGTATTTGTAATACAGCACTTTATTTTATACAAGGACTCCAAACTGAATAGATTTGTTAAAACCAATAGAAAGAACAATTTGTGATTTACACAATGTATAATGGGACCAGTGTGCTCTACATATACTGAATTTGATGTGCTGACAATTTCATCCAAGTGATTTAATAGAAGTTTTATGTATTATTTACCATCCTTCCTATTGCCTTTGATAGTGGTGATATGGGAGAAGTCTGTGAATCTCAATCTGGGTAACTCTGCAGATTATTCTCCACTTCAGCCTATACTCTCCTTTTTTCTTTCATACATACATGAAAAAGTTGTTTTATGGCAACTATCTTTCCGATTGAGAACTTGTGAATGGGGTTTCCGATGGAGCAAATTTAATACTAGTTCACAATTGTCCAGAGAGGTTATCAGTAAGCAATATGTAAAACTCCACACCCACCATCAGAGCTGAGCATACCACTGCAGGCACTGGGAGGCTGATTGCAGGAGTTAGAGATGGGCCTTCTGTAAGGCATGGCTTACAAGGTCCACTTCCTTGATTTCCTATATCCACATTGAACCAAGTTATTTCATATGCATCCTTGTTATTTACAGATTAATTATAAACTATTACAAAATCTCAGTCAAGCACCAGTACTGACTCAAGGAGCAATACGAGTCAGAAAATTAGTATTCTCTGTCACAAATGGACAGTGCTTTTCTTTCAAAAGTTCTCCTTTCCTAATAGTTTTGTCCACAACGCCTCTTTGGCCAGATCCTTCCTCCAACTTCACATCCACATGATTAGGAAAGTAGCAGCAGCAGCTCCTCAAAGGGCACGTCTTGTAAATACCTTTCACAGCATAGCCAGATCAGCCCTTTTTCACAGAAAGAGCTGTAATGAGGGTCTGAAATCCAGCAGTCTGGTTCGGAAGGGCTTATCAAAGAGATACTTAAATGCAAGTCTGTAGGCAGTGGGAGAACAAATGGCAGAAACAGTCTCTGTGTGCAAAGTTCAGGAAATCAAACCCAGTGGCATGGGAATTCCTATTTAATTTTGGGGAAAAAAGTACCATCTCTCTAAGTGCCCATTTTTCCACAGTGTGTTTGATCTTACAGTCAGTTAATTTTACAGGCTGTGTCACCTGGGTCCACAGTAGCCATAAGGACATTTGAGAATCAAGCTGTCATGGCTGGGTAAGACATGGGTGCAGTAGTATTCAACCAAACTTCCAACGTTCCAGAACATGGTTTCTGAGTCCAAGTAAAACTGTGAATCCTGTTGTAGGGATAGAAA
Organism: Emys orbicularis; assembly: GCF_028017835.1. Classification (NCBI taxonomy): domain Eukaryota; kingdom Metazoa; phylum Chordata; order Testudines; family Emydidae; genus Emys; species Emys orbicularis. Next base: position 125,874,183 of record NC_088687.1, read on the forward strand.
ACACATCTGTAATCAATGGCACGTATGAAGCCCTTTCAAACAGACCACTACTTTGCAAAATATTATGTACCTGACTAGCTCATGTCACATAAATGATAAGCCCAAACCAAACCTGGGGATCCAAACACCCTGTAATTTTACTGAAGATCATATTTGGATCTGAACATTATAGACTCCATATATGGAAGGCCCAGATCGGAGATCTCAGGCTCTAAATCCAGATCTGATATTTGCAATTCAGGCCTATCAGTACCCCCCCCTTTTTTTTTTTTGGAGGGGGGGGAGAGGAGAGGGTGTTTGGAGGTAATGGGAAGCCTTAGGCTGATACTGTATGATGTATCTAGAGCAGGTGTAAATATCAGAGGCCCTTTTTATATACAGCATTCATACCAACCTTTTCAAAGATTCTGTAGTTTCTCACTTTCTCAGCAGATGCATCCCATACAACTAATACCTTGAAAAAGAAAATGCAACATTACATTCAGAACGCATAAAAAAAGTCCTCCTAACAAATTTATGAAGAAAAAACTCAAAACTACCTTTAAGGAATCAGTTACATTTCTTTCAAATAACTGAGCATTATGCAAGTTAGGATGTACAGCTATTGCTTCAGACCTACTTCCCTTTTTAAAAAAGGGCATATCTAAATTGCTAAATAAATACATTACTGTAATTAAACTCCAATATTGTTAATTTGCAAGTAACAATTAAATGGGAGTTACATTTAATTAACTTATAGCACAGGTTCCCCTATTATGAATTACCTTTCCAGGCTTGGTAGATGAATTCCTAATACAGTATAATCCATTTTGTGGATGTCCTCTTGGGTTGGTAGATTTGAACATCCTAAAATAATATGGAAACTAAATATCACATTCAGAAAATACTAACAAACTTAACAGATTTGGGATAGAATGAATATGTCTATATCTCAAAATCCTTAATGTAAATAATCATTTCAGTGATTGTAATGATTTAGCCTAAGAATTGATTAAAGGCTGGGAAGGCAGTTTCACAGACCGATGGTAATGGACACTTAATAGAACCTCATCATTTTAGGAAGACTCATTAGGGTCCTTAAGCAGCTAGTGTATAGATAGCGATGTCTTAGTGGATTGCGCACAGGCTGGAAAAAAGGAACTCTAGGTCTCTAATCTCTACTCTCTCCCCAACTTGCTGTGTGGCCTTCGAAACATCACGGACTCTCTGCTTCAGTTTCCCAATCTGTATTTCCCTAAGATGGATGGTGTGAAGATCTCAGTTGATTAATATTTCCACAATACTTTAGACTCAATTTTTTTTTTAAATGGATTCTGTGCTCATGAAACGTGCTGACTGGTCTCTATTTCTCCACAGACCAGTGAATCAAGTCAAATTGCCTGTTGTTCCCTTTCTCCTAACCTATGTCTCTGTCTCTCTTTAGATTATCAGCTTCTCAGAGCATCCATGGATCACCTTCCTGAGTAATTCAAAACTGACTAGCATATATTGGATGGTACCATATATAAATAAATAAATAAATAAATAAATAAATAAATAAATAAATAGAGTAGGCAGTAGTAGTGCAATTTTCTCATACTGCACTCCCCTTCCCCAATTCTCCAGCTTTTACTTGGAGGGATCACCTTTAGGGTATGAGAGGACAATTCAGTCGCATGCTTTCTATCATTGGCCTCTCTGCTGAGGACTGTCAACAAGCTTAGGTCAATTGTTGTTGAGGACACTTGTCCTGGGAACCAAACTAAGACCATCACATTCATTTCATATAGGTCATGAAATGGCCATCACATTGTAATGACTTTTGGTCACTACCAGTTTGGGCTGCATTTGAACCAGTGACCTAGAGTTTAAAAGTTCTACAGAACTCTAAGCCGGACCCCAGTCCAATTCATTGTCCCAGTAGGGTATTCCAGATATAAAGCCCAATGATGGTATCAATTTTATGCATTATTTCCATGGTCAATACTTTATGGTCAATACTTTAACATTTAATTAGATTTCCTGGAGGCCACTGGTTTTCAATGTAAAGGAATTGTAATATTTTATTTATATACCAACTAATGGGAAATTACTTCATGCGTTCAGTAGAAATCTCAGGTTGATTTACTAGTCTTAACTCTCACAATATGGTTTTCTAGACTCCAGGTCATTTTATTTGAGGATTTATAAGCAACTCCTCTTTCAAAAAAGAAAAAAAAGTTAAGTTTACCTTTCTACTTCAAAGGATTCATAGGTCTGGACAAATACTGAATTAGGCAGCTCAACCTGTTAAGACAACATTTAAAAAAAATTAAAATGTGTAAAGTAAGGTAAACTGCAATTATATGATCAATATTTAAAAAAGATGATTGGAATAACTGAAACAAAGCAAAGTCTTTTGACATATTGCAGCTACCTAGGATTCTCTAAACTCAGGCCCAAACTTTACAGGTAACTTCTACGGTACAGCAAATATTTTGTATAATTAAATTACACCCGTGGTCTCCTGATTTTGTTACTACATTATTATTCCCTAGTGTGTGCTCCTTCAAAAGCGCTAATACATTCTTGCATATCTGACATTAGAATCAAAATCTGTTATCAGCTCTCTCATAAAGTTGGCCAGTGCAGTGGAGCAGTATTCTTAAGTGAAGTATTGTTACTAATTCTACTAACTCCTTCCTAACTTACAGACCTGACTCAAGCCCAAATTTACAATCCCCTAAAACTTAGAAGTGTTCTCTTTAGGAATGTGCCATCTGATCTTACTTTTTCATAATCTTCATCTGAATCTTCACCAGACTTGTTTTGCTTTGAAGGTAATGCTGGTTTCTCAAATGAGAAGCTTCGGAAACTCTGCCCATCTGGTGGTGATCTCCTGGAAGAAAGAACAAAACTGAAGAACGTTTCTGCAGAAAAAGCATTAAGAGACAAACGCAGAACCAGATGTGAGTTTCTGTTAGTTTCTTATTTGTCATTTAAAAGTTTTTATTATTCATTTCAAAACTGCTGAGCAATGCGATGGACATAGAGGCTTTAATCGTAAGGACATTTTTGCAGACATACCCCAAGTCCCTTACTAAAGAATGTACTTACACTGAAGCATTAATTTCCTTCTCTGTAAGAGCCTGCGTGTGCTTTAAGAGCATAAAGCTAGTTTTTCAGTTCATGTTGAAATCCTGACGTGAAGGCTTTTTACCAGCTACAGTCTAAGACTCTATTGTATCTTTTCAGCATAACCCCACACAGACAAGATACATTTTGTTCTTATGTGCTTTACTTTCGGTTGTTTAATACTTATTCCTGAAATATTTCCAAGAGCCAGTTTGTTGCAGGGTTTTGAAATGCTGTGCAGTTAAGATTACAGACATAATCAATGACTATATAATGTCTCATAAGGAACATCAGGCATATTCACACCCTGAAGAGAGTAGGAGAATACCATAAAACTTCCAGACAGATTCCTTAGTGTAGCAATTTTTAAACATGGAAGCACAAAAATATAGGGCTGGAAGGGACCTTGAGAAGTCATCAAGTGCAGCCCCCTGTGCTGAGGCAGACAAAGTAAACCTAGACCATTCCTGACATGTTTGTCCAACCTGTTCTTAAAAACTGCCAAAGATGGGGGATTCCACAACCTCCCTTAGAAACCTATTCCAGAGCTTAACTACCTTTATAGTTAGAAAGTTTTTCCTAGTCTCTAATTAAAATGTCCCTTGCTGGAAATTAAGCTCATTACTTCCGGTCCTACCTTCAGTGGACATAGAGAACAATTGATCAAATATGTTAAGGGCTGTTATAAAGAGGACAGTGAAGACTTATTAGACCCCAACCAGTCTTCTTTTCTCAAGACTAAACATGCCCAAGTTTTGGGTTTTTTGTTTTTTTTTTTAAACTTTGTCTCATAGGTCAGGCTTTCTAAACCTTTTTATCATTTTTATTGCTCTCCTCTGGACTCCCTCCAATTTGTCATCTTTTCTAAAGTATGGCGCCCAGAACTGGACACAGTACTCCAGCTGAGGCTACATCAGTGCCAAGTAGAGCGGGACGTTTACCTCCTGCGTCTTACATACAATACTCCTGTATTGTATTGGGATAGCTCAGTGGTTTGAGCATTGGCCTGCTAAACCCAGGGTTGTGAGTTTAATCCTTGAGGGGGCCATTTGGGGATTGGTCCTGCTTTGAGCAGGGGGTTGGACTAGATGACCGCCTCAGGTCCCTTCCAACCCTGATATTCTATGATTCTATGATTCTAAAACACCCCAATATGATATTAGATTTTTTGCAACTGCATCACATTGTTGACTTATATATAATTTGTAATCCACTATAACACCCAGATCCTTTTCAGTACTACTACCTAGCCAGGTATTCCCATTTTGTAGTCATGCATTTGATTTTTCCTTCCTAAGTGAAATACTTTGCATTTGTCTTCATTGACTTCACCTTGCTGATTTCAGACCAATTCTCCAACTTGTCAAGGTCATTTTGAATTCTAATCCTGTCTTCCAAAGTGCTTGCAGTGGTGTCATCTGCAAATTTTATAAGCATATTCTCCACTCCATTATCCAAGTCATTAATGAAAATGACCCAGGACTGATCCCTGTGGGACAGATATGCCCACCCAAATTGACAGCTAACCATTAACAACTACTCTGAGTACAGTCTTTCAACCAGACTTGTACCCACCTTATAGTAATTTCATCTAGATCAGTGGTTTTCACCCTTGTTTTAATTGCAGACCCCTAAAACATTTCAAATGGAGATTTAGAAATCTAAGCCCTGGTCTACAGTGGGAGGGGTGGGGTGGGGTGTGTGTCGACCTAAGATATGCAACTTCAGCTACGCGAATAGCGTAGCTGAAGTCGGCGTATCTTAGGTTGACTTACCTGGCCGTGAGGACGGCGGCGAGTCGACCACTGCCACTCCCCCATTGACTCCGCTTCCGTCTCTTGCGAGCTGGAGTTCCGGAGTCGACGGGGAGCGTGTTCGGGGATCGATTTATCTGCGTCTACACGAGACGCGCTAAATCAATCCCCGATAGATCGATCACTACCCGCCGATCTGGCGGGTAGTGAAGACCTGCCGTTAGTCTGTGGAGCCACAGGGGTCGGGGGACCACAAGTTGAAAACTACTAATCTTGACCATATTTCCCTGGTTTGCTTAATAGAATGTTGTGGGGGACTGTGTTGAAAGCCTTACTAAAAAATCAAAATATATTAATATCTACTGCTTCCCCCCCACCACCACAAGGCAAGTAAATGGCATGATCTGTTCTTATAGATTCATAGATTCTAGGACTGGAAGGGATCTCGAGAGGTCATCAAGTCCAGTCCCCTGCCCCCTCATGGCAGGACCAAATACTGTCTAGACCATCCCTGATAGACATTTATCTAACCTACTCTTAAATATCTCCAGAGATGGAGATTCCACAACCTCCCTAGGCAGTTTATTCCAGTGTTTAACCACCCTGACAGTTAGGAACTTTTTCCTAATGTCCAACCTAAACCTCACTTGCTGCAGTTTAAGCCCATTGCTTCTTGTTCTATCCTTGGAGGCTAAGGTGAACAAGTTTTCTCCCTCCTCCTCATGACACCCTTTTAGATACCTGAAAACTGCTATCATGTCCCCTCTCAGTCTTCTCTTTTCCAAATTAAACAAACCCAATTCTTTCAGCCTTCCTTCATAGGTCATGTTCTCAAGACCTTTAATCATTCTTGTTGCTCTTCTCTGGACCCTCTCCAATTTCTCCACATCTTTCTTGAAATGCGGTGCCCAGAACTGGACACAATACTCCAGTTGAGGCCTAACCAGCGCAGAGTAGAGCAGAAGAATGACTTCTCGTGTCTTGCTCACAACACACCTGTTAATACATCTCAGAATCACGTTTGCTTTTTTTTGCAACAGCATCACACTGTTGACTCATATTTAGCTTGTGGTCCACTATAACCCCTAGATCCCTTTCTGCCGTACTCCTTCCTAGACAGTCTCTTCCCATTCTGTATGTGTGAAACTGATTGTTCCTTCCTAAGTGGAGCACTTTGCATTTGTCTTTGTTAAACTTCATCCTGTTTACCTGAGACCATTTCTCCAATTTGTCCAGATCATTTTGAATTATGACCCTGTCCTCCAAAGCAGTTGCAATCCCTCCCAGTTTGGTATCATCCGCAAACTTAATAAGCGTACTTTCTATGCCAATATCTAAGTCACTAATTTGTCATTAGTCTTGACAAATTCATACTGGCTATTCTTAATATACCTATTATCCTCCAGGTGCTTACAAATTGATTGTTTAATAATTTGTTTCAGTATCTTTCCAGGTATCAAGGTTAGACTGACTAGTCTATAATTCCCAGGATCTTCTTTATTCCCCTTTTTAACTATAGGTACTATGTTTGCCCTCCTCCAGTCCTCTGGGACCTCATCCATCCTCCAGGAGGTCTCAAAGAAAATTGCTAACAGTTCTAAGACTGCTTCAGCTAGTTCCTTAGGTATTCTAGGATCAATTTCATAAGGCCCTGCTAACATGAATACATCCAACTTATCAGGATAAAGAATATTTAGATCTTTCCCTATTTTGGCTTGCATTTCTTCCCCCTTGTTCTTAATTAATGTTGATTGTGTTGAGTATCTGGTCACCATTAACCTTTTTAGGGAAGACTGAAGCAAAATAGGCATTAACACCTCAATCTTCTTCATGTCACCCTGGATCATGCTTACATGTATCATGACTTACAATCAACCAAACTGCATCTGTTCTATATCCCCTTGAGAAGTATCATATCAAGTTGGTGTACAACAGTAAAACTAAGAATTGGTTTATTTACTTTCACTAATGAACATTACAAAAACATGCTGTAACTTTACTGCAAAGCTTGGGGGAGAGGGAGACTGCTGACTTAGACCTGATGAACTAAGTATCAGAGATATCATTTGGTAAATATGCTACAGAAAGTTTGATCTGTTTTCATACTTACTGTAACTGGGGAAGTAAAGATTTCTCTGATCTAGATTTGAATACAGGCACAGGCGGTTTAGGTAGCACTTGTGGCACGAACAGTCCAGGTTTGCCATGTTCTTTTGGTGCTCTGGCCTCCACTGGCACTTGTGGAATAAACATCCCAGGTTTGCTGCGTTCTTTTGGCATTTTGGCCTCCACTGGCTTCTCCGTTAATTCTGATAACTTGGGTTTGTTGATTGGTAATGGAGGTGGGGCCCGTGGGGAAAGGTTCAATTGTTTTAGCCTCTCGCATCCTTCACTGGCCGTTAAAATGCGGGATAGAGGTAGAATCTCTGCTGAGGGCAAGCAGCTTTCTTTGACACAGGCAGGATTTTTGAGATGAGGCATAGGGGGAACCGGCGGTGGTAGGTCACTTACTCTACGGTTTGATGGCAGTATTTTTAGATTTGACTCGGTTCTGCAGTGAAACTGGGATTCTCCCCTTATATTTAAGAGGTCCTCTGGTTTTCTATCAGGTAAGCTTCTTTTAGGAGGTGTTGGAGGAAGCATAGGCCCTATGGGCTGGCCTGCGAAGGAGTGCACCCTTGTGTCTGCATAGGCAACTTTTCTGATGTGAGGAACTGGAGGTGGCGGATAGGCTGGCGGGAGGATCATGTTATCTGTGTAAGAAAACCCCACAGAACATGAGGAATTAAATTTAAAAATTGAAAATAAGATTCTACTCTCCTTTTGTTTGAAGTGAAGTTTCTACTTGATTTAGGATATTTTAGAGCACCTATCAGTGCCAGATGGACACTTAACTTTGAAACACAATTCTGGACTTTACTAAGGGCCAAACCCTGCAGTCCTTACTCAGGCACAAGTCACATTAACTTCATTGGGTGTTTTGCCTAGGTTAGGATGGAAGGAGAACTATGTTGAAAAGAATCATCCATCCTTTTGACAGACCTATGGACTAGCAGCAAGACCTTCCAATATTCAGCTGGCTGACAATGGATAGAAACACAATCTTTTAAAGGTACTCAGCACTTTCTCTAATGTTCTTGGCTTCCTCAACTGCCACTGGTTTCACTGGGAGTTTAGACAGTGAGTACCTCTCAGGATAAGGCTCCACTTATGCATTGCTTCACAATTATTGTAACTACCCATGGCGCTTCAAGCATACTGAGTTAAAGCATCAGCCTACAGATGTTTTTATATTTCACACGAATGTCACCTTTACCTGAGATCTTTAAAGGGTATCATGACTGGTGAATATTGTCTTACCATCTGGTCTAACTAAATCCGTAGAATCTGGCTGTAAGTAAGATTCCTCATCTTCTTCCTGGTCATAATCTGCAGATACAATTAAAATGTGTTTAAAACTGTAAAGTACTCATTGGGATCAGATCACAGGGAACATGCATATGCTGATTTTTATTTAATTTTTTTTTTTTTTTTTTTTTTAATTAATGAAAATCTGGTTCCATTACAAGGGAAAACACAAGACAGAAGATTAAGTCATTTTGGCTAGTTTCACTCAGGATATAACCACAGGCGCCAACTTTCAGCTTTCTCCACAGTTGTGTAAGTTAGATCGATTTACTGCGGTAGTGTAGACCAGCCCTTGTGCAACTTCAGTTATGTGAATAACGCAACTGAAGTTGACGTAGTTAGATCCACTTACCACGGTGGCTACGCTGCGCTGTGTGGATGGAAGAACATCTCCCATTAACTTCCCTTCTCGGGGTGGGCTGGGGGGTGGAGTACACAAATCAATGGCAGAGTGCTCTCCTATTGATTTAGCTTGTCTTCACCAGATGCAGTAAATCGACACTCGATCTACCAGTAAGTGTAGACATGCCCTTAGGGTATGTCTATAGTGCAGTTAAACACCCATGGCTGGCCCATGTCAGCTGACTCAGGCTGCGGGGCTCTAAAATTACAGTATATACATTTGAGCCTGGGACCCTATGAATGGGTATAGTTCCAGAGTCTGGGCTACACCGCAGTTCTACAGCCCTGCAGCCCAAGTCAGCTGACATGGGCCAGCCGCAGGAGTTTACCTGAAGTATAGGCATACCATAAGTGACATAAAGGCTTTTGAAACTCCATTCTCAGCATCGTCCCCAGAGTTTGTAGTGTAGACATACCCTTACAAGCCTAAGTCCCATTGAAAATTATACCCAGTGTCTTTGTCATAGGCCTACTCAACCCAGCTAGTCTATGAGGCCCTAACAACAACTCATTCCTTTTTCAGTTGTGAAAGGAGGACTCCTCCAGATGCAAAAATATTCTAAGACAACGCGAATGACTGCTTGGTTAATGGGTTAACTTTACAGTCTGTGCCGGAAGCAGGTGGTTTATAAAAAGTCATGCTAAAAGTCCACATAATTCACTGCATTGCTTCTTTTTAAGTTTTTAGAACTTATTATATTTAAGTGATTATAGCTCTAGGTGGCTCCTGTAAAAGTAAAGGGGATTTAATCACTCTCATTGTCAGCTTTAATAAAGATCATTTGGCATTCCCATACAGGGCAGACAGACATGGCTGAATGTTCCAAAAAGAAGTGTCTTCATCCACCCTTAAGTCAGATGTATGGGCTAAGAGAACGACTTTCTGACATTAAATTGATGGACAACTACTAAGAGCACAATCTTTTACAGTGCTCAGCAACCCTTGTAAGGTTGCTTCTTCAATTGCCACTGACTTCACTGGGGGTTTAGGATGCTGAGCATCTCTCAGAATCTGACCCCAAATGTCCCTTATTTTACAATTATTGCAATCTTGCATGTATTGTAATGTTATCATAGGCATTAACAATTTTCTATTGTAATACTAGGCCAAACATTCTTATGATATATGAGCTATTTGAATTTTTTTAAGCCAGTAAAAGTGCTGCAAACTCAGAGTGATTTGAGGAGGAAAGAGTGATCAAAAAGTCTCATTTATTGATAGGATAAGGAGTAAAAGAGGGAAACATTCAAAATTAAAGTCTCACCTTCATTTTCTGTTGAATGAGAATAGTTGATATTGATGGGGCGTTCTACTGAGCCATAGAAACTGTCTGCATCAGAACCAGAGTCACTACACAAAGAAAAGGAAAAGGATTTTATAGTAAGAGGTGCACTGTTGCCTTAACGGGATTTAACATTAGCTATTCAGGTTAAGAACACATTAGCATGTGCTGGTATTAGAATATTGAAAGCAGCAGAAAAACTGATCTAGTCTCATTTTTCAATTAACAGCCAAATAAATACTTCTCATTTTTAAGGACTTATAAAGTTGACATTTTAAGTTCTCTTTATAAAAAGGTTTATTTTTTGTTGTGATATCCCTTAACCTATGTAGTCAGAAAGTCAGACATAGTTAGGAATTACTTTACTTGCTATTGTTTAATGGCAATAAAACAAAACAAAAAAATCATGTTTTGTCATCAGGTGCAAAGAATGGGAAGCAACTTTATAAACATATGGGCCCAGATGTTTAAAGGTGTTTTTTTAGGTGTTACTGCGCTCAGCATCACAAGGCCAACTGATTTAGGAGCCCAAATCTCATTTTCAAAAAAGATTTAGGAGTCTAAATCTCCTCAAGGGGATTTAAACGCTGAATGCAGCAATGCCTAATAAAAACAAGGGCCTTGCTCTTTACTAAGGAATTTTTGATAAAGTGCAAGAATCAAGAAAGTGACTCTAGAATTAGCAGGTGCATACCTTAAATCTGTTACTGTTTCCTTCTTGTCATGGTAGTAATCTATTTCACTCCTCAGTGAGACCATCCAGTTCTAAAAGAAACAATTTCATGTAAACTTACTCTATTGCTTTTAGTAAAGAAACGAATAAAGTGTCTGCCCTCTGAAAGGCTGGAGGTGCTAGCAATTATGGGCTGACTGCATAATAACGTTTACTCACTCACAAGGGTGTTCTAAGGATTTGTTAGTTCCTGTGCTTTGAACATATAAAGTGTTATAACAGTCTAAAAATGATGTTACTTACCACTTACTGAACTTTTGGTCTACAGATCTCCAACTGCTACTTAGAAAGCCAGGTAATTTAATATTCCCATTTTATATGGGGAAAGGCTTTTACAAAGTCATTTTCCATATTCATAAAAACTTTTATAGTGTTTATTTCTTGAACCAAAAATATGGTTATGAAGACATGAAATGCTGTACCAATATTTGGATTAGCACAATAGTGAGAACTTGGGCTTTTCAAATGAGGCCAAGGACTTAGGTGCCCAAATCACATTAAGAGAATTAGGCACCCAATTGCTAAATTCCTATGAAAACATTCATTTCCCCCCCCCCCCCCCCTTGAAATATATTCTTGGGTCATGGGAAGTTATTCACCTTTCTTTCATCTTCGGAGGAGGCAGAAAAAAACCAGGTCCTGTGCTTCTTGCTAATATGAACTAATTTGAAAGGAAACACGTTGTTTGATGTTGTCTCCTCCGCTGCCCGCATAACCCTGAGAAACAGAACAAGCAACAGCGTAAAAAGCCTAGTCAATGCAGTTATTTCTGTTGTGCAGGTAAATGTAGGGTCCTAATGCTCAGCTAGAAAATGGCCCTTCAAATCAACTTTGCCAAAAGGCTAAAGAAAATCTAATACCCATAGTGCTATCTGCAGTATTTATCTAATGAAAACGGAGGAAAGAGTAGTGCTAATGAAGGATGCTAGCCAAAGAGAAAGGGAGATATCATTCACTAGCAAAATCACCAAAAAGGATACCTGCTACATTTATAACAAACTTGTTCATTATAGATTTTTAATTTTGTTATATTAGTGTACTCCAATTTTATATCATGGCAGGAGGCATTTGTGTGGTCGTACTCCTCATTTCAGGTGTCCTCGCAAGGGAAATTCATTACACTGCTTTTCCATGAACATAAAGGAGAATTAATATTAACTTTAGGCCTTATTTTGCCTTTCCACTCATTTTAGTGTAAGACAGTCCTTTTAAAACAACTGATGCTTAATGACATGCATCATTCAGCTCCTTTGAGGAGCTAGGTTAGATAGAGTTGTTTCTGTTTTCCCCTCCTCACCAGGTAAGACCTTACTTTCAGGTGCACAACTCAGACAGATCTCACATGGAAATCACTTACAAATTCACAACATGGGATTTGGGGGAGAGAAAAAGAGGCTTGGGGCTCTCAGTGCTAAGATTTTTGGTAGTCTGAAAAAATACTTGTATTCACAAAAGCCAAAGGGAACTAGGCTTACGACTACCATCACAGTTCATGGCTCTGATTAGGAATTTTTTTTTTGTTCCCCCACCTCTTTTCAATGCTATTTTCCTTCTAAAGAACACCCTTTCCTAGAGTCACTAACTCATTAGAAGACCTTGAGCCAGTTGGATTTTGAATTCCAGGGACAGATTTTCAGAAGCACTCTGCTCTCATTTAGGCAGCAAAGTTGAATATTTTTTTTTAAATCTGGCCAACACGCAGCAGCTGCCATTGAGGACTGCTGAACACTTTTGAATATCTGGCCATAGATCTTTCTAGATTCCTTGTCTAATTTTAAACTCTAGGCTACAGTTTGCTGACATGGTGTTTGCACAGAAAAGGTTAAAAGTGCAACAGGAACATGTTCTGTTACTAAAGAAAGACATAAGGAAGTCAGTGTAAGAAATACCCAAGGTGCTTTAAAACTGGTGTTGGTGAGTCATGTGACATCACTCTTCCTTCTGAGTCACTTGAACGCAATGCTCCTCTGTTCTTTTAGACACAGGACTGTTGAACGTGAGATATAAAACCAAGGTCTACTCAAAGACCCAGATCCTCTTTTCAGACAAGCATGTGCAACTCCCATTGATATGAATGAGAGTTGCACACATTTTCTTAGATTGTAAGCTTTTTATTTAATATTTGGGGCAGGGACAGTGTTTATGTCTGGGTTTGTACAACACCAAGCACAATATGTCCCTAATTCCTAGGGCTTTGGGGTGGTGGTATAATATAAATATATAAATCAATACATCACCCATGTCAATGACAATTCCCAGGCTGTATTTCACATGAACAGGGGTGTTAACCCTAGTATCATGGCCAAATTTCAACTCAGTTAACTTTATTCTGTTTATATAAATTCTCTGTGCACTTTTAATTGGATAAGGTGTTTTCTGCTATTTTCCCTTAAGAGTTGTTTAGCACCGTTGAAGAACTGTCAGACATTACCAATACTTTAAGGCTGAAAATCCCCTACAAATAAAGTATGAGAATGCATATGTGGCATTAGAGTGAAGAATCAGTAGAAAAATAATACAATTCATAGATCTGTAGATTCCAAGGCCAGAAGGGACCACTGTGATAATCCAATCTGACCTCCTGTATAACACAAGCCATAGAACTTTCCCAAAATAATTCCTAGAGCAGATCTTGATTTCAGTGGTTGAGACTAACATGGCAATGTACTCCAGATTCTGTATCCAGTTTGGTCTTGTATTGGCAGTAACTATAGTGCTGTTTTTATAAATCAGTTTTGATTTATTAATGTGACTCATATATACTCTCCACAGATATAAAATTTTGACAGTGCTGTACAGCTTGAAAGCATGTGTCAATTAGATTTGTCATCACCGATTTTAAAAGCAAATATTTAATTTACATATCACATACATAGCTAGATGGGTTACAGATTTTTGCATGCATATTCTCTTGTTTATGATCACATGGGTGGTTTTGTATTGTTTCCTTCATAGCATGCCCTCTATAAGGAGGCAACATTGGCTGGCACTGCTGAATCAGTTAACTCCAAAAGTATTTCTATTATTTTTTGATGATGATTAAGATAATTAGAAAACATGGGGACTGTGATAACATCTGCCAAAAACAAAAAGGCTACATCTATCAGTGTAAATCAGAAATCAAGTTGATCCTATTTGTTAGAATTTTGACAGCTTCTCTGAAGAAATGGTAAAAGGTGAAAGGAATAGGATCTTCCAGTAAGGAAAAACATCATATTACCTATTGGAGCAGAGATCTCATATTGCAATATAGTGCAACACCAACAGCAACAGTGAGAAGTCTGCCTGTATTATGGAGTTAATGTAGGTTCTCCTCCCTGAATTAAACACAGACACCAGCAGTATTACTGAAACCATCTGTAGTGAATATGTATTTATAAGAGCATGTGCCTTTGGCACATAGCCTATGTCTCTAAGGGCATTTATGTTGACAAAACAGTTTATTCAGATGACATAATGCCAACAGTTTGCAGCTTGAAAAGGCAACCCCAAGATCCCTTTCCCAACTGCCTGATCACCATTTGATGTGTATGGAGTGAATGGAATAATCCTTAGTGAAATGTCACTGTGGGTGCATAAATGTTCCTTAAGGAAACTATAATTAACAAAATCTGTATAACCAGAAAAAGTTACTTTTCCCTGAGTCAATGTTACTTCAACTTAAGTAAAAGCCATGCTTTCATCATTAAACGGTGTCTGTGTAGAATATAAATATTTTGTACCACTCACCTGTTATAGCCATTTAAAGAGAAAGCACCCTGTGGAGATGCAGATGTGCTAGTCTTAAAGTAGTAAATACATCCCTCATGGATAATCACAAATCTCAGTGGCCCTTGAAAGAGAAGGTGGAGGGAAAAAAAAAAAAAACTCAAAATGAGTGAATTATTAAGCACTTTCAAACAATTCTGTCTGAATTACGCAGTTCTGCCTAGTTTAATAGAGGATTATAAAAAAATAATCAATTAGCTGAATGACAAGTCACATGATACTGCAGTCAACTCATAAGCCTATCAGAATGCAGCGTGCTGTCAGTTCTTTTCATTTGAGAGACAGCTGCTCTGAAGGGGATTTGGGAGGTACTTCAAAGAATGTAAGGCTGACCTATACCTGCATTTCTCTAGTGGAGGAAAGCACTAGCATGAGACTGCATCCGAAACCACATCCAAGGAATATAGCCAAAGGCCAACAACACCCGATCTCTGAAAAAAGCCACACTTCTAGACTGAAACTAAAATCAAAACATGTTCACACTGACCCCAAAACCAGAACTAAGCCTCCCTTGGCTTTATATAGTTAGAGAAGTTGGCAATAAAACTGAGTGGTTTAAAAAAAAAAAAAATCAAATTCCAGTGTTCCTCCTTCCTATATCACAAGCATTTTTTTTTCATATCTGTTATGATGAAAATATATTTTATGTATTTCCTAGAAACAAAGAAAACACACAGCCTTGAATTTCTTACTTTAAAGGTATGTGGATTCCAGGAGCAATTACTGATATGAAAAATATGTTTACTCTAAATCTTTAGGTGGGGGGTTTTGGGGAGTTCAGAATAATAGATTTCATACATTCCAATCTGGACAAGAAGTTGACTAGAACTTTGTTTTGAAAATAATGGACCAAAATGTTTGAAATAAATGAGGTATTCCAAATACACTGGAGAGAAAGTAGATTCATTTTCTCAATCTTATTTTTGGAGGCATTGACATCCAAATCCAACAAACTAGAGGGAAGAAACAAATGCACATCCTCACCCCACCTCCCATCTAAAAAAATTAATCTTCCAAAACAAGAAAGCATCATCTTTAGGATGTTTAATTAATTCAGCAAGATATTGCTGTAAAATTAAATCCAAAACGAACAAAACACATGAAAGGGGAAGCTTCATTATAAACACAGTAACACTAACTGCCTGCCTGTCATTGTCCACAAACGCAAGCATTTAAAGCAATCGGATGCAGTCCAGTTAATATCTTCCCCAACTTACATTTTAAGATCTGCAGCTGGGTGCCTCCTTTTTTGTGCAGGTATCCTGACTTTGTAACTCCCCCAGGCATTGTCAGTAGGTTCTGTGCTCCAATTGCCTTCATTGGGACTGGCCAGTGCTGCTCTCCTGTGGCCATTGTTCTGCAATTTAGAATGAAAGAAGTGTTTCGCGTTGTATGTATATTTTGCTTTAAGAAATGAATTTTCAGAAAGGAAGCTTGTTTGGAAAACATGTTTAAGGAAATAACTAACAGTACAGCAGCCAAGTATGTGGCATAAACTTGTGTCTCAGAGATTTCAGGAAGTTTGCAATGCATAAAAAAAAATATGGTGCAGAAAGTCCCCGTTTATTGTTGTACACATCACCGAGGTAATGACAGTGGTCCAGAGAAGATGTTTAACTTCACATTGTAGTAACACATAGTGAAAACATTTCCATGAACAAACAAACAAACAAACAAAAAACCCAGGGGCCCAAATCTCAGTCTTTCAGAGTTATCCACTGTCTTTTGCCTAATATCCTGCTACTTCCAGTAATAATGTATATAGCCTTGCCGCCGGAAGGGTTAAGGTCTACCCCCAATATACAAAGAAGTGACACTGTGATTCAAATACAGAGTGCACCTCATTTCTTATTTATCATAGTTCTTTGTACTGTTATAAACCGGAGCGTGTATTACATAACATTGATTTTAGTGTCACATGCAATACAGTGAGGATATAATCAAACTCAAATTCACCCTCCCTTGACGTTTCATTTAATGGCAGCCTACGTTAATTATAGCTCTTTCTGCTCTCCCTTCTTATACAGTTTACATGCGACAGAGTATTAGTTCCTTAATAACTAGTTTTATCAGCCTGGTTATAATCACAAAGAGACCCTTCTTTCTTCAACTGGCATTAAAATGCATTGTGCAGGGCTTGGATAAATCCCTTAATTATCTAGTACCGAGAACTCCCTCCATGAACTGAATAGAAACTTTGACCTTCTCATACAATGCTGTATTATTCCCAAGGCTTGAACAGAGGACCTCAAATGGAGAGAGCAGGGCTCATGAACTGCTAAAGTTCCTCAGCTATTATTAGTTGATTTCAAGCTGTTTGTGACTTGAACAGATGTTGGACTCGGAGCAGAAAGAACTAAAAATGTAAAGGATCCTGTTTACTCCATCTTTTCCACAAAAGATGCTAACACTGTCAATCTATAACCTAGGAACCTGCTTCCCACACATATAATTTCACTAACTAAACTCCCTTCAGCCTAACCTGGTGACTCAAAGTACCCATTGTGAAAAGAGCAAGGAGTCTGTTTTTGCTGAATGATTCATTGCAGTAGTACAGTACATGCTTCTGTTTTCCCACCGCATGTACAGTGGGTACTTTTTTCTTTCCATACTAGTTTTCTGATCAGAGCCAGTAAGAATTTGGTCCATGTTTATTTCATAAAATCATAATTATTCTGAAACAAGAGAGGAACCAGTGTTTGAGGTAACAGCAAACTCTGAAAACCATAGGCGTGAGCTGCACCATAAGTAATTAGTACCCTACTAGCTTCCTTTTCAAAAGAGAGCAAGACAAAACTGCACAAGGTGCCTTATGCCACGAGGTTCTGAGGCACTCTGAATGGAACCAACTATCTTACCAGCTCTTGTCCCCACCCATGGCCACCTGGCTATATTTTAGGTATTTATGAGGTATCTAACCTCAGTAATGAACTCTTCCCCAGGGAACTCCCCCAATCTCTCATTTATTCCATCCACTGAGTTTCTCTGTATTCCTAATAGTCTCCTTCATTACGCTGTTCCCTCTCTGTTCTCACTGATTCTATCCCAACCTTAAACTCCCCAATCTACTCAGCTCGCTGTTCCCAGAGTCCCTTCCTCTTACTCAGAAGATCACCAGTCCATGCTGCTCCCTTTGTTCTCTCTGACCTTTCCTCCCTGTACTTCCACAGAGGCCCCATCTCCCATGCACATGTCCTGCTTTCTCTGAGGCAGTGATGTATTAACTTATGTGCCAAAGACTGTGGCAGCCCCCAGTGGTGAAGCAAGGCACACAAATGTCACACAGAATACTAGATTGTGGATTTGATTTGACCAGGTCACATTCAACATAACCCACTCTCACCACTGAGTGATACCACCTTATGTTGCCTTGAAAAATGGTCATTAAAAAGTTACCAGAGCAGGATCCAACCTACTTGCCAGCTCCCTGCTGTGCTGACAATGATGGGGAAAAAGCCAGTAATATTTTACTTCTCCCTCAAGAGCAATTAAACTTGCCCTGGATGAGAACATTTTTGCAAAGTATTATGCATTTGTGCATACTTGCATTGTCTGTCTGCTAAATTCAGTGCTAGTTTCCTAAGCAGCCTAGGGCTCAGGAATGGATGTTAGTTTTTGCCCTCTATTTTTAGGAAGGGTTCGAGAGATGGAGGGCCGGGGGTTGCAATGTTTTTAGTCTCAAACCCAAGACAACAGATGGAGCCATGATGGATTAACTCTAACACCACCATTAGCACTCTGTAGGCTCCACCAGTATAAAGGGAACTCCCACACTTGCCTCAAATACTTTCCCACTGTCACTGAAATAGTTCCTCTTCTGCACATATGCTGTTATCTGCTCTACCTTCCACTGAAGCCTCTCCCCCACCCATTACCCAGTTCAATAGTCCCTCATCATGAGATGACTTGTCCCACTGCACTCTTAGAGATCTTTGATAAAAGCAATGTGTTAATGAGCCAGAGATGTACTATGCACAGAAGCTTTAAATTCCAAGGAATATTGAAGTTATTCCTGCAAACTGAAATCAAAACTGGGTCAAATGTTTTTGTCCATACCACAGAAGCTGAAAAATAGGCATGAGGGAAAGTCAGCACATTTTTCAGTTGGCTGTAGAAACCCAAATGTTGCAACACTTAGTGTCATCATGGGAGTGATTTCCTTAAAATGAAGGGTGTGAAGGGGAAATCCAGAACTGACTTTTTTTTTTTAAATGACAAACACATCATCAGTCAAAATATACATTGAAATCATCTGAAATCAAACTGATGAAGTTTCCTGAGATTTGGTTATTTATGTTTAAAAAAAAGAGATTAAGTAAAAATGGAATCTTTCTATTTAACAGGATAGTGTCTGTTCTCTGTTACACTAATGTAACTGGAATAAACTCACTGACTTTAATGAAGTCTCACCAATGTAACTGACCAATTTAAAGCCCCACATATATCTTCAGATCACACCTGCTTACTCTATTGGGGGGGGGAGGGGGGAGAACCACATTTTTCTAATACTACTCTTGATAATACCACAGAGCCAAAAATATCTATGAAAAAGAGAGTACTAGATTCTATTCTGCCTCAGATGTCATAGACACAACTGTCAGAAAAGTTCTGATTGCAGGATCTTTATTACTGCAGATACAGGAGAGACAAAGAACAGCTTGATTTTCAAACCCCAGCTGGAGTTGGCAGTTACTGCAGTAAGTCACTGTATGACTTATAATCTGAGCACATTAAGCTCTCGGATCACTAATAGACAGGGAATGCCACCTCATTTTTTAGATTATGGTTACATGTCTAAATACCTGAGACGGCAGGCCAAGACAAGAGACCCTGAGCCAGGTTCTGGTCTTAGGTGCGCTTAGAGTGACCAGATGTTCCGATTTTATAGGGACAGTCCCAATTTCTGGGTCTTTTTCTTATATAGGCTCCTATTACCCCCCACCCCCTGTCCTGATTTTTTACACTTGCTGTCTGGTTACCCTAGGTGCGCGGCTAGCACAGATGCTCTAAGCTGACAGGAGACAGCTCTCCCGTCAACTTAATTACTCCAGCCCCCGCGAGCGGCGGTAGCTATGTTGATGGGAGAAGCTCTCTCACCAACATAGCGCTGTCCACACCGGCGCTTAGATTGGTGTAACTTACGTTGCTCAGGAGGGTGGCTTATTCGCACCCAAGAGACATCACTTACACCAATGTAAGCTGCAGTGTGTACCTAGCCTCCATTACAGTGGTGTAAGTACAAAGTCTCTCCAATAAAGTCAATGGAACTACTCCAGCTCTACACCGAGTATAACCAGGATAAGAATGGGGCCTCTCGCTGAGGCTACTCGGAGAATTTTCCCCAGCTCATTCTGAGAGTTCCTTGTAACAGGAACAAGCGTTTGTTTTTAAGAAACAGTTGAATTTTTTTGCCTAATTTTCGTCACTCTCACCAAGCCAAGAAAACAACCCACCCCACTCCCCTCCCCCCAAAAAACAAAAACGGAGTGGCCACTGAACACACCTCCTTCCCCAACTGAAGTAGTACTGAGACTGATCCAAAGACAATCAAAGCACACCAGGAAGGGCCTTGTCCCTGTCCTACCTGGCTCCTCAGGGACTTTCCAGGACAATCCCACGTCAGCTAGGAAGACTGTGCGCTCTATAGTATGCTGGGGAAGAACACAGGAACAGTAATTTGTAGGACTGTCTTCAATACTGAAGAGTTTTCTTTGAAACACAAC
Source organism: Emys orbicularis (assembly GCF_028017835.1). Lineage (NCBI taxonomy): Eukaryota > Metazoa > Chordata > Testudines > Emydidae > Emys > Emys orbicularis. The sequence continues at coordinate 125,894,347 of NC_088687.1, forward strand.
ACAGTGTGGTCACATTACTCTCCAGCATACCACACAGCCTATTCATACTCTACCTAGAGCAAGTACTTAACACATGCTGAGGGTTTCTTCTTTTGCAAGACGACAATTAGAAATAGAGTTTGCAACGTTTTTGGTAAATGAACTGAGTATTAATGTATCAGAGGGGTAGCCGTGTTAGTCTGTATCCACAAAAACAATAAGGAGTCCGGTGGCACCTTAAAGACTAACAAATGTATTTGGGCATAAGCTTTCATGGGTAAAAACCCCCACTTCTTCAGATGCATGGAGTGAAAATTACAGATGCAGGCATAAATATACTGACACATGAAGAGAAGGGAATTACCTTACAAGTGGTGAACCAGTGTTGACAAGGTCAATTCAATCAGGGTGGATATGGTCCACTCCATAACTGATGAGGAGGTGTCAATACCAAGAGAGGGAAAATTGCTTGTGTAGTGAGCCAGCCACTCCCAGTCCCTATTCAAGCCCAAATTAATGGTGTTAAGTTTGCAATAAATTGTAGCTCTGCAGTTTCTCTTTGAAGTCTGTTTTTGAAGTTTTTTTTGTTGAAGGATGGCTACTTTTAAATCTGTTATTGAGTGTCCAGGGAGATTGAAGTGTTCTCCTACTGGCTTTTGTATGTTACCATTCCTGATGTCTGATTTGTGTCCATTTATTCTTTTATGTAGAGACTGTTCAGTTTGGCCAATGTACATGGCAGAGGGGCATTGCTGGCACATGATGGCATATATCACATTAGTAGATGTGCAGGTGAATGAGCCCCTTATGGTGTGGCTCATATGGTTGGGTCCTCTGATGGTGTCGCTAGAGTAGATATGGGGACAGAGTAAGCAATGGGATTTGTTCCAGGGATTGGTTCCTGAGTTAGTGTTTCTGTGGTGTGGTGTGTAGTTGCTGGTGAGTATTTGCTTCAGGTTGGGGGGCTGTCTGTAAGCAAGGACTGGCCTGCCTCCCAAGGTCTGTGAGAGTGAGGGATCGTTTTCCAGGACAGGTTCTAGATAGGTTGTTAATGGGTTAGGTTAGTCTGAGTCTCTATCACAGGTAATTTGAACATAGCTGCAGTTGCTGTGATGGATTACTTGGGAAGTTATTTGGACAAAAAAAAAAAGTATTGCTACAGTGTGTTTGTGCCAACAGCATACATAAGAGACAAGGTGACTGAGGTAAATCTTCTATTGGACCAACTTCTGTTGGTGAGAGAGACAAGCTTTCAAGCTTAGGGTGACCAGATGTCCCAATTTTATAGGGACAGTCCCGATTTTGGGGTCTTTTTGTTATATAGGCTCCTATTACCCCCCCCCCCCACCCCGTCCCGATTTTTCACACTTGCTGTCTGGTCACCCTATTCAAGCTACACAGAGCTCTTCTTCAGGCTTGGGGAAAGTACTCAGAGTATCACAGCTAAATACAAGATGGAACAGATTGTTTAGCATAAGTAGGTAGAATATGTGCTAAGAGACCATTCCAGTTAAAGTGGCCCATTAACACCTCTGCAGTCACAGGCCAAAAGGGGTGTTAACGCATCACAGATTACTGTAATAAGCCATAAATCCAGTTATTTTTAGTGTCTAGCAAAATTATGAATTTAAGTTCCCAGGCACATTTTTGATGGTGTTGTGCAGGATTCCTTTGCGGACGAAGATTGAGAGGTCACACATGGAGTGATTTTATAAAAGTGTTCACCCATGGGTGATATGGTGGTTTTGTCTTTTATCATTTTTCTGTGCGAGTTCATTCAAGAGCATAGTGATTGTCTGGTTTCACTCACCTCGTTGTCATTGGGGCATTTCGTGCACTGGATGGGCACACTACACATAGTGAGAGGTATGCCTTGGACTGATGGATCTTGAAGGGTGTGTTGGGGGGGGGTGTTATCAATCATAGTAGCAGTGGAGATATGTTTACAGGTTTTACATCGGTTATGGTAGGATCTGGTGCCACTTTGAGTTGGTGGGTCCTGTGGGGAGCTTGCTTCTGATAACAAACCCCCTTTTTTGTCCTGTGACTACAGGGACATTAATAGGCCACTTCACCTTGAATGGTTCCTTAGAATAATTGCTTACTACTTCTGCTCAACAATCTGTTCCACCTTGTATTTAGCTGTGACACTCTGATTACCTTTCCCAGACCTGAAGAAGAGCTCTGTGTCAGCTCAAAAGCTTATCTTTTTCACCAACAGAAGTTGGTCCAATATATTACCTCACACACCCTGTCTCTCTAATACCCTGGGACCAACACAGCTACAACAGCACTGCAAATAACATCATACAGACAGATACAGCTGAAGACAGATGCCATTCATGTTGTATTGTCCACTTGGTAATACCACTTCAACATGAGGGTGCAGAGAGGTCTTCAATCTTGGTATAATGGCCTTTGGTTACTGAAACCCATCAACTGCAGAAAAGTTGCAGATTTCTGCGGCTGGTGGGGTGCTCAAATCAATTATCTAAATCTTATCGAGAAATGAAATCCTATTCCTACCCATTCCTCCATTAATCTCTTGAGCACATAGGGTATATATAGCAGCTAGATTCAGTTATGCATTTAGATTTACATAAAATGAAAAAAAAAGAACCCAAACGAATGTAATTTTGCCCTCAAAATCTGGAGTGTATTGTAGAACAACAACAGACCCTTTTGGCCTTAAAATCCATTAACCTAAAAATCTGTGAATGTTGCAAAGACATCCAGCCTAAATTAAAGCAAATACAGAACAACAGTTAAGGACTTCACCCTGCATGGCACTACGTGCCCCAACTCCCACTGAATTCAACTGGAAATGAGGCAACTTGGTATCTTGCAGTTACTGCTCAGCATCTTGCAGGATTCAGGCCTAAAAAACCACTGAGCTTTCACCAACCAAAGGTTATATTGGATGTTTTAGCTTTCCGTGATACTATTTACACCATGTGTTGTTAAACACTGGGGATCAATTTGGTCAGCAAATGAAAAACGGCCTCAAATTTACAGCACAAAACATTAAATCTGAGTTCAGTTTGTCAGAAGTGTCTCAGCATACACTATGTTTGAGAATTTTAAGAAGTGCCATAATATCGCATGTACTGTAGCATTTCATTTAAGTCCCATCTTGACAATACACCCATGAAAAGTGAGATCTCAGTTGGGAAGCTTTTGAACGTACAAATAATACAACAAAAGGAATGCTGCAATAAATAAAGATAGAGGGAAGAACAATTGAGACTTCCATCTTTCACAAGTGGCCTAGTCAAGAGTGAGACAACATTATACACATAGCCAGGCTGCAAAGAGCACTGTTACTGAGGAAAGAAAAAAAAAAAACCAGCATATTCTCAGCATGTCAGAACAAAACTCTCATTTCAGCTTCACCTAGCCACACATTTACTTTCTGTTCCTATAACTGGATTTTCTAACCTTGCGGAGACCTCAGGTGCTCTTCCACTAGATAAAGCCATTTCAGACTGAATCTTCTAATAAAAAAATCAGATACACAACATAATTTAAATTTTCTCAGGTTAATCCTTTTCCTGCCTCCATTTTCAACAACAGTTCTGTCAAAAAATAGAATTACTGATACTGGCAACGCTGTGGAAGTCCAGTCAGTATTATGGGAAGAGAGAGACTGGGGACTGAATCCCACTGCAAAGCATTCAATTATGAGCAAGTTTAATGTGCACATAGTGTCTTGACTGGCTTTTAATTTCATGAAAGTGCCTTCCTTCCCCATTCCCCCGACCCCTGCTTTTTTTTTTTTTTTTTTTAAATGAAGACGGATTCATTCTTAATCCACATAGAAAAGTCAAGAACAAAAGAGAATTCTTTTCAGGATGTAATATCTTATTAGTTTACTCTTTATGTAAGTAAGAGGAAAAGGGCATTAACAAACCACAAACTCATACTAACCTGATGACAAGATCTGACTGGCACACAGCTTTCTTACTGAACGTGGCACCGAACGAGCGTTTCCTTTGTACAGATGAAGCCATTAGCCATTTATAATCCGCCTCAGGTAAGGAAGTCACCATATCTCCCCCTAGTGTGCACCTATTGATTAAATATCTTTGTGACGGTTGCTGCTGCAGCTTCAGATTTCATATTAAAAAAAAGAAAGGGGGGGGGAGGAAAAACCCCTGCCTGACTCTTCCACGCAGTGCAGTATAGTCAAATGGGACGCCTCAGCAATGAGTTGCTTCCTTTTTTGTTGGCTGTGTGTGTTGCTTCCTGTTTCCAGGGGTCATTGGGCAACATTATCTCTATCACAGATTTCCTGATTCGCCAGAGAGATAGTAAAATGAAACTTACAAAAATCTCAGCCTGTGGCAAACAGCTAGCCAAAAAGGGAGAGAATTTTCCATTACAGCTGGTTTGGTACTTTTTTCATGGGAAAATGGAGGATTAAAAAGAGGAAGGTTTGGGGTGCGTGGTTGTATGCTTGAGTTTACACTCTAGTGGAAGCCTGGTTCAGAATGATTGCTTAGTGCTTATGAAGAGAAGCAAATGTTTCAGATGGTAGTGGTTTATAATAGCAGAATGGATTAAATATTTATCTCTAATGTTCCCCAAAGCAACCGGAGGTTGACCCTCTTCTTTCAACCGAAGGAACTAAAGACAGCCACCTTGTTAAGTACTCACAAAACTGATGCAGAAAGTTCACCCTCTACGATAATAGGAATATCTTAAATACACCTCTACCCCGATATAACGCGACCCGATATTACACGGTAAAACAGCGCTCCGGGGAGGCGGGGCTGCGCGCTCTAGCGGATCAAAGCAAGTTCAATATAATGCGGTTTCACCTATAACACGGTAAGATTTTTTGGCTCCCGAGGACAGCGTTATATTGGGGTAGAGGTGTACTGTCAGCATGCTTCACCTTATTCAAAGCATAAAGGAAGTCAAACCCCTTCCCCAAGGAGCTTATAACGTAAAGGCAAAATTCTACAATTTAAGGGCCATCAGATGATGATGATGGATGATAATATAGATATATAAAATACCACTATTTTATAGTGTTATAGCCCCTTCAACTTAGGGTCTTAAATTATAAAGATGCAATAAAATCACATTCCCCACTGATAGTGGGAATTAACCAGGCTGAATTAAGCAACACCACAGGATAGAAAGCACACTTAAGCCACATAATACAATAGATGACTAGCACGGTTCAGAGTGGTGGGGACAAGACTTTTTTAAAGAGGGATATGCTGTATACTGTATACTTCACTTATTTTGGTGGATCAGAACCAACGGGTTTCAAGGAAGAGGTGTGTTTTAAGAACATACTAGTCCGTGTCCCAAAAGGGGAGGGCGAGGTTCCAAGCACAAGGAATGATATGGAAAAAGGAGAAGGCTACAAACAGTATGGTTAGGTGCATGGCTTTAGGAGAACAAAGGCTGTAGGAAAAGAAGGAAATAGTCTAGGTTGAGATACAGATAGGGGCGGTGTTGGGTAGGAAAGCAGTTCTCAACCTTTTCCATACCAGGACACCACCTGAAGTCCTTCTTCCACCTTGCCTGGACCCTTCCCCTCACTTAGTAATAAGGAATAGGCAAGGGTGGCTGAAAGTATCGGAGACCTCTACACAATCCCAAGGTTGAGTACCACTGGGGCAGAGCCCTGAAGGTGAGTTAACGTCTCTACACTTGGTCACAAATGTTAACAAAACCTCACAGTGGGAGCAGTGTTCCCTCTAATTTTTATGTCCATGTGTGGAATTAATTTTGTTATGTGCACCAATATGGAGGCGATGTGTGACACATCACCTTCATGTTGGTGCACATAAAATTTGTGTGGTGGGGGTGGGGCTGAAGGGTTCGGATTGTGGGAGGGGGTTCAGGGTTGGGGCAGAGGGCTGGGGTGTGGGGGGATGAAGGCTCTGGCTGGGGGTGCAGGTCTGGGGATGAGGGATTTGGGGTGCAGGAGGGGGTTCAGGGCTGGGGCATAGGGGTGGGGGGTGCAGGCTCTGGGGTGGGGACAGGGATAAGGGGTTTGGAGTGCGGGAGGGGGCTCAGGGCTGGGGCAGAGGGTTGGGGAGCAGGGGGTGAGGGCTCAGGGCTGGGGCACAGGCTGTCCCGGGTCTGAGGTGGGGAGAGAGAGGACTTCCCCCCCCAAACCCTCTCATTGCAGCAGCTTGGGGCTGGGGGAGAGGCGCTTCTCCCCGACTGTGGCAGCTCCGGTGGGGCCGGGCCGAGGGAGGGGCTCCTCTCCCCTGGCCACAGCAAGTCCGGGGCAGGTCCCAGCTGGGGCTGGCGGGGAGGGGTGCCTCTCCCCACCACTGCAGGTCCACACTTTGGCAGGTGGGGAGGGGCCCCTCTCTCTGCTGCAGCAGGTCTGCGCTAGGGCCGGCGGGGAGGGGCGCCTCTCTCTGCCGCAGCCCTGAGCCCCTGCGCGGGGCTTAATAGGCAGCTGCGCAACCACATGGCCGCACAGCTTAGAGAGAACTTAAGAGTGGGAGGTAGGTAAGTGTGACATTATCCAGGGTACAATCTGGACTAATGAACAGCTGGACTAATGAACAGGGAACTGTGTCCCCTCAGTTCTACAACATGGGGTGCCTTTTACACTGTTTCGCTGTGAGATTTACCACTCCTGGTCTGCTCACACACAGCCTCCAGCAAGTAAATTACCCCCATTTATATTATATGAGTGCTACAGCCAGCCACTTATGAATTACACTGCAGAGAGACACCAGCAAATTGCCAAGACTTTGCCCCAGAAATGTACATCTTGTACTGCCCAGCTCTCTCCTGGGCAATACAAGCTCACATAAAGCCCTTCATTTCATTAATAGAAAATGATTATGCACAAATCCTGTTACCCCAAATGGAGTTTCCCCAAGCACTTGAATCCAAAGATACTGATTTGTAGTTAAAAAACTTGTTTTACTGCTTTATCTAAAAGATAGATTTTAAGTAGTGCTGTCGATTATTCGCAGTTAACTCACACAATTAACTCAAAACAATCATAATTAGTCAGTTTTAATTGCACAGTTAAACAATAGAATACCAATTGAAATTTATTAAATATTGTGGATATTTTTCTACATTTTCATATATATTGTATTCTGCATTGTAATGGAAATCGAAGTGTATGTTTTTTATTACAAATATTTACACTGTAAAAATGATAAACAAAAGAAATAGTATTTTTCAGTTCACCTCATACAAGTACTATAGTGCAATCTTTTTGTCATAAAAGTACAACTTACAAATGTAGATTTTTTTGTTACATAACTGCACTCAAAAACAAAACAATGTAAAACTTCAGAGCCTACAAGTCCACTCAGTCCTACTTCTTGTTCAGCCAATCTCCAAGACAAACAAGTTTGTTTACATTTACAGGAGAAAATGCTGCCCTCTTATTCATCAGCAAGTGAGAACAGGCATTTTCATGGCACTTTTGTAGTTGGCATTGCAAGGTATTTACATGCCAGATATGCTAAACATTCATATGCCCCTTCATACTTCGACCACCATTCCAGAAGACACGCTTCCATGCTGATGACACTTGTTAAATAAATAATGTGTTAATTAAATTTGTGACTGAACTCCTTGGGGGGAGAATTGTATGTCCCCTGCTCTATTTTACCCACATTCTGCCATATATTTCATTTTATAGCCGTCTTGGATGATGACCCAGCACGTTGTTTATTTTAAGAACACTTTCACTGCAGATTTGACAAAACACAAAGAAGGTACCAATGTGAGATTTCTAAAGATAGCTACAACACTCGACCCAAGGTTTAAGAATCTGAACTGCCTTCCAAAATCGGAGAGGGACATGGTGCGTAGCATGCTTTCAGAAGTCTTAAAAGAGCAACACTCCGATGCGGAAACTACAGAACCTGAACCACCAAAAAAAGAAAAATCGACCTTCTGCTGGTGGCATCTGACTCAGATAATGAAAATAAGTATGCGTGGGTCCACACTGCTTTGGATTGTTATTGAGCAAAACCCATCAGCATGGACGCATGTCCCCTGGAATGGTGGTTGAAGCATGAAGGGACAGATGAATCTTTAGCGCATCTGGCACATAAGTATCTTGGGACGCCAGCTACAACAGTGTCTTGAGAACACCTGTTCTCACTTTCAGGTGACACTAAACAAGAAAAAGGCAGCATTATCTCTTGCAAATGTAAACAAACTTGTTTGTCTGAGTGACTGGCTGAACAAGAAGTAGGACTGAGTAGACTTATAAACTAGAATTTTACATTGTTCTATTTTTTTGTACTTAATTCTACATTTGTAAATTCAACTTTCACGATAAAGAGACTGGACTACAGTACTTGTATTAGGTGAACTGAAAACTATGATTTCTTGTTTTTTTACAGTGCAAATACTTGTAATCAAAAATATAAAGTGAGCACTGTACACTTTGTATTCTGTGTTGTAATTAAATCAATATATTTGAAAATGTAGAACACATCCAAAAATATTTAAATAAATGGTATTCTATTGTTTAACAGTGTAATTAATCACGATTAATTTTTTAATCGCGCGGTTAATCACAATTAATTTTTTAATCGCTTGACAGCCCTAATTTTAAGTGATAACAGGTAATGAGGCATAAAAGTCAGAATTGGTTACAAGAAAATAAAATGCAACTAATACCTAACTTAACAAGCTACGTGAATTTAAAGCAAAGTTCTCTCTCATTACATGTTACAGCAGTCTTACTGACTGAATTCCTTTCAGTCAGGATCTCTCCCCCACTCCAAAGCGGTTTCCTTTGTTCTTCAGATGTTGTGGATGCCGTGGGTAAAGAGAAAGGGAGGAATGATTTGGGGTGCCCCCTCTCTCATCTTATAATTTTCTTTTCATCGAGAATCATCTCCAGCTGAGGTTCAGGAGACAGAAACTCTGTGTAGTCGGGAACCTGCAGCTGTTTCTTTGCCAAGATGTAGATTTTTACTCACATCCTCTTTCCTGCCAAAGAATGGCCACTTAACCAGGTGATGGTCCATTTGATTTTGCTGACACCTAGCTGAGGCACTGGCTAGCCTTTTGTCTCTGGGGAACTGGTTTGTGGCTGCTCCTCCCATACTTGGAACATGTCTAGTAATAACATACAGATGAATCCTATAACTTTACACACAATGTTGCCACACATATTTTACTAAGTACAATAATGATCAGCAAATTATGAGTTTTCATATACCACCTCACAAGGCGTACTTTGTACAAAAGTTATCATAGTCTTTTAAAAGAGGTGTACATAGGGGTACAGACTGTCACAGTAAGTAACCCTATTTTACAGATTAGGTTCCTGAGGCAGAGGTTATTTGTCAGTGACATAGACAAGACTAAAGCTCTGCAGTTCCTGAGTAGTAATCACTTGCTCTAACCACTATACTGCACCATGTTACTCTACACACAATACAAGATAGATCCCAGTTTAAACCTCCTTCAAACAACAGTATGATAAATTTAAGGACAGAATCTCCATGTCTCTCCAACATCTCCTCACCAACTCCAAATCAGAGCGGATATAACCAGGGTGGATTATTTAAAATCACCAATTTAAATTATTATTTAAATCAGCTAGTAGGAAACCTTGATTTAAACCGTCAGTTGTAATCGTGTATTGCATTTGTACGTTTTAGTTATTTTTCTAAAGAGGTTATTCTTATTGGTTGGTAACCATTAAAACATGTTGATTTGCAACAAAATATAGTCTTTACACTAAATTTGGTACTTCTTTTTCTGACTAGGAGGATACACTATAGCAGGTGTGGCCAAACTGTGGCTCGTGAGCCACATGCGGCTCTTTTGCAGTTAAAATGCGGCTCCCGGAACACCCGTGTGCACACACCCCCTCATTCTCCACCTACAAGACTGGAGCTCGAGGCTTCTGACCTGCAGCAGGGTGGTGGGCCTAGGGGCTTTTCCCCTGCGGTGGGGTGGGGGACTAGGGGCTTCTGCCCTGAAGAGAGGGGAGGCTAACAGCTTTAGCCCAGCATGGGGGGGAAAAGGGGGGCATTGGGGCAGATGTCCCGGCAGGTTGTGCCTGTCTTGCAGCTCTCAAACTTCTGAAGATTATTGTATGCGGCTCGGAGGGTCAGTAAATTTGGTCACTCCTGCACTACAACTATACACAAGCAATTATATAGCTTAACTTATATTTTTTATTATGTTAGCAAATGGTGCATAATGCATTCCATATTTATTAGGTGGTGATTACTTTTTTACTTGCTATTTGCATCAAGCGCTATTTACTTTGAATTTGAATTTCCATTAAAAATGCACAGAAACAGTATTTTAAATTTTATTATTAAATAAAACTATCTTAAAAATGCTGGATACATGTGCTTTGATAAAAGGAAGTATTACCTGTAGTTAGTGAAGAGAACCGATTTTTTCTGGTCATTATGTCTTTCAAGATTTTAGAAATAGTAAATCCTGTCACAACTAGATTTTATTCATTGCTTGGAAGAGGAAAACAAGCTTTCCTGCTTTTTCAATTCCCAGTTGGTTTCTTAACTTTGAATGAACTAATCATTGAAATTAACTAATTGAATAAATTGAAATAAAGAAAATATTCACTGTGCACCTGCAGAAGAGGCTACCACTGACAAAAGTTGGTTTTGCACTTCAATACACTCTGGTTCCAGGTACTTCGATAGTGACTTCCACCAGTACAGGAGTTCGACTTTCTTTAAAACTTGGCAGCAAATATGTGCTGCTTAACATTTTGTGTATTTAATTTAAATGATTTTAATAGATAATAAGCATAAGTAGTCAATTTCAAATTTAATGTTAAATACGTTTATTTTTTAAAAATCAATGTAAATAAAAAAAAAAACCCAAAAGTTGTTTTAAAAAAATCAATTTTTATCAACCTTAGATGTAAGTGACTTCCTCTTTCCTCCCAAGCTCTCTACATCACCATCAATATACCACCATCAGGCTCCTTTAACCCAGGATCAACACTTCCGTGCCACACTTCTCCATCCCTTTTCTCTGCAGCCCACATCCAGGCTTCTACCAAACCCTGTCATTTAATTCTCTTCATCAGTGGTTTTCAAACTGTGGGTCGCGACCTAGTACTGGGTTGCGGAATATAAGACACTAGATTGCGGCAGCTCTGGTCAGCACTTCCACCGGGCCGTTAAAAATCCCATCGGCGGTGCTGCCTGGCTAAGGCAGGCTAGTGCCTACCTGTTCCGACACCGCACTGCACCCCTGGAAGTGGCCAGCAGCAGGTCCAGCTCCTAGGTGGGGGGGGAGGCGCCTCAGGGCTCCAGGCACTGCCCCCGCCCCGAGCACCAGCTCTGCAATCCCATTCGCCGGGAACCGGCCAATGTGAGCTGGGGGGAGCGGTGCCTGCAGGCGAGAGCTGCACAGAGCCACTTGCGTGCCTCTGCCTAGGAGCTGGACCTGCTGCTGGCCACTTCTGGTGCGCAGTGCGGTCCACGGTGCCAGGACAGGCGGGAAGGGAAGCCTGCTTCTGGCACCCAGGCTGCGCCGCTGACCGGGAGCCACCAGAGGTAAGTCCGTGCCCCAATCCCCTGCCCCAGCCCTGAGGCCCCCCCATTAAACCCGGAGCCCCCTCCTGTACCCCAAACACCTCATCCCTAGCCCCAGCCCAGAGCCCTGACCCCATCCCACACCCCAAACCCCTGCTCCAGCTCCGTTGGGTTGTGGGCATCAACAATTTTCTTCAACTGGGTTGCCAGAAAAAAAAGTTTGAAAACTACTGCTCTACAATATCATTTAAAAAAAAAAAAAAAAAAAGGCCCTTCCTTTCCTCCTCTTAGGGGCAAGAGCATGAGCCTATCTCAGTTTACTCCTGCCTTTGCTACTACAACATGCTGGTCTTCGGTATCCACATTCCCACCTCAATCCCCTCTCATTTATCCAGAACATATTCCTTTAGCAACTACTTTTTTCACATTATTTCTCTCTTTGAATTCCCCATCAGCCTCCTTCCATACTCAAGGCAGACAGACATATAGTGCAAAAGGATTTCTCATTTCAAATTTCAAGCTCCCCTTTGGATTTTTCTGGGTGATTTTCAATTCTGTGGAGATACTCATAGGGGGGGAAATGCAGCCAGAACCAAAACTGTTTCCTGCAGAAGGCGTCGGGGTTAGTGTGAGGAACTAGATAAGAATGCTTACACAGTTCCTGATTCTGGAGGAGCAGATGCAGTTTGAACATGTGTCATTTCCCAGCACAGGAATAATCAGAATCATTGTGCCTTTTAGAACCATAAATGGGAAGGCTGATAAAAGTTGATTTTAGCCCACGAAAGCTTATGCCCAAATACACCTCTACCCAGATATAACACGGATTCGTATACAAGGCGGTAAAGCTCTGACATGCTGTTCTGAGCGGCGTGTTAAGGGTGCTGGGCCAGGCCGGGGGGTTGGATAAGGGGCAGAGGGTCTCGGGGGCGGTCAGAGGCTCCCCCCCCCCATGGTCTGGGAGGCAGGAACCGTGGGGCACTTTTGGGGGCCCCGCAGTCCCACAGTGGCCCTGGGGATTAGCGGGGGGCCGGGAGCAGCCCGCTCTGCTTCCCTCGCCCCGGCCCCAGCCGTGTCGCTCGGAGAAGGGGGCTTGGGGGAAGGGATCCCCCCGCACTCACTGGCAGCAGCGGAAGCGGAGCAGCCCAGCCCCAGCCCGCTCCACTCCACCAGCTCCCAGCCGCAGTGCTCCGCTTCCCACCGCAGGTGAGTACAGGGGGCGTCCTTTCCCCAACCTCCCCGCACTCACCTGCGGCAGGAAGCGGAGCTCTGCGGCTGGGAGCTGGCAGAGTGGAGCGGGCTGGGGCCGCGTTGCTCTGCTTCCCGCTGCAGGTAAGTGTGTGTGTGTGTGGGGGGGGGGGGGGCGCGCTTTCCCCAACCTCCCTGCACTCACCGGCAGCGGGAAGTGGAGCAGCCCGGCCCCAGCCAGGTCCACTCTGCCAGCTCCCAGCCGCGACGCTCCGCTTTCTGCCGCTGGTGAGTGCAGGACCTTTCCCAAGCGCCCTGTCCCCCCCCAGCGACACGGCTGGGGCAAGGAACGTGGAGCAGGCTGGGGCCGTGTTGCTCCGCTTCCTGCCGCAGGTGAGTGCAGGTGGACGTCCTTTCCCCAACCTCCCCGCACTCACTGACTGCGGGAAGCGGAGCGCCGCGGCTGGGAGGTGACGGAGTGGAGTGGGTTGGGGCCAGGCTGCTCCGTTTCCCGCCGCTGCCGGTGAGTGCCTGTCAGGGGCTGGGTGTGTGTGGATAGGGGTCGGAGCAGTCAGGGGACAGGGAGCAGGGGGGTTGGGTAGTGGGTGGGGTCCTGGGGGTGATTAGGGACGGGGGTCTCTGGAGGGGGCGGTAAGGGAACAAGGAACAGGGAGGGTCAGAGCAAGTTCGATATAACGCGGTCTCACCTTTAACAGTGAGATTTTTTGTCTCCCGAGGACTACATTATATCGGGGTAGAGGTGTAAATCTGTTAATCTCCAAGGTGCCACAAGTACTCCTCGTTCTTTTTGCTGATACAGACTAACATGGCTACCACTCTGAAACCTTCCTGAAATAGATTAACAAGGGAAGATTCAAACTTGGCAACTTTAAGAATGTAACAGTACCCCAGGGAAACGGACTGGGAGTACTTTTACATACATCCTTCTGCACAAAGAGTGAAATTCACCCCCACGAAGAAGGCCAGCATGAGATCTACACACTACTAAGACTACGTCTATACTTACTTCCTGGTCCGGATGTAAGCGATCGATCTTCTGGGATCGATTTATCGCGTCTTGTCTAGACGCAATAAATCGATCCCGGATCGATCCCGGAAGTGCTCGCCGTCGATGCCGGTACTCCAGCTCAGCGAGAGGAGTACGCGGCATCGACGGGGGAGCCTGCCTGCAGCGTCTGGACCCGCGGTAAGTTCGGACTAAGGTACTTCGAATTCAGCTACGTTATTAACGTAGCTGAATTTGCGTACCTTAGTCCGAAGTGGGGGGATAGTGTGGACCACGCCTAAGACTCAGTCCTTCAATGTAGGACTCCAGGGGCTCATAGGCTTCATGCTGGCTCTGCACAGGGGAGAATTTAACCCAGAAGGATTAACTACAATTTTATCCCTTTAGTACTACAAGAGTTCAATCAGTGACTTAGACCGCAGACAGAATATCACAAACCAAGTGGCATCTGAATTTCATGCCAGCAGAAATGTGGAATTTGGTTTGGAGCCTGAGGGGGTGATAGTTATCTAATTGAGATATCTAAGCAGATCCTTCCCTGATTCTTCTGAGTTCCTCACTCTCTACCTGTCCCAGTCAAAACCAGCTCTTCCTCTAGCTCAGGTGCACGCAAACAAGAGCAATGAGCTATACACCCCCAGCACTGTGCTGCCCTTGCTGGTGTTAGTTCTCTAGTCCAGACGCAGCACCGTGCTGAGCGGGCTCTGCAGTGCTGCAAGCAGTTTCCTCTTGCTGACCAATTTACAGGAAGCACTGTGTGTGGCCGAGAGCAGACCTACGCAGCCCTGCAACAGGTCACGCAGGCGAATGAACAAAGCAGCAAGAAATGAAAATACCACTTTTTTTTTTGAAGTGCTAATTTCTCCAGGCCCCAGGAAAAAGTCAGCTGCCTGAATGAATACCGCAGAGTATCTTTAATAACCATGCTACGTGTCTGTATTGACATTATACTGTAGACTGAGAGAATAAAACAAGGGACTAAATTCCCTCTTTCTATACGTCTGCTGGCTTCAGTGAGCTTACATCAGGACTGGATCTGTCCCAGTAATTTACAGTAGGACACCAGTGAAACCTAAAAGTGATCTGAAACTTGTACATTCCCAGAATTCCCAGCCTTAAAATGGAGTTTGGCCATTTCAGTCACGGTAAACAGTAGAAAGCACATCATAATCAGATTGACAGATGTCTCATCTGACAATGCACGCTGCAAGTGCAGTTCCTATTCCATCCAGTGGGATTTGCTCATGTGAATTCCACTTGTCCAGTTTATTTGTTCAGATTTACTTCTATTAGCCCCATCAGCGTTTTCTAAACGCTTTGCAGAGTGAAAATCATATCAACAATTAAAAACAGAAAATAAGGTCTCCTGCAAAACCTTCCCCAACCCAAATGAGCTCCAATCCCTTCACCCAAAACAAAGCCCCAATCCCCTCAGCCAGAAAAAAAAGCCTGAGGAAACCCGTCAGTCTTGTAGAGGATGCAGCGACATTCTACTTCAATTAAAAAAAGTCAGGTCTGTCTCTCAGCTTAGAGGCTCTACCTCCCCCTCTACCCGAGCTATGAACAAACTTCAGACTACTGTGTGATTGGAACCTCTAAGAAGCAAGCCAGCACTAACTCGCTGTAGACATGACCATGCCGCAGATGAAGATTCATGTGTCAAATGGAAAAGGAAGAAAACTAATTTTAATTGAGCTTGACTGATTCACAGATCAGCCTTGCCCAGTTTACATCAAAGCTCTTCACAAATAAATTAATTTTCACAATAAGAGCAATAGAAGTATCACAGCACTGTAACACGGCAGACCACCACTGCACTCTAACAGGTTGTCGTGCATCAGCGGGATCTGGGCAAGCATTTAAGAGCTTGTATACATGGGAAAGCTATCCTGTAATAACCTAAGGTGTGCGTTTAAACTGATATACCAGTATAATTCCTTGTGTAGACACTCTTATTCACTTGTAAGACTGGTCGACTTTTTTTTTTTTGGTTTATCGTATGTCACATTGGAAGGGGTTTAAGCTAAAAAAACCCACTCTTACACCACAATAAGAGTGTCCACACGGAGTTATACCAGGAAAACTATAGCAATTTAACTATATTGGTATAATTATACCAGTAAAACTTTCCCATGTAAATAAGTGCTTAAAAAAAAGCAGACTCTTCAGAAAGTTTGATTCCCTCCCTCCTCCAAATCCTCAGTGTACTATATTTGTTTCTAAGACCCCAGAAAAACCTTATCTATATTCCAACAATGCTTTTAGGAAAAATAATCCTGGGACATACATCTGCTGTTGAGAGTCTATCTTCATCATGTTAGGGAGCACAGTGAGCAGCAAGTGACTCTCACATTGCTCCGTTATAAAGCCCAAGTAACCAATTGGAGAATAAAAGACAAGAATCACTATGTAGAATTATATATAGTTAGAAACATTCCTCGACTGAAGAGAGGCTTTAGTTTCATTTCAAGATCTTTAGTTCGCTGACAACAAGTTCTTTAACTTGAGACCCTTAATTCTAAGGCAAAGAAGTTCTTACCCCAAACATTTTAGCCCCTCATCTTAAAGCATCATTTCCTTAGAATCCTGAAGCCCCCTTAGCTAATCGAAATTTCCATCTGTTCCCATTCACACGTGTCTGACCCTAGTTCAAGTTTTTATCTCCTGCAACTACTTCTGTTATATGTATCTCCTTATAAACATGGCTGTTAATTAAAGAGCTAGTTGAAATCATTATGAAGTGATTTTAGGGTAACAAATACATTTAGCAAATAAAGACATTTAAAATCATGTAGATGAATGGAGCTGCAGCTTGCAGCCACCAATGCCCTATTTCTCCGTAGCCCACAGACAGTGAGTGCACTGCAGACAGCTGCAATGGGAGTTTCCTCAAACATTTTTTTTTTTTTTTTTTTTGGCTAGAGCTCTCAGCTCTGACTGTAACATGCTATAACTGAAGCAATTCAACTAGTAGGCTAGCTTGCGATGAACTGTTTACAATTATAGGTTGTGGGTAATGCAGATGATCTCATCTATGAACTGTGCTTAGACCATACAATTAATTCTGCTTAGATCTGAAACAGTATTTTTAAGCCAACAGCTGTTAAGCTCTCAGCTTTAATAAACAGAACAGTTTGAGAGGGGTAGCCATATTAGTCTGTATCCACAAAAACGAGGAGTCCGGTGGCACCTTAAAGACTAACAGATTTATTTGGGCATAAGCTTTTGTAGGCAAGTGGGTTTTTTACCCAAATAAATCTGTTAGTCTTTAAGGTGCCACCAGACTCCTCATTGTTTTTGAAGAAAGAGCTTGAGAGATCTGAATTGAAAACTTGAACATAAATGGGCTTTAAAGATCCATTATTACTTCAGGAGTTCCAAAGTTTAAAAGCAATAGATATGGAGCTGAGTGAGCAGAAAGAGCAGTTATACTGGTTTTTGCTTTGAGACTGATATTTTAGCTAATACTTTTATTTGTATAAGTCTGCAACATATGCAAAAATTCTAGCTTGCCTTATTGCTTATAGACAACTGAGTAGCAAGCAGCTGAAACTCCCTTCTTATCATTGAGATGCTAGTCTGTCCATTCTATCAATACAACAGAGAATTTACCTGGCTTTTATTGCCTATTTTACTTACAACATAAAAAACAAAAACAAACAAACAAAAAAAACACCCTACCATGCGAATTTTACACGATTCAGAAAATGCAGAAATGATAGCTCTAAAATCAACAATAGCTCAGCTGCACTCCACATTCCACATATTTTAGGACCTACTGCTTGTCATAAAATCTATTTAAAATGGTTCCTGGGAAAAAAAGGAACCCCAGTTAATACAAGTATGCAGTGAGGTAGAGTTGCTGTTGGAACCTATTTTATGTATTTCCTAATGGAAAGTTTTTTTTTTTGTAGGTTTAAAGAAAGCTTGGAATTTGCAGATTATCAGAGTGCAGCAAAAATTGTGAAGAAACCAAAACACTTTTGCGTTTACTATTTTCTGGTTGTTCCTGATGCTAAGACATTTTGGAAGCAGGATGTGCACATCCCTCATTGAAAACCTCTCTAGTACAAACTTCAAGCAAAACCTGTGCAGCAGTAGCCCTGGGTCAGTTAAGGAGAATGTGCAGGACATGGGAACAGGGTTTCATTAGTTTCCATTTTAAGGAAATCTGGGATGTTGGGGTTTTGTCTATTGTTTGTTTAAAAACATAAATAACTGAGTAGAAAAGATACTGAATAAAAATCATTTAAAAGAAGATCCCTAGAGTATGACATTTAAAGAAAAAAAATAAAGCCTATCAATAACATCTTTTCAAATATCTACCAGCAAACAGATGCAATGAGAAAGTTTATAAATACTGTTATTGTTCCAAACAACAACTATTTAACTACATGCTAAATAAACCTAAAAAGCAACAGAGGGTCCTGTGGCACCTTTAAGACTAACAGAAGTATTGGGAGCATAAGCTTTCGTGGGTAAGAACCTCACTTCTTCAGATGCAAGTGAGGTTCTTACCCACGAAAGCTTATGCTCCCAATACTTCTGTTAGTCTTAAAGGTGCCACAGGACTTGCATCTGAAGAAGTGAGGTTCTTACCCACGAAAGCTTATGCTCCCAATACTTCTGTTAGTCTTAAAGGTGCCACAGGACCCTCTGTTGCTTTTTACAGATTCAGACTAACACGGCTACCCCTCTGATACTAAATAAACCTAGTGAGCCACTTTCTCCTTCCCCCGTCCCTACTAGAAAGCATATGATCCTGTCACTGATACACAGGAGGTGGAGATTAGCCCCTCCCCTGGTGGGTACCAGTACTACTTAATTTATCAAGTTTTACCTCTGCAGGCAGATTGCTGCACCCAGCACCAAGGAGGAAGCTCAACTTCTGTCAGACCCTGAGAGAGAAAATGAAACAAATATTTTTTTAAATTCTGCTTACAAAAAAATATCGTGTGATACAATATAAAGACAAAAAATATCAACAAGGGTAATCTTCCATTGTAAATTTACTGTTGCACAGCATGAGACGGTGTTGCTCGCCGAACAGAGATGCAGCAAAGCTACAGTATAGAAATTAGACTTCATATTTGGAAACTAACTAGGAACAGGTGACTTAAAAATAAACCATTATCTACTTCTGCGTGTTATTTTCTATATTACAGTACTGCCTAGACAAGGCCCCAATTGGGCTAGGCAATGTGCAGCCACATTAGGGAAGGGACTACCAGTTACAAAGAGTTTCTAATCTAAACAGACAGGATGAAGGGTGGGAGAGGAAATTCATGCACAGAGAAACGAAGTGCTTTTCCCACAGAGCAGCAGGTCAGTGGCAGAGCCAGAAACCGAACCCAGGTTTCCTGACCATCCAGCCATGTGCCAAAACCACTTGACCACATTGCCACTCAAACCACCCTGTCGGAGTGGTTGCTTCCACAACCCAAAAAGACTTTTTACAGAATGGGCTAATCTTAATCTGGGAAGGAGCTTGGTACTGTAGTAATCTGGTTATAAATAATATGCCACAATATTTACGCTATAAGCTTTTGGGGGCAGAAACTGTCTTTTTGTTGCGTTAGTACAGTGCTTTAGCAAATCTGGGTCCTGGTCCATGACTAAGGTTTCTAGAAACTACTTCAAAGCAAATAATTACTATACTACTTCTTATTGGGGATTGGGGGGGGGGGTGGACACAAAACTATCTGGAAGAGTCAGAGTTAAAGTTAGAGTTAAAGACCGAGCACTACTACATTCCACAGGGATAAGGTGCCACTGGGTGTTTAAAAGGAGAGACAAAAGAGTTGCCAGCAGCCTGTGCTTAAGAATTTCAACAGCAGAGCCTGGCAGCCTCTACCTCCGCATGTGTTTCTTTGCTTAAGTTTGGGATACTGGGTTTTTATTTACCTTCAGATGAAATACTTGGTTGAAAGGGATTCCACTGTACAGGACAGCAGTAAGTGGGATTTTTGCAGGTGAGGAAGCTACTATTTTCCCCTCCCATTTAAAATAACTCTGCATACAGTTATAATTCTGTGAAACTAGTTTGCTCTACTGTACGATTTATAAAAATGCATATAACATTGCTTGAATACTAAGGGACCAATCAGGGAGATCTTTCAATGACACTGCAGCTTATTTTAGAGTTAGAAAGTCCTAGGTGGGAAGTGGGGCTTTTTATTTTATTTTTTGTTAAAATCCCCTCCTGAACAGTATTGAGCTCCAAGTGCTAGTATTAGCACAAAACTGACCTATTCCTTTGAAGCTAAAGAGGTATTTTTAAAAGATTCAGGGTTAGTAATGCAGGCCCCTCTCCAGATAGACTAGACATTCCATATACAATACTGCAGTGCACATTTGATTACATTGAACAGAAAAAAAAATATTTGCATGAATTTAAAGCTTTAAGAAATCCGATCACAGTATTTCCGATTGTACATAATTATAATTGTCATAGTATCAAGAGCATGGTAAAAAAAAAAAAAAAAAAAAGTAGCACACTAGTGGAGTTATGATTTTAAATACTCAGATATCGCTAGCCTTGCACAGATACTTGTTTTTGGAAGCAATGACCAGACGATGGACCAGATTTGGTCTGGATGCAAGCAGCTACCAGTGCATTCTAACCTTGAGGACAAGAATGATTTCTCTTCACATGCAAGCAAAAGAGAAAGAGGATTCAATTAAGATCAGCCCCATATCTTCTACATGTCTCTTCCCCAGCTAATGCTAGTGTTAACTCCACAGATTCTTACGGGGGTGTGTGTGTGCATATAGATATATAATTTACACACACACACACACACACACACACACACACCTGAAGACTTATTTTCACTTGAAGAGGGGGAAAGAAAAAAAATCTACTTACTTCAAGTCCAGATAACTTGTTTTGATTTCCCAATATAATGAAAATCAGTAAAAACTCATCCCTCTGAAGTGACATTTTTCTGTCCACTTTCAGAATGTTACACTGGAAAGCAACCAAACTAATTCATTACTCTTCCTTTTCATCTCCCAATCACAGTTCCCTTTTGTTTCTGCCCTATAGCTGTCTTGGTTCATCCCAGCGAGCTAGCAGCATTGGCAGTTGGCATGTATACTGCAGGAGTTGCAAAGCAATGCCTGATTTTTTTTCTTGCTTTTGTTAATCTTGCAAATAATTCTTCATGGATCATGACAATACTCTAAAATTATTTGCACTGGATTCTGATTCAACCCTTTAGTTGATGCAAAGGTTCATTAGAACAGAAAGCAGTGTAAATCCTGACAGTCCTACATTTATTGTGCCCCAAAGATTACATGAGAAAGAGAGAAGGGTGGGTGGAGAGAAAAATCTGTACTAAGTTTACCAGAAGTTTTTAAGAACTTAGTAGGGCCAGATTCTATCCTCACTTATAGCCTGTGCCAATGCCTGTGAAGTCAGTGGGCTGCCTGGGAGCATGAAAGCAGAATTTGTTTAGAAAAGTCAGTTACAGCAACAAAACACAAGTGTGTATTAGATTTCCCTTGGAAACAGCCATCTCAAATGAGCGAGGCTAATAATTGCAACTGTTTTAGTTTATCTGGATGGGATAAAGGAAGTCTGAAGTTGGAAGGGACAGGGTAAATACTAGAATAAAAAAGAACAAAAGTAATACAACACTGACCTCAGAAGGGTTGCTGTCAAGTAGTTCATGCCCTAATCTGACCTACTTTAGAACTAAAATCTGACAGCGAATTGGGGAATTATATATTATTTTCATTTTTTTAAAATCTAGGCTTACTGCAGATGTACAAGTTGGGAGGCATCATCAATACAGACAAGGATCAGAATATTAAACAGGAAGATCTGGATGATGTTGAAGACTGGAGTGACAGAAATGGGATAAAACTCAATAGTATGCACTTAGGGTCCAATAACAATTTCTGCTACAAGCTGGGAGCTCCTCAGTTGGAAGTGACAGAAGAGGAGAGACCCCTGGATGTGGGGGTCAATCACAGGATAACCATGAGCTACCAACATAAGGCGGCTGTGAAAAAAGCAAATGGGATCGGAACGAAGATGCATCAAGCGAGACGTTTCCAGTACAGATAGAGAAGTATTAATGCCATTGTACAATGAACTGGTAAGACTTCATTTGGAATACTGTGTTCAGTTCTGCTCACGGAAGTTCAAGAAAGATGAATTCAAATCAGCACAAGTGCCGAAAAGAGCGACTAGGCTGATTAGGGAATGAAGGGGCTATTTTAGGAGAGGAAACAGGAACTGATGCACTCACATTGTGCTGGGGAGCTGCCCACACAAAGGGTGCAGATCCCTTACTTGTCAGAACATAGCTCCGGAAGCTACCTGCACCTCAGTGCGCAGGGGGGTTGAGGCTGGGCAGGTTCACAGCTATACAGCCCAGTTTTCACAGTTAACAGCCAATTTTCTCCTGTAGAAGGGTTAGGGCTAAAGCTTAGTGAGCAAGCCCACCTGCCGAGTAGCTATGCCATTTAGCAGTGGCCTGCGGGCAGTGGTGAAAGTTTCTGTCCCTGTGGGCATGCAGCTGATTTACTTGAAACTGGGCGCTGGGAAAGGATTTTCCACATCACGAAGATGTTCTCTGAAAAAACAGATTTCAAGGTAAGTGATTTCCACTAAGGCCTCCAATAGATATTTGAAAAAAGGGAAGTTATAGTTACTGGAGAGTATCAGACAGGCCAGCTACATCTGTCCTGTGGTTTACTTATCAGATGTATCAAAAGGATTCCCTCCAAAACCCACAAATCAAATATTTATCTAACTCCCTTGTACTTTCTACAGCTAGCTAGACTGTGGACTACATGAAGTGAGACTGGATTTTCAGTCCAGTTCCCAAACACCTACAACACACACATCCTGTAAAGCAAATAATAGTTAGCAGAGCATACTAGCACTAACTGGTAACTGTGACACATGGCTAGAAAGGGTTAAACATCCTGCAAAATAAATAACCCTCAAAAGACATGTGGGGAGATGATGTTTGTGTTTTTACATATGTATGAATAGGGTCAACAATATAATCAACAGTCCCTGTCTATGCTGTATTCTGATAATTCAGAGGTCAAAAGAACAGCCTAGCATTTAAATGAATTGTAAACACGGGATATCTCAGTATTCATCTCTCTTTGACATGTACTGTGAATGGTGGCGGAACAAGAAAGTGGCCTTATGTTAATTAGTATAGCTAAGTACCTCCTTCAAAGTCATCCTAATGACCTTTTGTTCCCCGAAGAAATCCCAACTTGTCAAAAGACATGAAATTGTATAAAAGATCCTTGGGTCCTGATTCTGTCATCTCAGATCTGCTTAAGCTTCATCAGGGGACGTTTGAGTCGCAAGATTGAGGTCCCAGTTGTGCTGGTGCTCCCTGAAGGTGATATTGGACATTGGACTATAATCTATGAACTATTTCTGAAAGAACTCTTTGCAACTACAAAGTTCGCCAGCTCTGCTGTGAATCTGCATCTCAATGAATTGAACTTATGTCTCTAGGTATATTAATCTTTTAACCATACTCTCTTGTTTTTTAATAAATTTTAGTTTAGTTAATAAGAATTGGCTGTAGCGTGTATTTGGGTAAGATCTGAAATATAGATTAACCTGGGAGGTAGTGTGTCCGGTCCTTTGGGATTGGTAGAACCTTTTCTTTTATATGAAGAAATAAGATTTACAGAAATTTTCATCATATTTGCTGTGGGTACCTGGATGAAGGCCTGAGGCTGGATCACTTTAAGGGAACTGTGTTGTTTGGACTTCTGAGTAACAAATAAGCTATTTTGTGCTGGTTTGGTAAATCTAAGTATTGGAATAGCCATCAGCTTTATGGGGGATTGTCTGCCCCATTCTTTGCAGTTCACCCTAATTGAGTGACCATAGCTGGCTCCCCACTAGGACCCCAGTCACAATAGCCTAGTTGGCAGTACCAATGGAGCAGCCCATGAGAGCAAACTCCTCTCTCTGACCTCTCCAGAGTACGGTTCCAGGGTACAAAATCCAGCATCTTTCACAAACATTGAAATAAATAAAATAGCTACTTATACTAGTTGCTACATCTCCTCCATTTTGTACTACCTGCTCCTCATCCAGATAATTTGTTTCTGTTTCTCAAAGGTCTAACACTTCCTTAACTTTTAGTTTGCTGCCCATTTCAAACAGTTTTGTAGCATCTGTAACATGTGGAGTGGAGGGTGGGGGAGAGAAGAGAAGAATTCTCTAAGCTCTCCTTATATCCCCAACACAAGTCCCCAATCATACATTACCTAGGGATGGGCAGCCTGTTTCCATATCTGCAGCAGCAGGGACTGGAAAAGGTTTGCTGCATCCCACAATAGGTGATGTACCCGCCCCTTTAACAGCCTCTCAAAGAATCAGGCAGAGGTTTAGATCAGTGGGTTTCAACCTTTCCAGACTACTATACCCCTTTCAGGAGTCTGATTTGTCTTGCGTATCCCAAGTTTCACCTCACTTAAAAACTTCTTGCTTACAAAATCAGACATAAAAATAAAGAAGTGTCACAGCACACTATTACTGAAAAATTGCTTACTTTCTCATTTTTTCTGCATTAAATTTTAGTTTGTACTGACTTCACTAGTGCTTTTTATGTGGCCTGTTGTAAAACTAGGCAAATATCTAGATGGGTTGATATACCCCCTGGAAGACATCTGCATACCTCAGGGGTACGCTTACCCCCAGTTGAGAACCACTGATTTCGATGACTAAATCCCATTCCAACCAGAAAATTGCATAGCTAGAACTGTCTGCAATGCTTTGAAAACATACCTATCTGAGATTTCACTAGAGACTGAGTCAGTGACTTCGGAATTACAGGGAAGAACTCAAAACGTTCACGTTGATTAGTTAGGCACTTAGGAGTTGCAGGTGCTCAACACCTCTGCAAACCAGGTCACTTACTTGTTTGCCTAAATACAGATCCAAGTGTCTAACTCTGGTCAGCCAAGTTTCCAAATGAGGGACAGTCTTCATAGAAAAAACGAGGAGTCCATAAGGTGCCACAAGGACTCCTCGTTGTTTTTGCTGATGCAGACTAACACGGCTACCACGCTGAAACCAGTCTTCATAGAATATGTCTTGACTGAAGAGTAGCCTGGGTAATTGGCACCTGGGTGTAAGCAGCCACCCTGCAATGCCCTGAGTCACTTGTCCTCTTTGGTGCTGCATGGGCTTCTGGGGGTATATCCCAAGGTTCTTTGTGCTGCAGTAAGCTGAGCCACTCTACAATTCTTTCCCAGTGAATTGTGGGAGAACTCATCTATCCATCTGGACACACAGAGGGAATTGTGGGATGGCACTGAAGGACTATCAGTACGTGAGTAATTTAGCCTGCATCCTCACTGCAAAGTGAACAGGTTACCAGCCCAAATGAAAGCACCACTCGAACTTCTGTGAATAGCCTGAAGTCAAGCGAGCTAGCCCCAGTTGAAAGCACTGCCAAACTCAGGTGAGAGGTTTGTGTGTGGATGGCAGGCGGGTTAGAAACAGCACCCAGTAAGACCCTGGGTTAACTGCAATGAAGACATATCCAAGTGTTTGGGGATGAAAGGTGCTATAAAGCTGCAATTATCGGAGGTGGTCTCAAGCCCTTATCTCCTTAATACAGACCAAATCTGTGACCAGGAGAGCAATGGAGAAGAAACCGGCTGTATACACTCCTCCCAGTCCAAAAAGACTGGACTACTTCTCAAATGTTTAATAGATCTATTTGTTAAGCAATGTGTCAAGTTAATAATTCATTCAGTTTCTAGCAGCACTGTCACAAGAATAATGATTAAACCTTCCAAATTTTCCTCAGAGGAGCCAAGCTGCAGGGTTAGCTGCAAATTTATGAAGTAATGTCTTAAGGACAACGTCTGCCCTCAGATGCATGCAAGCAGCTCACATTGAAGTGAACGAGAGTTATATGTCTGGACTCAGGAGCAGATTTGTCCCCTAATGATTTTATAACAAGTTTCAGCAAAACTTTGGAATTTTTGACGTATCCTGCCTATTTAAACAGTCAAAGTGGGAAAGGGTTGATTTTAAAAAAGTGACAGTAGAAATAATTTTGAAAGGAAAATATGCAAACATTTGTTATTAAAAGATTAATTTGTTTCCAGGATGATGATTAGTTTCTGTTGGTACAGTAGCTGAAGTTAAAAATAGGTAAGGGGAAACAAAGGTTCATGCCAAACCACTCTCTGGTCTGAGGAGGCAGACTTTGCTAGACTAAGAATATCTCAATTTCGTCTAATCAGTTTCCAATTCTCTTCCTCCTTTATCTAGACATTTTAGTTTTCTAGTGCATTTGATAAGAACTGAAGTTATTTTCACAAACCATAAACACTCATTATGTTCAAGCACTCCAATACTAATCAAATTTAACATTTGCAATCATATGATGTTATGTATCTTGAGTTATGGAATTTGCTGCTGAACTGACCCCCTGCTACAGAGTTGTGCTCCAGAATCCAAGCATTCACTTTACACTTATGTTTCTAGCACTTTTAGTTGTGCAGAAAATCGTCTATATCACAAAATAAATATGAACTAATACATAGTTGTCTTCCTGAGTTTGCAGCCAGCCTAAAACAATAGCTCTGAGAAAGGTAAATTGCCCCCATTCATATAAATGAATAATTAACTTAGAATCCTAATGGTAAGGTTATCTTTATATATTTTTTAACTCTCACTGATCATCGTTTTAGCACAAACACATCCAGCCAAATCAATATACTAACCCTACCACTGTTGGTTGCAGGAGCAGGAGGGCACTGGGCAACTGATTGCTATCAAGAGTTGCAGGAATGGAAAAAATAAGAGTTCGAAGTCTCTTTCACAAGTTTCAAATCAACTCTGTGCTGTTTCACAAATGGGAGGTAAAAAGGAGATTCGTTCCCTTTTCTGTGCCAAAATCTCAACCACATGCTTGGTTCCCAAAATCTGAACTGCCCCCTGTGCCTTCCAAGGAGCCAAAAGCCCCAAATGTCTCCTCTGCCAAAAAACCTTTAGCTCCTATCTCTCTCTCTTCCCCTTCTCTGCAAAACTTCTACAAGCAGTTGTGAATTTTAAATACAAAATTCTGGAGCACACTAGCATTCTGGGATGGGGGAAAAGAGTAAAAAATCAATCAATTTACTATCCAATTAAATAAAAAAAGCTGACTAATTGTTCACTTTTTAATTTATTCAAATCTGCTGCAGAATCTCTAAGCTGCTGCAAGGAGTGCTGCGTCTACCAGCGGACCCTGAGCAGAATTTCAGCACAGAAGAAACAGATTTCCCACCCCGCCGGGGCAAAAGCTTGTTCAGCTGGTTGAAAATCAAACATAAAAATAGAGTCAAATGTACTCAGTGAAATATTTTTCCAAGTGTTCCTCTTCGTTATTTTGAGTCTCTTTAAAACAAAAGAAAAAAGAGAAACAAGGAAATTAAATGCAATCTCTTATGTTAACACAACACAAAGACGGAGAATGATTAATCACCCCATTGTAAGGATGTTTAGAGTTAAGGCTACCTCTATGCATTATTATAAGGCCAATCACTAAATCGCACAGCATAGGTTTGTCTTAACTATAATATACTCAGTCCTTTAAAATGGTCAAGTTCACAAAGCTGAAGACAATTATGAGTCAAATCAGTTGGGAGAAAATCTAAAGATAATAATATTAATGTAATTGGGAACTGTTTAAGAACATTTTACTAGCTGCCTAACAAGGTGCAATCACACAATTGGGGAAAAAAAGGCCATACTGATTTAAAAAAACCTACCTGACCTAGAAAAGAAGTGAAAGCACCTATAATTTTTTTTTAAATATATGTTTGCAGTGTTGTTTGCAAAGGAAACCTGCACAACACCTTCAGAAGGTGAGCCTAGGAACTTGAATTGATAACACTGCTAGACACTAAAAACCCTGGATTTAAAAGGGATACTGGTTTCATGGCCCATTGCAACAATCTGAAACACACACCACCTCTGCCTGTTAACCATTAATGGCCCACTTCAAACTCCTTTTGCATAACAATCTAACCCTTATTGCCCACATTATCTCAAGTGACCTCCTACCACTGTTATCCTTTATTCTTAACCATCTGTCCTTGTATTTAACCTCCCTCTGATTTCTTTCCCCACATAGGAAAAACTCTGTGGCTTATGGCTACATAGATTCTCAATAGGGGTATACAGAGGTCTTCCAGGAGGTACATCAATTCACCTAGATTAGGGTCTCTCAATCTGGGGGTCACAACCCCAGGGGCAGGTGTTGCAGGATGGGTTTGCGGGGGGTCACAAGCGCAGGGCCAGTGTTAGGGGGTGACAAGCAGGGCAATTGCCCTGGGCCCCACGCCACAGGGGGCCCCCGCAAAGCTAAGATACATGCTTCAACCCCAGGTGGCGGGGGCTCGGGCTTGAGTCCCGGGGCTCAGGCTTCAGACTCCTGAAAGGGGTACAGTAGTCAGAAAAGGCTGAAAACCACTGCACTAGAGCACTTATGGTGCAGCTGCATTGGTGTAAGCTCTCTGTGTAGTCGTTCTACACAGAGCTCTCCTGCCCATATAGTGTTGTCTACACTAGCACTTAAGTCAGCATAACTTACGTTGCTCGGGAGGTGGCTAATTCACACCCGTGAATGACAGAATTTATGTCGACTTAAACTGTAGCATAAGCCTTGAAGTCTGAAAGCTTGTAACTTCCACCAACAGAAGTTGGTCCAATAAAATATATTACCTCACCTACCTTGTCTCTTAAAAAATATAGCACAGGGGTAGGCAACCTATGGCACGCATGCCAAAGGCAGCACGCGAGCTGATTTTCAGTGGCACTCACACTGCCCGGGTCCTGGCCACCAGTCCGGGGGGCTCTGCATTTTAATTTAATTTTAAATGAAGCTTCTTAAACATTTTTAAAACCTTATTTACTTTACATACAACAATAGTTTAGTTATATACTATAGACTTATAGAAAGAGACCTTCTAAAAATGTTCAAATGTATGACTGGCACGCGAAACCTTAAATTAGAGTGAATAAATGAAGACTCGGCACACCACTTCTGAAAGGTTGCCAATCCCTGATATAGCAAATAGAAGAAAGGGGAACTTAATAATAATGAATATAAATCAGAAACTAGTAATTGTAGAAAACTGGCAAAGGAAGCAAAAGGACACAAGTAGAAATGTACTGCCAGCAGCGTTAGACGATAATGAGTTTTCTAAAGTATGTTAGGAACAAAAAAAATCCTACAACTGGTATTGGTGTTACTAGAGGGAAGTGGTAGAAGTGTCAACAATAATGCAGAAAAAGCCGAAGTGTTCAAGAAATATTTCTGTTCTGTGTTTGGGAAAAAGCCAGATAATATAGTCACAGCATGATAACAAAACACTTTCCATTCCAACAGTAACTCAGGAGGCTGTTAGCAGCAGCTACAAAAGATAGACATTTTTAAAAATCAGCAGGTCCAGATAATTTAGATCCAAGAAGCCAAGCCCTAGCCAAGGAGCACTCTGGGTTGTTAGGGTATGCCTAACACAGCACTGCGTTACAGAGCCCAGGTCAGCTAACTCAGGCTAGAGCTCTAGGGCTATAAAATTGCAGCGTAGATGTTTGGCCTCCGGTGACACCCTCCCTCCTTGTCTCATAGACTGGGCACCAGCCCAAACCCCAAACTCTACAATACAATTTTATAGACTACAGCCCGAGCCCCATGAGCCTGAGTCAGCTGACCTGGGCCAGCCACATCTGAGCCATAGGTCTTCTATTGCAGTGTAGACATACAGTTAATGTTGATTTTCAAATGAGTTGTGGAAAGCTACGGAAGTTCCAGAAGACGGGAAGAAAGCAAGTGTTGTGCTAATATTTAAGAGTAAAAGGGATGACCCAGGGAATTATAGAATTGTCATCAAGTTCGATATAACGCGGGTTCACCTATAATGCGGTAAGATTTTTTGTCTCCCGAGGACAGCGTTATATCGGGGTAGAGCTATATAATCAATGCAGGTCAACAAGGGTTTATGGAAAATAGACCCTAGCAAACTAATTTGGCATCTTTTTTTGATGAGATTACAAATTTGGTCGATAAAGATACCAGTGTTGATGTAATATACTTAGATTTCTGTAAGGCATTTGATTTGGTACTGCATGACATTTTGATTAAGAAACTAAAACGATATAAAATCAGCATGTACACATTAAATGTACTAACTAGCTAAATGATAGGTCTTAGAATGCAATTGTAAATCTCGTGGGTATTTTTAGTGGGGTCCTGTAGGGATTGATTCTTAGCCTTAGTGCATTATAATCTATGAAAAAGGCTGGTTGTGTTTAGGTTGGGTTTAGCTAACATGCTAGCCATGCCTGACCTAAACACAACCATTTTCCCCAGTATAAATGCAGGGTTGCACTTTGTCAGTCCATTTAGCTAGGCTAGAACTCAACCAGCTAAAAATGGCACAACAAGGTGATACTCTCCATCTACCCTGGAGAAAATGGTCAAGTTTAGGTTGGGATTATTTAGCACATCAGTGAAGCCCAATCTGAATTCAACCACTTTTCCTAGTCGAGCCAAACTCCACAATATATAGCAAGATTTGAATGCTGCAAAATCACCTTTCATTTGGACTACGCAAGTAGTAGACCTAGCAATCCTGAAGCTAAGACCCAAGAACAAAATCTTCCTATTTTTAGAGGGGTGTTTCCCATCATGTCCTAGCTCCTATATGGTGTTTGGCTATACCTCAAGCTCCTCAAAAATCTTTCACTTTTCAGCCTCATCCTTATTTCTCATTAATCATCTTTCATGATAGGTCTTGGACCACAACTCCCACCATCCCTTCTAATCTTCAAATACAGAGTTTAAACAAGTAAAAAACCCTATGCGACAGCAAAAAGAGCAATACAGACACTGGTGGCACAGGGTTTCCCCATCCTGCCTTCCCCAAGTGCTGCTGGTATTAATCCTATAGAAAATGAGTTAGGCTCCAAAATGCCACCTGTCTTTCTGTAGTGAGTTAGGATTACTTGCTGTATTAGAGGTTTATTGCGCTAAATGAGAACCAGGTAATCAGAGCTCCAGTCAGGAAGTGCTGCTGCAGTGTACTTGGTTAAAAGGAAGTATTCACTCTCTAAGGGTATGTCTACACAGCAATGTAAGCCTAGGGTTAGTGGGACCCATGTCAGGGAACCTTGGGCTTGACGTCTATATTGCATTTTAACCCTAGGTTAAGAATTTTCTGACGCATGCTCAAACCTAGGGCTCTGGCGCCACATCACAGTACACAAACCTGAGTCAAAGTAAATATATCCCAAAGTGCCTAGCCCCTACCTCCCCCACCCCCGCTAATGTCAACACTCTAGCCCTAGGAACATGGTGCACTGTGGGAAAACTCTACTGCCCACCTTGTTTCCTAACTGTGACTGTGCTACTGATGGGTATCAAGTGCCCATAAGAAGCATGAGCATAAAAACTCCATAATTAGCTCCTCTGGCGGCTGTGTCGGTAGAATGACTACAGTTTGAGAAGGGTTTATACTGAACTACCACCTAACCTGAGAATTGGGCTCTCCACATCTAGGCTGAGTCACATTGGCAGGAAAACGCCCATGTGCACCTGCTCTAAGGTGCCACAAGTACTCCTGTTCTTTTTGCGGATACAGACTATTCTGAAACCTGTTCTGAAGCTAGTTAGGACACTAGTCTCCAGGGCTGTCAAACTATTAAAATGAAACTTTGCAATTCTTAATTTTTAAAATGGGATGTTCAGTGAAGGTGGTTTTGTTTGATTTTTTTATTTATTTTTGTCTGTTTTGAAGTTTGTCATAAAATGTAGGTTTCAGAGGAAACACACACACACACACACTACCTGGCTGCTGCCAAATGCGGAGCAGTGAAGTGCATCCCCAGGGCTTCAGGTGCAGTGGGAGCCCGCCCCAAAACTTCCCCACCACGGGAAGCTGCAGGGAAGTTTTGGGGCTGGCTCCCAGTCACCGTCCTCACAGAGCCTGCAGCCCGGGCCCCCCTGTACATGAAGCCCCAGGGAGGGTACAGGGGGCCTGGGAGCAAGGGCCAGAGAGCAGAACAGGGACCAAGCGCTGCTATGCAGGGAAGGGGAGCGGCATCTGGCTCAGCCCAGCCGGGGGAGGGATGACTCAACATCCCGGTGGTCGGGAGTCACTTCCTGCCTGTCAGCTTTGCTCCTTGCTCTGGGCATGCTCTGCACAGCAGCAAGGAGGAGCTGGAGCAGGAAGGGGGAGCACACTCAGCCAGGCAGCAATGGCACTTCCAGCCGCTGCACTGCCTGCCTGCAGTGCTGCTCCTCTGCCACCGGGAACTCTGGGATACACCAGAGGATTTCCAGGACCTGAATCAAGCCAGGGCCACATGTACCCAGGAAAGCAATTGGGCTCAGACCCTCCAGCCCTGCACGGTCTGGGGACCCTAGGTAAGCACAATTGGTGTGTGGACGCAAGGGGGGTTAGGCTAGAGCCTGGGCTTACAATGCTGAGTGTAAAACATGGGCCAGTTAATGCTACTCACGGTTATACATTATTTAGGTTAGTTGTACAGTGCAGTTTAAAAAATGATTGACATCTAAATATTGGAGCCTAATATGACTAAAGAGCCAATGATACTTCTCCCCTTTCCTTTTATGTTGCCAACTTTGACAAACTTCCAATCACATTGAAAGAGTCAGTGCCAGATTCAACATCATGTTTTTAAAACAAACTTCCTTGGAAACAAGAAATAATAAAACAGATAGGAGGATAAGTCAGTGCCTAGGGAACCCACAGTAGACCAAGACTCTATTGTGCTAAGTATCAGAGGGGTAGCCGTGTTAGTCTGGATCTGTAAAAAGCGACAAAGAGTCCTGTGGCAACTTACAGACTAACAGACATATTGGAGCATAAGCTTTCATGGGTGAATACCCATTTTGTCAGACACATGTGCTCGACACTGTACAAATACAGAACAAAAGCACTCCCTCCACTTACACTCTAAGTCAGGGGTGGGCAAACTTTTTGGCCCGAGGGCCACATCTGAGTGGGGAAATTCCATGCAGGGCCATGAATGTAGGGCTGAGGCAGGGGGTTGGGGTATGGGGTGTCGGAGGTGGTGCAGTGTGCAGGAAGGGGCTCAGGGCCCTGGCCCCGCGCTGCTCCCGGAAGCAGCCAGCACCATGTCCCTGCGGCCCCTGAGGAAGGGGGGGGGCGGGGGAAGAGGGCTCTGCGCGCTGCCCTCGCCTGCGGGTACCTCCCCCGAAGCTCCCATTGGCTGCGGTTCCCCATTCCTGGCCAATGGGAGCTGCTGGGGGCGGCGCCTGCAGGCGAGGGCAGAGCGCGGAGCCCTCTGCTCACCCATCCCCCAGGGCCATTTCCAGGAGCAGTGCGGGGCCCGCGGCACCACGGGGGTGGTAATCCCACGGGCCGGATCCAAAGCCCTGACGGGCTGGATCCAGCCCGCGGGCTGTAGTTTGCCCACCCCTGCTTTAAGTATAAGACAAGACACAACAGATGGCATGTTGCCAACATTAAACAACACCGAACAATATTAAAGGTTGGACCCCTTGGTCTGAAATAGCCCAAATTTGGTGACTTTCCAGGCATACTGTAAAAGCACCTGTTACGGTTTCTGGAGAAGGCTGAGGGTGTATTTTCTTGATGATGAAGGGGGTAGGTGGCTCTCTGGACAGCCAAGTTCCTGCAGAACTGATTTTAATGCTGCTGGGGTTTAATTTAATTGTACTTATTGTATGAATAACAATGCTAGGGCCCCTAGAGCTTTGGATAGACATTTTTTTTTTATTTTTTTTAAATCTAAGTAAATAAAACAATGTTACCAACTCTTGCAATACTTGGAGCTCTTCGTAAAGCCCCAGCTACTGGAATCAGGAGATTGCATGAAAATCTAAGCTTCCATTTTTAAAAAAAAAGGAAGTTTCCAGCTTTTGTAGTTGTGGAGAAAAAAAAAAAAAAAAAATCTTGAAAATGTGAGGCGAGTGCACCTAAAGGCTCAGAAACCAGAAAGCAAGTAAGAACTCAACATTTAAAAAAAAACCTCATGATTTTTAGGGGCCCGAACACTTGGGATTGGCCATGGTAAAGTGGAAAGAACATTAAAATCTAGTTTATTTTTCATGGCTTGTGCCAATTCTTTACCTGTTATTCAGATTGGACAAACAGATTTTTTATTTCTGTCAGTAATACTGATATGCCGCCTGCTTCTTGTGATTGTCTCCCAGTACCTGTATTGTTTGGGAATGGCACACTGTGGTCACAGCCCGTATCTTGAGAAGATGCAAAATCTGACTTGAAAATTGTAATCTTTTCCAGTCTGAGAAATGCCCCTCAAAAGGAAAAGAGTCCTAAAAGTGAAAGCACCATCACAGTCAAATGCAGAAATCAGCATTTCCCTACGTGCACTCATCTACTGCAAGCCTTTGGAGGGTAAAGGAATAATGAACCAACGGAGCTGTAATTAACTTTTATATTTTGAATTTTTTATATATATATATATATACACATACACACACATACACATACACATACACACCCCTGTACCAAGGCGACTAATTTCTAGCAGAAAAAAAAAAAAAAAAAAAACTTTCCTGTGATTGCCTCATTTCTGTAAAGAATGTATACTCTTCTGCATGCATGAGCCAAACAAGACAGAATTTTGCAAATGTAATAATTTAACAAGTACAGCAGTTACAACACCTTCCTTACAGACTGCAACATATATTTTATCATTACAGGCTTGGCCAGCCATCATGTTCTAATTACATGTACTTACAGAGCATCTTTTGTTAAAGGATCTCAAAGCTATTTGCATCTATTAATTAATTTTCACAACACCCCTGTAAAGGAAAGTGGTCTTCTACAGTGTGGACATTGTTACATAATACTTCGATAGCTAAGGGCTAAATTGAGGCACAAAGGCCCAGGCCTACAAATTTAGGCTCCGCTGAGATCCACAAAACTCCCGATTAATCACACTGTTAAACAATAATTGAATACTATTTAAATATTTTCTACATTTTCAAATATATTGATTTCAATTACAACACAGAATACAAAGTGTACAGTGCTCACTTTATATTCATAAGTATTTGCACTGTAAAAAAACAAAAGAAATAGTAGTTTTCAATTCACCTAATGCAAGTAATGTGCAATATCTTTATCATGAAAGTTGAACTTACAAATGTAGAATTAGGTACCAAAAAAAAAAAAAAAAAAAACCAACAACACCTGCATTCAAACATAAAACAATGTAAAATTTTAGAGCCTGCAAGTCCACTCAGTCCTACTTCTTGTTCAGCCAATCGCTCAGACAAAAAAGTTTGTTTACATTTGCAGGACATAATACTGCCCGCTTCTTGTTTACCGTTTTCAGAGTAGCAGCCGTGTTAGTCTGTATCCGCAAAAAGAACAGGAGTACTTGTGGCACCTAAGGTGCCACAAGTACTCCTGTTCTTTTCTTGTTTACAGTGTTACTTGAAAGTGAGAACATGCATTCTCATGGCACTGTTGTAGCCGGCGTTGCAAGATATTTACATGCCAGATGCGCTAAAGATTCATATGTCCCTTCAGGCTTCAACCACCATTCGAGAGGACATGCGTCCATGCTGATGACGGGTTCTGCTCGATAACAATCCAAAGCAGTGCAGACCGACATGTTCATTTTCATCATTTGAGTCAGATGCCACCAGCAGAAGGTTGATTTTCTTTTTTGGTGGTTTGAGTTCGGTAGTTTCCGCATCGGAGTGTTGTTCTTTAAGACTTCTGAAAGCATGCTCCACAACTTATCCCTCTCAGATTTTGGAAGGCACTTCAGATTCTTAAACCTTGGGTCAAGTGCTGTAGCTATCTTTAGAAATCTCACATTGGTTCCTTCTTTGCGTTTTGTCATATCTGCAGTGAAAGTGTTCTTAAAATGAACATGTGCTGGGTCATCATCCGAGACTGCTATAACATGAATGCAGGTAAAACAGAGCAGGGGATATACAATTTTCCACCAAGGAGTTCAATCACAAATTTAATTAACATATTATTTTTTTAACGAGGGTCATCAGCATGGAAGCATGTCTTCTGGAATGGTGGCCGAAGCATGAAGCAGCATACGAATATTCAGCATATCTGGCACGTAAGTACCTTGCAATGCCAGCTACAAAAGTGCTATGCAAATACCAGTTCTCACTTGCTGATCAATAAGAAGAGGGCAGCATTTTCTCCTGTAAATGTAAACAAACTTGTTTGTCTTAGCGATTGGCTGAACAAGAAGTAGGACTGAGTGGACTTGTAGGCTCTGAAGTTTTACATTGTTTTGTTTTTGAGTGCAGTTTTAACAAAAACAAAATCTTCATTTGTAAGTTGCACTTTCAGGACACAGATGGCACTACAGTACTTGTCTGAGGTGAATTGAAAAATACTATTTCTTTTGTTTATCATTTTTACTGTGCAAATATTTGTAATCAAAAATAATATACACTTTGATTTCAACTGCAACACAGAATACAACATATATGAAAATGTAGAAAAACACAAATATTTAATAAATTTCAATTGGTAATCTATAGTTTAACAGTGTGATTAAAACTGCAATTAATCGCGATTAATTTTTTTTTAATTAATCACATGAGTTAACTGCAATTAATCGACAGCCCTAGACAGAAGCAGTACCGCAGATCATAGGTGGTCAATGGTCTACAGATTGAGAGCCAATGCCATATAATGGAAGTAAATTCAGAAAGCTTTTGAACTGGTCTCTGTTTGAAGTTATTTCTAAATATAAAAAGAGTTAAAGAGGACTCCCTTCAGCTCTTGAGTTTCTGGGCCTTTTGAATAGGTTGTAACTCCATAAGACTTATTTGATGTCTGTTCACTCCACCATCAACTGCCCACAGAGATGATCAGAATCCCTTTAGTGGCATGGTAGATAGCTACGTTTAGGAAGTGGCCAAAAGTGCTATCATACCAGGGCAATTATTTAGCCCAGCTCTTTATAATCTGTTTCTTTAATTGCCAGAGCCTATGCATTCCAGTTTCCTTTTCCCTGGGCTAAGAATGACAGAAGACAAGAACTTCTTGAGCAAGAGCTCTAGTAGAGAAGCTCTAGCAACTCAAGTTTACTACTACACAGCCATTTACCACAGGAATTCAAGCTATTCCCCTTCCCCACTCCTCACTTGTCCCAAAGCAAAATCTGCACGAGATGAACACACTAGTATTACAGAGAGCAAATGTTGGCCCTGGTCTAAACTACAAAGTCATGTTAGTACAACTACATCGCTCAGGGGTGTGGAAAATCCACACTCCTGGGCGATGCAGTTACACCAACCAAACTTTCAGGACAGAGAGTGCTAGGTCAATAGGAGGGCTTCTCCTGTCAATATAGCTACCACCTCT
Source organism: Emys orbicularis (assembly GCF_028017835.1). Taxonomy (NCBI): domain Eukaryota; kingdom Metazoa; phylum Chordata; order Testudines; family Emydidae; genus Emys; species Emys orbicularis. Next base: position 125,931,418 of record NC_088687.1, read on the forward strand.
CAGGGAGGTGGAGTACCTATGCTGATGGGAGAAGCTTTCCTGTCAACACAGGTAGCGTCTTCACTAAACGCTACAGCAGCACAGTTTTATCAGTGCAACTGCGCCGCTGGAGTGCTGTAAGTGTAGACAAGCCTTTAGTTTCTGAATGGGAGGTTTGTTGAGCAGATTTGTTGCAATACTGCAACTTCTTTAACCTTTTCAAACCAGTTTATGAAAAAAGTCTGTTTCTGTCAAAGCATTTATGGACTCATTTATGGCTGAGCACCTGCAGCCCCTGTATTGAGGTCCTCAGAACCTCTAAAAGTCAGGCCATTACAGTACGAAATTCACCCCTTGCCTGGGGAAAAGTAGTTTTCACAAAACTCCTGCATGTGCCCCATGAAATATGGGCAATCTACCTCTATAACCTCATCATCTCAGATGGTATTTTCAGCATCCACCCACACACCCCTATTTGCACTTATAAACAGAAAAGAAGTTTATGGTGAGGGCTCTAGTATTTTCAGGGCTGGCTCCAGGCACCAGTGGAGGAAGCACATGCCTGGGGCGGCACATGCTAAGGGCGGCATTCCGTCCATTCTTGGGGCAGCACAGTCTAGGAGGCTTCCTTTTTTTTTTTGCTTGGGGCTGCAAAAATGGTAGAGCCGGCCCTGGGCATTTTAAAAGGCAAGATTTCAAGGACAACAGCAAAAAACCTTCAAGACTGATGTTCACAAAATATCATGGAGGCATTATACTATACATTGGAAGTTCCACTGTTAGCCTTAGTTTGACCTCCCCTCTAACTTTTTGTCTGAGCAAACAATTTGAAGATTTGTGTGTGTAATGTAGGTTAGAAGAAGAATTTTCTTCTGAAAATTTCATAACACTAGGAAACCAGAGTGTCTGAAGTGGAGGACAGAGAGGTACACAGATGAGACTTTCAGGGACACAATTTCCATCCCTTCCAGATGATGTCATTGTATCCTCTCACTCTGAGGCTACCCCTCTGGGGTATGGGACCCCAGTTATTAGGAAGAGACAGGTAATAGTAATGGGGGATTTGATTATTAGAAATATATAGTTTGGTTTGTGCTGACCAGAAAAACCTCAAGGTGAATTGCGTGCTGGTTGCAGACCTCTTGAGACATCTAGATAGACTTATGTGCAGTGCTGGGGAAGAGCCGGTGGTCCTGGTATACGTAGGCAGTAATGACATAGGGAAAGGTAGGAGAGAGGTCCTGGAGACCAAATTTAGGCTGCTAGTGTAGCCTATAGATAAGGCTACAATTTAGTCACAGAGGTCACGGCAGTATCGGATTCCATGACTTTACCCCGCTTCATCTGTCAAGTACACAGTACTTGGACTTTCAAAAAGCATTTGACAAGGTTCCACACCAAAGGCACTTAAGAAAAGTAAGCAGCCATAGGATTAGAGGGAAGATTAGAGGTCCTCTCGTGGACCAGTAACTGGTTAAAAAATAGGAAACAAAGGGTAGGAATAAATGGTCAGTTTTCACAATGGAAAGAGGTAAATAGCGGGGTCCTCCAAGGATCTGTACTGGGACCAGTGCTGTTCAACACATTCATAAATGATCTGGAAAAGGGGGTAAACAGAGAGGTGTAAAGTTCACAGACAGTACAAAATTACTCAAGATAGTTAAGTCCAAAGCTGACTGTGAAGAGTTACAAAGAGATCTAAAAAACTGGGCGACTGGGCAACAAAATGGCAGGTGAAATTCAATGTTCATAAACACAACGTAATGCACATTGGAAAACATAATTCCAACCCCATACAAAATGATGGGGTGTAAATTAGGTACTGCCACTCAAAAAAGAAATATTGGGGCCATTGTGGATAGTTCTCTGAAAACATCTGCTCAATGTGCAGCGGCAGTCAAAAAAGCTATCTTTTCAACAAAGACCATAGTTTAGATTCCTAAACTGGCCTCAGGTTTCAATGAAGGATGTTTTATATTCCTTATTTGATCTAGACACTTTAACATAGGATACTTGGAAAAGCCCAGGAGAAAAAACAAAAATAAATGATCATTAAATGCATCTGTGTTGTGAGAACTGGTGGACAGATACAGATGTGAAAGAGAGTTTAAAAGATACACACTCCATTCCGCATTCTCATTAGAGAAGGTGGCCAGCATCCTTTCACACCCCTCCCAAAAAGCCTCCTTTCAACCAGGCACTCGTATCATCTCAGCTTACCCACGACCCCTCCATTGAATCGCCTGCACTCCATCTCCCTCCCACAGACTCCTGTAATACCCTGGTTTGCCCCAACCCACCACAGCCTTTAGAGGCAACTCTGAAGTGCCTCACTTAAGGGACACATTTAAAAGAGAGTGAGGTTCCATGGAAGTTACAAGCATTGCTGGCTATTTGGAGAAGGATCAGTAGGTCACAAAGGGTACGTCTACACTTACCTCCGGGTCCGACGGCAGGCAATCGATGTTCTGGGATCGATTTATCGCGTCTTGTCTAGACGCGATAAATCGATCCCGGAAGTGCTCGCTGTCGACGCCGGTACTCCAGCTCGGCGAGAGGAGTACGCGGCATCGACGGGGGAGCCTGCCTGCAGCGTCTGGACCCGCGGTAAGTTCGGACTAAGGTACTTAAACGTAGCTGAATTTGCGTACCTTAGTCCGAAGTGGGGGGGTAGTGTGGACCAGGCCAAAGACCTGAGGCCTAACAGAATTTTCCCCCCGAGCAACATGGATAGGCCTGAGGACTTATAATACTCCTTCCCTTGAAGGTTAATCCATGGCCCTAAAAGGTGTAACACACTTCCTATTTGTTAAATCCTTCAAGTGTTTCAGCATCAACAGAAACCCATGGAATCCTCTGCATCAAAAGACTGAATGCAGGGTGAAGTACTCCAAGGTCTATTGATATTTCTGATGAAACTCTGGAGGCTGCCTGGGCCACTTCATCTGGGTAGGAAAGGTCTCATGGAGGTGGTAACTGCTAAACACCTCACCAACATTACAAGACTCACCTATCAGTTATCTTGGCAAAATCTGACACTTCTAGAAATCTTAAAAGGACCTGCAGAAGCAATAAACCCAGATCCTAATCTTGCAAACACTTACGTACATAAGTAATTGTATGTATAATGGGACTACTCGCATCTGTAAGCGTCTGTATGACCAGGGCCTAAACCACCAACAATTAACTGACCAGATGCTCACAGGGCTACGTGTCCCACAGAAAGTAAAAATGTGATGAATTGCCAGAAGACCTTGTAATTGTTGTTTTTGTCAGATGTCCAACACCAGGCAACCAGACAGAAATTCCAATAGTAACGGGACACTGACAAGTTAAAATTCATATTTATTAAAAAAAAAAAAAAAAAAAAAAGAGTTGACCACCTAAGTTGCTAGCACCTTAGATTTTTAGAAATCGAGTTTATTCTTCACCTTTTAGGTTCTTGTACTTCAAACGCACATCTGCCTAATTTTACTCATATCAAAGGCAGTGGGACTACTCACATGGGTAAAGTTAAGCACAGCTGTAAGAGTTTGTAGGCTCAGGGCTTTAGACTGTCCACTTCTTGCGTTTCTATCCGTTTGAGCAATGTAAACAAACCATTCAGTTTTTAATCTTTCAGTTTCTGATTGCATGGATTAGGAAAATAATTGCAATGTTTGGTTTTCAGCCACTACATTAGAATGCTAGATAGCTTTTAAAAATAAACTGTTCCCATACATATTTTTATTTCAGTGGAAACATTTCTATTGCCATTAGGTTTTGTCAAATATTACTTAAGAAAATCTAGGTTGACCTGACGGCATCCCTTTAAGCATCTGATCTTTAGTAATTAAACTGAAAACTAAGGATGTGCTCTTGCAAGCTTAGGTGCAGCGTCTGTCTGTGCATGGGAACTTACAGGATCAGGATCTAAACCGTGACAAAACTGGTCTTATGAACAAGTCTGTATAAACCAGCCTGAAATGTCTGCAACAAGACATTTTGAGCAATGAGAGCTCACAAATACAAAGATTTAAATCTTTGCCAAAACTGGTTCCTTTCACACCCGAAAAAAAAAGAAAAAAAATCTGTCTTCCTGCCTTTGACAAAGCATGAAAAAATTCAAGCCAAAAGGAGTTTATTGAACATTTGGAGATTTATAACAAAAACACACAGAGACGAGATTATAAAGGAAACAGCATTTAACCCACCACTATGCAGGCTCAATAGTGACTCCCTATCAGTGGGGCATTGAATCATAGAATATCAGGGTTGGAAGGGACCTCAGGAGGTGATCTAGTCCAACCCCCTGCTCAAAGCAGGACCAAGCAATGACTCACCTCCTCACTGCAAAATACAGAAGGGGGCGGGGGAGAAACATTCTAACATCTTTGGAGATAAAAGGAAATTAATGTTTTGCATCTGGTGTGCAAGTTATGTCTGAATAAAACATGCAACAGAGTTTGCAGCTATACATTCCTGTACAAATAAATAAAAATTAGAAATAAGAAGGCAGATATGTAGTTGGCCACGTGAATTGATTTCAGATCCCAGTCTCAGATCCACAAGCTAGTAGGAGGCAGAGACTAGCCATTCACAGCAGCAAACTTATCAGATAATTTATTTTAAATACCTCTAACTAAATACAATACTAGGACTCATGAAAAGTGACAGATTAACAACACACCGAAAATTGAAGTGCTTTTCATCTACAGACCAAGTACAACACAGACAGCAGCAGGAGAAGCTTCTCCAGATCACCCCAATGATGTGCCCACAGCCTACCCATGATAGCCACCTCCTAGGCGTACAAGAGCAGGTCAGTCCCCATGCTCATTTATTCCTGGGCTTCTCTGTTACTCACAAGCTCAAAACGTACCAATTATGGTGTTTTCTGTAATGTGAACTTTCCACTGAGAAGCGGGCCAATTCACCTCTCCTCCCCCATTAATTCTAGATGGCAATAGCTTTCAGTCATCATTGACCTGGGCTAGATTCAAGCTGGTCACCTAAGAGGTTAAAGGACCCAGATCCCACTACAAGCTACTACCCAAACCAGCTTCCCCAAATCTGGTGACCTGAGCAGTGATGTTCATAGAGTTCAGTTTCTCAGATAAATGGTGTCTGCAAACCCTGAGGGGGCTGGAGGTATGTTTAAAGCAGGGGACAGTGATCTTCAAAACTTTAAGGGGCTTACAGAATATCTTACTACTACTACATCGCTGTCACCGAGGAAAATGTGTTTAAGCCATCTAGTTCTTTGCAGCCCTCACCTTTAAAAAGCCTCTCAGCTTTTATATCACACTTTAATATCTAACTCTCATCTGACTGGAAAAATGCCAGGAAGCATCTTTGAATGCCTACAGTTTGTAATTCAAACACCAAAAAGGCTCAAAGTTAGTTGGAAAGTGATGATTTTTAAAAGACAGCACAAGGCACCCACTCAGATTCACAGATTCTAAGGCCAAGAAGGGGCCATTGAGATCATCAAGTCTGACCTGGAAACAATTTAAGTTGTTTCTGTACAATTCTTCCCCTACTTTCCCTCAAATACAACAGACTTCTGAGCTCACCCTACTGAGCTGCTCTGTCCCGCCCTCCATCTGCAGCCAGGCAAACCAAAGAGAGATCTGAAAGGAGGAGTGAATGTTGATTGCAAAGGTAAGATGTTAGGTCCATTCTCCCCTAAGGACCACCACAGAGACTCTCCTCTGAGTGATGGGCATACTATTTTTAGGGTTGCCAACATTGTCAAAAATGAGGGACTGCTTTCTTAGCACCCCCCTCTTCTCCATATTATCATCATTATTATAATTAATATGATCAATAGTAGTAAGTAGTACTCACCTACACTTGCCAGAGGTATTTCTTGCTGCTTTTTGCAGCACTCAGCAAGTCCTGATCTTGTTGTACACAGAGATGAAGAAATAAGGGCCATCCCTTGTAATAAGGGACTGTTGGCAACCCTACCAGAAGCACCTTTCTAGCACCAACTAACTACATCAGGCATGCTGGGTTCCAAGCCCTGGGGATGGTACGCTGAGCTTCCAGCCTGGACCTGTTGCAGGTAATTTCTCTGAAGCCAAATAATGGGTGCAAAACACACATTACGCCAACAGGCCTAGCAACTCAGAACGTGCCCGGCTCACCAAGAGGGAATGTTTGCATTTGCAACAAAACTCATTGTTAAGCCACTGTGAGTCATCGGAGTTTCCAGCCGCCTTTAGGCTACGGGATTAGCCCGGCAGCCCTCGACCCAAGCAATGCTGCTTAGTCTGCAAAGCGCCCGGTGACTAATGCTACACACAATTCCCACCCCACCCCCGGCCAGGAGAGGAGAGGAGAGCGGGGCCGCCCCCAGTCTAGAGCGCTCGCTGCACCGCGCTGGCGGGGACGGAGCCACCAGCGGCCTCCCCGCAGCCCGTCCCGCGGAAGGCAGCAGGGGACAGTCGGGGCAGCAGGCGAGGGGCCGCCCCGCTCCTACCGTGCAGCAGGAGCAGGCAGGGGGCGAGAGGCTCGCCCAGGGCCACGGGAAGGGCACCCCAAGGCCAGCCCCGCCGGCAGTCCCGGGGGTACAGCCTGGAAGGGGTTAAGCCAGCAGGAGAACCCGCCCAGCAGCCCAGGGAGCGGAGCAGGGGCAGACAGGCTCAGTCCCCCCGCCAGCAGCTCACCTGGAGGCCCGGCCGTGCAGCCAGCGGCCACGCTCCCGCTTCCAGCGCTGGAGCCGAGCCCCTGTTGCTCCCTCGCAGCCCGTCCGCTTCCTCCACCTGCTCCAGCTCGGCTCCTCCTCCCCGAGCAGCGCCCGCCCCCTCCCCGGGAGGGCTCCGCTCGGCCGCCCGCCCGCCGCTACACCTCTGTCGGCGCGGGGCAGGGGCAGGGTCTGGGGCGGCCGCAGGTAGGATGCCGGGGAGAGGCTCAGCCCGCCACGCGAAAGTCCTCCCTGGACAGAGGCTGCGGCACACACTGCCTGCAAAGAGATGTGGTGAGGCAGGCCTATGAGTGACAGTGCGCAGGTCTGAAGGAGGTTGGGACTGTAAACTCCAATCTGAGGGTGAATTATTAGCCCCATATAAATAAGTGGGGTTTTTTCCTCTAATGAGCCCATCATTTACTTGTAAGCACGCCAAGGTTTATTTGTTACTACTTGTTTTGAAGCCAGCAGCAGATCGTGATTGTTTTTGTCTTGATCGGTCCCTGCATCACTTTGCACCCCCAATGGTAAATGAGCTTTTGTTTTGGTGTGGGCATTATCGCTATTAAAGAGAGATGAGGAAAGGCCAAGCAGGAGCAAGGATTTCTGGAGTCTAGTCCCAGCTCTGTCACTATCTTGCTGTCACATAGGGTCTGAGCTTTCAAAGATACATTTACACACTTGTGGTGAGGAATCCCAATGAAATCATGTGTTTAACTTGAATCCACTAGGACAACCCACATATCTGAAGTGAAACATGCATACATTTTTGCAGGGGCTAAATGTATCTATGCCTCAGTTCCCCATCTGTAAAATAAAGGAGGAAAAGGTATTATCACAGTTTAATAAACACATCTGTAATCTGGTTTAATAAATGCACTAGGGCTGTTCAGTTTTTTAAAATTTTCATACAACGTTTCATTCAAAAAATTTCAGGTTTTTAAGTTTTCAATGAAAAACTTGAAACAAAATGCATTTTCTCATTGTATTTTGTTCTCCCCCCTCATTTTTAAAAACTTTACTGTTTTTTCCACTGCACTAGGCACTTGTCTGCATCTTTAGATAAAAATCGGTCTCTAAGTCACTTTTTGAAAATGGGACTTTAGGCTCCTAAGCCATTTAAGGGCTTTTGAAAATTTTATACTAAGTGATGATGGCCACACAGCAAGTCATTGTCAGAGATGGGATTTGAATATAAGAGTTCATGGCTCTCAATTCTGCACACTAACTTTTACACTCTAATAATAACTGACTTTAGTTTTAGGATGTACAACACAGAGTGCAGATGTATCATAGTAGACGAAAAACTTACATTTTTCCCCATTTCCATTCTTTTGAATGTTTTAAAAGTTGACATTCGCTCCACTGCAGATGACCCTGCAAAGCTGCCCACACCACTTAAGCCCTTAGAGACAAAATCCTAGCCCAGAGTAGTCTAAAGAGGTTTTGTCATTGACTTCAGTGAGGTTGGCATTTAGACCCCGATCCTGCAAACACTTATGCACATGCTTAACTTTAAGCCTAAATAATCCTATTCACTTGAAGGGGACTACTTGCTTATAAAGTTCCAGTCTACACTTCAAGTGGTTCATTGGCATAGCTGCAGTGCTGCAGCTATGCCACTCTAGCAATGTAGCGTAGACACTTAATACAGCAACAGAAGGGGGTTTTCCATTGCTGTAGTAAATCCACCCCCTCAATACATGGTAGACTAGGTTGATGGAATAATTCTTCTGTTGACCTAGGGGTGTCTACACCAGAGCTTAAATTGGTTAAACTACCGCTCTCAGGGGTGTGAATTTTTCCACATCCTTAAGAGACATAACTAGTGTGACGTTGTGCAGTCTATATGTTTTATAAAAACATGATAATAAGTGAATATAACGTAACTGGGATAGTTTTAGAAAAATATGGTAATAAGTGAATATAACGTAACTGGGATATGCTTCATGCAAAAGGTCTCTTGTAAGGTATCATTACAAAGCTTATAATCTACTGAGTGTGATAATCCGATTTGTATAAATGTACCACTCTTGTATCTAAAACTAGAAATATAAAATATAACTCTGAGGGCCTATTGTAATTATGTAAAGTGTGGGCCATTAATGATGGTTTGGAATCTTGATGACTCCCATTGTCTGCAGATGGCTGTGTTTACCTGTGAGTCTTCCTGTATATGTGTGTGCTGGCAAGTGAGTAATGAAGTCTTGCAGTGACATGTGATCATGTCACCTGAACTGGAATCCATCTTTAACCTGGTGCTTTTCCAGTGAGGGGGGGTGGAAACCCAGAGGGACAAAGGGTTCCCACCTTATGCAAAAGATATATAAAGGGGTGGAAGAGAACAAAGGGGAGAGGAGCCATCATGAAGAATCCCCTAGCTATCACCTGAGCTGGAACAAGAGCTGTACCAGGGGAAAGAATTGTGCCCAGGCCTGGAAGGTGTCCAGTCTGAGAAAAACTTTCTGAAGCATCTCTGAGGGTGAGATTATCTGTATTTAGTTTGATTAGACATAGATTTGCGCATTTTATTTTATTTTACTTGGTGACTTACTTTGTTCTGTCTCTTTCTACTTGGAACCACTTAAATCCTATTTTCTGTATTTAATAAAATCACTTTTTATTTAGTAATTTACTCAGAGTATGTATTAATACCTGGGGGAGCAAACAACTGTGCATATCTCTCTATCAGTGTTATAGAGGGCGAACAATTTATGAGTTTGCCCTGCATAAGCTTTATGCAGGGTAAGACGGATTTATCTGGGTTTAGATGCCATTGGGAGTTGGGCATCTGAGTGCTAAAGACAAGCACACTTCTGTGAGCTGTTTTCAGGTAAACTTGCAGCTTTGGGGCAAGTGATTCAGACCCTGGGTCTGTGTTGGAGCAGACGGAAGTGTCTGGCTCAGCAAGACAGGGTGCTGGAATCCTGAGCTGGCAGGGAAAACAGGAGCAGGGGTAGTCTTTGCACATCGGGTGGCAGTTCCCAAGGGGGTTTCTGTGATCCAACCCGTCACAACTAGATTTATCTAAATTATAGGTGTAGACCAGGCCTAAGTCTTTTCAGGGTCTGGGTCCTAGTTCTTAATCTGAGGCTTAAGTGGTGTGGAGAGCCTGGAATAAGCCCTCTGCACTGGGTGGAATTTCAAGCACAATGCAAAAGTATTTCAAAGCTGCTATATTTTTTTTACACTCATAACAACCATTCTGTAAAATTCCCTATGACTATATTTTAAAGCATGTTCATTTTCAAGAAGATGAGCCATTTATGTCAAACCTCAAATTAATATTCTGATTGAAAATAAAATTTGTCAGGGAAGTGCCAGACAAACACAGTATGACATTTTAATGTCCTTTGAACAGCTGAGATTATGTTGTGATACTAACACATTCCCAGTTTTCAGATTCTTGAGTAGGTTGGTAATTTTAATCTGAAAGATACTTTGCATCTCAAGAATTTCTCAGGTGATGACCACTCTATCATGCTAAGATGGATTTACAGCCAGTATTGCTTTAATTTCCTTCTGCTTAGGTTAGTTTCTGTCACCATCTGGGAATATATTGCAACTGAAATCACAGAAACAAAACTTCAAGAAAACCAGCGCAGAGAGGCTCTGATCTTGATTGGAGCCTCTGAATGCAACTATAATATATGTAAAGAATATTTGCTTTGTGGATGTATGAAGAACTAACTGTTCCTCCAAGAAACATACATTTAGCATTTAAAAATAGAAATATTTTAAATGTAAAGATGTTGTGTAGTTGTGTTAATCGAAGCCCTAAAGAGGCAGGCAAAGGCTCTCAGGTACAAAGATAAATAGATAAAATAAGAACAAATATTTGCATATAGAGTATTTCTTCTGTGTTCATTGGACACATATCACCTTTAACAAGAATGAGCTCTCAAAACTGGAGACTCTCATACAAAACCAACATTCCACACAAACTTCCATGTGGCTGGACTTTACAAAAACAAGACAAGCCATTTACAATGCACACTTTACTTCTCTACAGAGGAAAAAGGACAGTAAACGATCTAAACTCCTTCATGCCACAGGGGGTACAACAGTGGTACCCTTAACTCACCCAACAATATTGTTAATCTATCCAACCACACACTTAGCCTGGCGGAAGAGTCTGTCCTATGTCTGGGACTCTCTTTCTGCCCCACCACCCCCACGAAAATGATACAGTTCTGCGGTGATCTAGAAGCCTACTTTCGCCATCTCCGACTCAAGGAATATTTTCAACACACCACTGAACAGTGCACTGACCTCAGGAACCCTCCTACCAACACTACAAGAAGAAGAATTCTGTGTGAACTCCTCCTGACGGTCGAAATGACAGACTGAACTTCTACATAGAGTGCTTCCGCAGACGTGCACAGGCTGAAATTGTGAACAAACAGCATCACTTGCCCCATAACCTCAGCCGTACAGAATGCAACGCCATCCACAGCCTCAGGAACAACTCTGTCAGGCATGCGTCTGACGAAGTGGGTATTCACCCACGAAAGCTTATGCTCCAATACATCTGTTAGTCTTAAAGGTGCCACAGGACTCTCTGTTGCTTTTTACAGATCCAGACTAACACGGCTACCCCTCTGAACTCTGACATTATTATCAAAGGGGCTGACAAAAGAGGTGCTGTAGTCATAAAGAACAGGTCAGATTATGAACAGGAGGCTGCCAGGCAATTCTCCAACACCACATTCTACAGGCCACTATCCTCCGATCCCACTGAGGAGTACCAAAAGAAACTACACCATCTGCTCAAGAAACTCCCTGCTATATCACAGGAACAAATCTACACAGACACACCTCTAGAGCCCCGACTGGGGTATTCTATCTGCTACCCAAGATTCATAAACCTGGAAACCCTGGTGTCAAGCCAAAGGGGTGGGGGGGTTCGGATACACTCAATGATACCAAATCAGGTGCATAATTATAACCGGTTTTATTACCAAAGTATAATAAGCTTCCCAGCCTTCACACATTACTAAATGTGTGCTTTCCAGCAAGCAAGCAAGCAAGAATCAATGCTTATGCCCCTTCTGCTACGGACAGTCCCTGACCCTCCAGCCTTGACCTTGGGGGCTTGTAGCAGGCACTGCTCCAGCGTGGGGAATTCCTGGGCACTCACAAGGCCAGGGTCTGCAGGTGAGACTGTTCATCTAAAGCAATTCTCATAGCTGCTCTTATCATAATCTCCTTCTAAGTAGGTGCGTATTCATCCATAAGCAGGCTCTGGCAGGAAACATAACTGCTCTCTATTCCCACACTCAGTCTCCGGGCTTTCCTTATCTCTTTTCTTGTTTATCCAGTCGAGTGGCTGCAAGCCAGTCCGGCCGGTCAAAGCCAGTTCACTACTAGCTCCCCCCAAACCATTCTGTAACAACAGCCCAAGGTAACTTGCGGTCAGCCCCAACACCTGGACGCCCCATCATCTCAGGCATTGGCACCACAGCAGGATTATCTGACTATTTGGACTCTCTCCTCAGACCCTACGCTACCAGCACTCCTAGCTATCTTCGAGACACCACCAACTTCCTGAGGAAACTACAATGCATTGGTGATCTTCCTGAAAACACCATCCAGGCACAATGGATGTAGAAGCTCTTTACACCAATATGCCACACAAGGATGGACTACAAGCTGTCAGAAACAGTATCCCTGATGAGACCATGGCCCCCATGGTGGCTGAACTTTGTGACATTGTCCTCACCCACAACAATTTCAGATTTGGGGACAACTTATATCTTCAAGTCAGCGGCACTGCTATGGGTACCCGCATGGCCCCACAGTATGCCAACATTTTTATGGCTGACTTAGAACAATGTTTCCTCAGCTCTCGTCCCCTAGCACCCCTACTCTACTTGCGCTACATTGATGACATCATCATATGGACCCACGGGGAAGAGGCCCTTGAATAATTCCACCTGGATTTCAACGATTTCCACCCCACCATCAACCTCAGCCTGGACCAGTCCACACAAGAGATCCACTTCCTGGACACTACAGTGCAAATAAGTGATGGTCACATAAACACCACCCTATACCAGAAACCTACTGACCGCTATACTTACCTACATGCCTCCATCTTCCATCCAGGACACATCACACGATCCATTGTCTACAGCCAAGCCCTAAGATACAACCACATTTGCTCCAGAGACAAACACCTACAAGATCTCTATCAAGCATTCTTAAAACTACAATACCCACCTGGGGAAGTGAGGAAACAGATTGACAGAGCGAGACGGGTACCCAGAAGTCACCTACTACAGGACAGGCCCGACAAGGAAAATAACAGAACACCACTGGCCATCACGTACAGCACCCAGCTAAAACCTCTCCAGCACATCATCAACGATCTACAACCTATCCAGGAAAATGATCCCTCACTCTGACAGACCTTGGGACACAGGCCAATCCTCGCCTACACACAGCCCCCCAACCTGAAGCAAATACTCACCAGCAACTACACACCATACCACAGAAACACTAACCCAGGAACCAATTCCTGGAACAACCCCCGTTGCTTACTCTGTCCCCGTATCTACTCTAGCGACACCATCAGAGGACACAACCACATGAGCCACACCATCAGGGGCTCATTCACCTGCATATCTACTAATGTGATATATGCCATCATGTGCCAGCAATGCCCCTCTGCCATGTACATTGGCCAAACCGGACAGTCACTACGTAAAAGAATAAATGGACACAAATCAGACATCAGGAATGGTAACATACAAAAGCCAGTAGGAGAACACTTCAATCTCCCTGGACATTCAATAACTGATTTAAAAGTAGCCATCCTTCAACAAAAAAATTCAAAAACAGACTTCAAAGAGAAACTGCTGAGCTACAATTCATTTGCAAATTTAACACCATTAATTTGGGCTTGAATAGGGACTGCGAGAGGCTGGCTCACTATAAAAGCAATTTTCCCTCTCTTGGTATTGACACCTCCTCATCAATTATTGGGAGTGAATTGATTGAATTGGCCTTGTCTGGTTCTCCACTTGTAAGGTAACTCCCTTCTCTTCATGTGTCAGTATATTTATGCCTGTATCTGTAATTTTCACTCCATGCATCTTAAGAAGTGGGTTTTTTACCCACGAAAGCTTATGCCCAAATAAATTTGTTAGTCTTTAAGGTGCCACCGGACTCCTAGTTGTTTTTGTGGATACAGACTAACACAGCTACCCCTCTGATACATATCACCTTTAGTCTCACACTAATTACACTAATACTGAAACATATTGCAGTTAATTTAAGTCAATCTCTTTTAGGGCTCAATTATGGCTCTGCAGAGGCTGAGCAGTTCGGGGAGGGGAATAAAGTGTGCCCCCAAAGTAGGGATGACTGGAGGCATTGTGCCTTTGTAAATCATGATACATCCTGCAGCTGTGAGGACTTTCTGCACTTGTATAGCATGTGGCCAGAAGCCAGTGTTTCCCTCTCCACCTTCACCATGTCCATGGCAGTCCTGGGTGTAGGGTGATGGGAACATGGCACTTCTGGGGTCATTAGTGCTGCTGGCAGCAACAGCTGCCAAACATTTAGAGCCAAATTATGGGCTGCTCCCATATAGGGAATAGGCTCCCTCTCTCCTGCCTATATTCTAACTTGCCTCTGCTGAAGCAGCCCTAATTCATCTATCAAGATTGGATTTTTTCTAAAAGATCTGCTCTGGGAATTATTTTGGGGAAGCTCTATGGCCTGTGTTATACAGAAGGTTAGACTATGATCACAATGACCCCTTCTGGCCTTGACATCTATGAATCTATAATTTGGCCCTTATTATCCACACTACTGAGCTCGACACAGGAGATTCAGTCAGCCAATAAAACAGCAGGGGAGCAAATGCAAAAATTGTACAGCCTTGTTTATCTAAAGTGTTTGTGGGGGGTGGAGGGAAGGGTATTTGAAATATGTGCATAAACAGAAATTTAGATGAAGGGAAGAGCAATTTATTGTGCACATGGGTTTTAGCTGGGAATTTCCATTCACTAAGGTATGTCTAAATTAGGGTGACCAGATGTCCCAATTTTATAGGAACAGTCCCAATATTCAGGGTTTTGTCTTATACAGGTGGTGCCTATTACCCCTCATCCTGATTTTTCACACTTGCTATCTGGTCATCCTAGTCTAAATGAGGTCTGTATCTCCTCTTTTCAGCACCTTTCCCCTGCAGCAGTGAAAGGCTTTGGCAAGTCAAGTGAGCCTATGCATACAATTAATTACTGTCCTTGTTTAACAGGATGGCACTGGGCAAGCCATTGCTGGTGAGTACACACATGAGAACAGACAGGAAGGACCAAGACCAACTGCTGCAAGGTCTGGAAATTGATAGCATGGGGTGTGACCACCTGATCTTATCTGATAATTCCTGTTCAGTCCTCCAAAGAAAGGTGGGAAAACAGCAGAGTTTCTGCCAGGTACATCAGAGGAAGATTTCTTCCCCACCCAAAATGCAGTGGTCAATTTAACCCTGTGCATGTGATCAAGAAACACAACAGTTAAACACTTATCCCTATTCATACCCCCTCAAGGAAACTGGTCTCATTGTTCTTCTCCCATTTTGAATCCAAGTAAGTGGATGTTACCAGTATCTGCAGGGATAGAGAATTCCAAATACTAATAATCCTCTGATAAGCCCCTCCATGTATTTAATAATCTGAGTAGACCACGTCATACTGTGATCTCCTCCCACTCTTTCCATTCTGTTACAAAAAAAGTACAGAGTTATGGAAAACATCATAATTCCAGTCTACTACTGAGTAAATTATTTTCATGCTGTCAAAGTGATACAACCTTCGTAGCTGCAAAGTTTCCAATAGGAAACTACGGTTAGTGTAAACAAAACCTTTGTGTTATCTTACACCAGCAGGATTGCTGGGTGTGAATTCAAGCCAAAGAAAGGGATAAGGCCTTTCAGAACAAGTGGTGTTTAGCTTGTGTTTGTGCTTATAAAGCACAAACACTAGGAGATTTAATGGCTGAGGTTTTCAAAGCCACCTAAAGGGATTTGGACACATAATTCTCATTAAGATTAGTAAGCATTGGGCATCCATATATTTTGGGAGTCTGAAAATCTCAATCTGCGAAGAATGGAGTGGACTCAATATGCTAATGAAGGGTACAAATGGGGAATGAAGTGGACTCCATTTACTGGGGGTGAGAGGATAAGGGGACCTGAATACTGTTAGGCGGCTATGTCTGCATCTTGTCCTGAGTATCCTGGCTGTAGACCTGGAAATACCTAGGAACTTGTGCCATACTTTTTCTGTGGGCACTGGGTGTGCACACTGAGAGAGACATCTGTCCACTGTGTCATGTAAAGGGAAGTGAATGAATGTATTTTAATTCCACTGAAATGTGTCTGTGGAGCCTGCAAGAAGGAGCATGCTAGCCTCATACCACAGAACTGCTGCCAGTCTCCCTGCAGCATCAATCCACATATTCTGTGCTGGAGTAGCAGTTGCAGCTTCCCTGAGTCGGATACGCTGGCCCTCCTGACCCCCACGCTCCACCCCAACTCCATTCCAAAGTGATCTTTAATACTGGCCTATGAAGGCCTGGCACAGAGACTATTTCCACAATATGCTAAAAGGCACAGGCACTCCGATATGGCCACACCACCATCTAATCATGTGGGGTGTCAGGGTGTTGTACTGCCCCATGTAGTGGCCCTTCAAACCAATAGTGGATTTCACCCTTTGTGTCTCACTTTTCCCATTTGTAAAGAAATACTTATCCCACAGAAGTGTTGCAAGGACCAATGCATGCCTGTGAAGCACTGTGAATACATAACATGCTACATCACTGCTAAGAATTAATGCATAACTCTATGGTTGCACTGGCTGATGTATTTTCATCTGTCCCTCTCTCCTCGGTAATTCATCTTCATTAAAATATAGATAATACTAGTCCTGCCATGAGTGCAGGGGCCTGGACTAGATGACTGCTCAAAGTCCCTTCCAGTCTTACGATTCTATGATTCTATTTAATATAAAGAAAAAACTACTGGAAAAAAACTACTGGAAAAAACACTGGAAAAGAATCAACATGAGAACCAAGAGAAGAACTAATGACTTAGTATTTATATTTCAATAGTCGGAGCCCTGGGCGCCTGGGACCCCTGCAACGAGCATGTGCTACGGCCCTGCAGAATCGGTCAACGCTACGCACGGCTCATGCGGCGCCTCATGGTCTCAGACACCATCCGATGGTCCAGGGACATCTACATCGAACACGTCACCGACAGTACCAGGAGGCATGAGCCAGAGTGACATCGCTTTTTGACTACGAGAAAGGGACCAAGAGACTTTGTCTGTTGGACCATATGAACTGGAACCATAAACTCACTGAACATTAAATCTCACCAAATGAGGGTCAACCCATGCTCATCATTGTATCCACTCATTATACTCCACACCCGAACATAGCCATTATTTGAACTTCATGCCCTCATATCTCAATGTCTGTACTTTGACCCATCAACCTTTTACCCCCAATCGGGGATATTGCAGATTATGTATTCCTTATGCCACCCGATTTTAAACCGAATTTTGAACCCCTTGATAATCTGTATGTGATTCCCTGATAACCAGAAACTTCTATGCTTAAACTCTGTACCGTTCTTTTTTTTTTTTTAAACATCATCTTAATAAAAATTTTAGGTTCTAATAGGCATAGGAAGACCTGGTGCCTGCACAAAAGAGCTTACAGTCTATGGTCTCAATCCTGAAGTTGGGCATATTCCTGGCTTTACACATGCAAGTAGTTCCACTAAAGTCAATGAGACTTCATAGAATCATAGAATATCAGGGTTGGAAGGGACCTCAGCAGATCATCTAGTCCAACCCCCTGCTCAAAGCAGGACTAATCCCCAGACAGATTTTTTTTACCCCAGTTCCCTAAATGGCCCCCCTCAAGGATTGAACTCACAACCCTGGGTTTAGCAGGCCAATGCTCAAACTACTGAGCTATCCCTCCCCCCAAACTTGTATAAAATTAAGTATATATGAGTAATTGCTTGCAGGACAGGACCTAGAAATCCAAGCAACCTACAAGGGATCTGGGAGATGGATGCAATCAGAATATATACAATTTAATACACGTAGATTTTTTAAAATAAAAATAATATAAACTATTCCTGCTTATGTCCTAGTTTGCTAATTTCTGGTAGCAGTCACCATAGAGGAGGTTCTTGAAAGGAGCTGAAGAAGGAGAGGGTAGCAGCCTTATGGATCTGTTCAGGAAAGTCATTCCATGTGTGAATGAGGAAAAAAAGAATGAAAAAAAGGACCAAGATGGAAAGGATAAAACAAAACCAGTGACTCTGGTACAGCTAACGGTGCAGCAAAAGTTTGAGCTGGAGAAAATGAAGCTAGAAGCAGAGGAGGAAGAAGATAATTATGTTTTGACTGGAAAGGAGGATTCAGATGGGGGAAATCTAGTGAGTAATAGGATTAGAGAGACAAATGAAGCCGTCAATATACATTATAAACAGTTTCCACATTATTACAAAAGAGCATGGATGGATATTTCTGCAGCCATCTGATAAGCTTGCTTGCTGATTTAATTGGTTCCTAACACCTGAGCTGCCATGTTAAGTCCATTGCTCACACAGGGCCCAATCCAGCACTCATTGAATCCAATGAGATTTTTGCCACTGACTTCAACAGGAGCTGAATCGGGTTCAGAAGAAGCATTAGAAACTTCTGCAAGATTAGATCCTGTGCTGACTCCTGTGCTTTGAATGCATAGTTTGAAAGATTTGGATCAATACTGGAAGTGTAGTGTACAGGCTTAAACCTGAGTCTCAGCATCAGTCAGGTCAAAAGCTTCTCAGAAATATCTGTGCAGTGGGCACAGAGACTGAGCTGAACTGTCCTGTACCCTAAATTCTGACCTAGAGGTGCCAACTGTACAGGTGAGAAAGTTCTGTTTTCCTCATCAAACTTTCTTGATGGTAAGGAATAAGCAAGTCACCAAGAAGGGCCTGGACCCTCTTTCAGACAATAAATGAAAAAAGCTCTAAGTTCCTAAAAAGCCAAACCTAACAACCAGAAGCCCAAAGACAGCATTGGGTTTGTAACAAGTGTAGACATCTGTCCAAAAAATGTGCCAAGAATTCAGCTAATAAGCAAAACACATGACTAAAACAAACAAGGCAGTGTTGTCTCATCAGGGAAACTGTATGGTACTGTTCAGTGCGATTCAGAAGAGCACATACTCAGTAACAGTGACTGTGTCTGACATAGCGAATCAGGACTGACAGAAGTCCCTGACTTGAGACCTGTGAGAATATTTCAAGAGCAATATTTTCCAGGCAAATTTGTCCAGGCTAATTCTATATCACAGGCCCATCTGTAACAGTGCCTGTGGCTAAATTTTTTAGACTGGAATTGGGTTAGGAAAATAAGAGGTAACCATTATTCATGACTTACCACTGACAGGCAATTTTATTATCTCTCTAGCATCATAAATGTACATAACATTTTTAGATAGCTAATGTTAGTCAAACAAGGAACAGAATCCATTCCTCTTATGGTCTAAAGGCACAAACAAGGACAATACAGAACAAAATAAACACAGAAAGGCTAGTGGAATTCTAAGGAATAACTTTGACACTACAACCATTGTTTGTATCACAAAGCGAAGTCAGATG
Source organism: Emys orbicularis (assembly GCF_028017835.1). Taxonomy (NCBI): domain Eukaryota; kingdom Metazoa; phylum Chordata; order Testudines; family Emydidae; genus Emys; species Emys orbicularis. The sequence goes on from NC_088687.1 coordinate 125,950,752, forward strand.
CAGTAGGAAGAATGCCAACCTGCTGTTTCTTGCCAGCCTGCCCCAGTGTGCTAGGTCACTGCACACCACAGAATGCCAGAACATTACAATAATCAACAAAAGCCTTATTATTATCCAGTGCCCTCAAGGCATACAATTTCCATGAGAAGCAGGCAGCTAATAGTAAGATAACATCATAGGATGTTTGAGCTACTGAGGCTCTGGTAAGGCAATATAGTATGATATATAGGGTATAAGGGATAGTGTAAAATTAAGTGGGTTTTTTACCCACGAAAGCTTATGCCCAAATAAATCTGTTAATCTTTAAGGTGCCACCAGACTCCTCGTTGTTTTTGTGGATACAGACTAACACGGCTACCCCCTGATACTTGTAAAATTAAGGTGGGTCTGAGTTTCAAAGTTCAAATCTCACCCGTCTCTAACTATAGGCCACAGGTTTCTCAGTCCTCATTTTGTTTAGTCATAGATCTTTGTTCCTTCTGCTAACGCTGAGGCATAGCCAGGGGGGAAAAAAATCAGATGATTGCAATTTATTTTCCGAACATGATGGAGCAACCACATACTTTCAGCATAAAGTGTATTTTACTTCTCCCTACTCTACCCCACAGGGGAGTTGCAAAGTTTAATTTGTTATTACTTGTAAAGTACCTTGAGATCCTCAGATTAAAGGCGTGAAGAACGCAGTGTATTATTGGGCTAAATCCGGCAGTCCACACACAGGGCTAAATCCTTTCTGCTGAGCCAAGCCTTGGAAACTGGGCTTGGTACTGGGGCCTCCTCCTCTGACCCAAGTTGGGAGTCACGTGCAACCACAGAAGAGAAAGTAGGATTTGTTCCTCAATTCCTGCTCAGGTAAAACTCACTGAAGTCAGTAAACAACTCCAGGACTCATTCTGCTCCTAATAAAGTTTGAAATTTTTGCCCGCATCCAAAAGGAGTTGCCTGATATTGCACCATCTGAAGTCAATGGACAGACTCATGGGCTCATATCCTTGAAGGTAATTAAGCACCTAACTTCTATTGAGTTCAATGGGAGTTAGGAAGATAAATACCTTTGAGGATCTGAGCTTCAGTGACTTGATGAGACTGGAATGTGCCCTGAGCAGTGCACAATTTGGCCCTTTATGATTATTTATATTGCACTATGATAAAAAAAATATATAGTCCTGCTCACTGACGTACCTCTCAGCTGTACCTTCTTTTGAAGGACATACAGGGCCGGCGCAACCCATTAGGCCACCTAGGCGGTTGCCTAGGGCGCTACAATTTGGGGGGGCAGCGACCGCGGTGGTATTTCGGCGGCGGGACCTTCCGCCGCCTCTGTGGGGGGCGGCATTTTGGGGCGGGACCTTCCGCCACCTAGGGCAGCAGAAAAGCTGGCGGCGCTCCTGAGGACATGGCTCATTTTAGTCTCAAAGTCATCTACTTTCCCCACAAATCTGGTGTCCACTTTTATTGTGGATCAGAAATACAGGATAATGAAACTGACGTTACAGAGTTATTCACACTAAAGGAAGGAATACCACAGCATTACAGGCTTCCTGTTTCGAGTTGTGGGTCCCTCTCATTTGGGGTCTTTGAACCAGATTGAAAGGTATGCTTTATGCACTCTGTCCCCTGCCCTCTCTAATGTTAATTAAATACCCATGCAGATAGCTCACTTTGTAACATTAAAGAGTGTATGTTGCATAAATTGTGCTTCTAACTATAAATACAATATTTTAAGACATACCTTGTAGCATTTGTTTAGTTAAACATGTCAGACATGTAAATGATTTCTCCCCTGACAGCTGCATCTTGATTATTCATATATTCTAATAGTTGATTTAGCTTTTCAAGCCAAAAAGTGTTATTCTTATAAGCAATAATGTTGTTGACTAGTGTACTAGTGCCAGGTCTTGCTCTCACTGAAGTTTTATGGTAGTTTAGCCATTGATTTGACTACAAGCAGGATTGGACCTTTAGTCTCACTTTCACATTAGTATATGAAGGAATCGAAAATATTTGTCCATGTCACAGAATGCAGTCAGTTATAAAACTGTGTGCAGGAACTATTCTTTGCATGGGGGAGAGAGGGGGTTTAAAATTACTTTGAAAAAGCCTTTATTTTAAAATAAGACAAATAATATTATAATATTAAATCAATGGGAGTGCAAAATAAATATCATGCACCAGTACACAGCATCTAACCACTATAGTAGTGGGCCTTTCGCGTCATTTAGTTTTTGTACTTGCACAATTCAACATCCAATAAATGGACCTAGTATTCAACCATTACACTGAATTAAAATTATATTTACAAATTATCACACCAGCTTTAATCATTACAAGTAAAAATACAAAACATAATGCAGCATGAATTGCTAAAAGAAAAACTAATTATAGATCACTGGTGAAGATGATCATATGGTTACAATATGGGACTGAAAGTTCTGGACTCTAACTAGCTCTGGCACAAGTTTTCTGTGTGACCGTGGTCAATTTACTTAACCTTTCTAGGCCTCAATCTCCTCATCTGTAAAAAGGGAATGATACTTCCATACCTCATAGGGTTATTGTGAGATTAATCGATGGTTGTTACACTTTGAGATCCACAGAAAGAAAAAAAGGGATATAAAAATGTGAACGATTATGTATTTAGATTACTTCTGTGTTGTGTGTAGGTTGAACAATGAGATTGTGGCTGTACTGGGTCCCAGGCCTGCCATGATAACATCTCTCATGTTTGGGACAGGAATAGAGAGGATTGCCAAGAAAGAGTACTGAAAAGGATCCCCATGCACAGTCATAGCAACTGAGAAGGACAATTGCTCTTTTTTGTGTATGGTCTGCAGCCTTCTCAGGAATTTTGCCCAGGATATATTATTTGTGCTGGGTTAGATCAGAACTTTGAATAGTATTTTTGAATTCTTTACGCAAGGCATGTATTTAATTGTAAGTAGGATAGTAAAATTGTGTTATACAAACTGGTATCCCATGTGTGTCCACCTTCATGAATAACTGCTAACATTTATATAAATATACAAACAACTGACTTCCCTGGAACTCATCTTCTCAATAACATTTGGGATGCTTTAAATAATAGCCAACCCCTCTACTTAATTTCTCCTTAATAGCCACTTGTTTGAATCTTGATTTTTAAATCTTTACAATTACTCAGATATAGGGTTGCCAAGGTGTCCAGTTTTCAACCAGAAAGTCTGGTCAAAAGGGGTACCTGGCAGCGTCCGGCCAGATGTATTGACTGGACACCAAAAGTCCGGTTACTGCAAGCAGGGAGGTGCTAGGTCACCAACCCGCACCAGCCCCTGCTCAGCAGGGCCGCCCCCTACCTGCATCTCGTGGGCAGGCAGGCTGTGTGTCAGGGGCTGCAGGTAGCATCCCAGCCCCAGAGCAGGAGGAGCCCTGCTGGTGGGGGTGGGATGTGGAGAGGGGGGAGAGCAGCGAGCAATAAGGGGAGGGCGAGGAGAGCAGGGGGCAGGGCCCAGGGAGAAGAGGCAGACCAGGGGGTCCAGTTTAAAAAAAAAAAAAAATCAGAAAAGTTGGCAACCCTACAATTAAACTATAAAATTCCCCACTGATTCATTGAAAAGTGTTAAAACCAGTGCAAGCCCTTTGGCAGCTGTAATCATTTCTGCCACTGTGTTTAACTAAAACAGTAATAATGGCTCTCCCTGCTGGCACCCTTGTCTACAATAGGGCTCCCACCAGTTTTAATACTGGCTCATCTGGTGACTCAGTCAGGGATTTCCTCACAGCCTTACTTTCCATTATGTAAATGCAGTTTGCTACGTTGGTATCAATCCTAGCAGCGTCTATGATGAACCACAAATCCAACTGATATTTAATTACAGTACTTCCACCTCGCTAACAGTTTGCCAATCCAGCTAATCAATCACAGAGCAAGCTCAGACTTTGGGGGAATAACTTTGTCAAATAAATTATCACAGACTACATTTCTTCTTGCCTGGAAATGGAGTGTTCTCTCCAGTTCTGCCTGGAAACCTGCCTGTAACGAATTACAACAGGCCCACACGACTAAGGTAAAGGTTCAGTTTCCTGGGCCTCTCTTCCCTCCATTCTTTGTGCTCACCAGCATTCATTATGATTTTTAACATGAGTCTAGGTATAGCTGGAATGGCTTTGATTTCTTTTCACATTTCCAATGACCTGTCATAGGGTATCTTTATTTTCCATCAAAATATGTTTTAAAATGGATTTTTTTGAAGACAATTATAAGTAAATTATTCGTAACCCATCCTTGCATTCAAAACTTTCATAAAAATATCATCCATAATTGATCATAAGCTTTGATGAAGAAGTGTTCATTTTGTTTTTTCTTTTTTGGTTTATACTCAGCAGGCAACCCAGCTGGTAATATCTAACATTGCTAGTCTGCTTTATATTCTGCTTTTTCAATATTTCATCAGCACATCTTTGTACACAGGTATTGTAATCCTACAATAAATATAATTGTCAAGAGTTCTTCCTTACACAGATGTTTCAAAATACAGGCTATTGGGCTTACTAGAGAAATCTGGCTGCATTAAGCAGCCAGCCCACCATTCTCTGTGTGTGGAGATGAGATGGACATTATTGTACAAAGTGGCCAACAGGCTGCAGTCCATACTCTGGCAGAAGCATCATTAACTTCTAAAGCATTTTACATGTTTCTTAAACCAAATGAAGGGAAGCTCTAAAAGAGCTTCTAGGGATGAGAAACTGTCCAGATTGTCTCGGGAGAAGTAGGAAGAAAGTTAGTCCACAGGCCTTTCGGTGGCCATGATCTCTTTGTGGAGAGCTGAGACACTACAACAACAGTGAAGGGAATAGAATAAAAAAAACGGTATGCAGGTGTTTGTAATCTTGGGTTTTTGTTTTTTTTTCAATGCACTATGCATCAATCTATAAGGTCCAGCCCTGAAAAGTACTAAGCAGCCTCAGCTTCCATTGACTTTGATAGCCACTGAGCACTATGCAGGAGCAGGACTGCACCTTAATTTCCATCCAATTCTGCCCTGCTTACTCAGGAAAAACTTCCCATGAAATCAATTGTGTGCCTACCCAACTGGTGCAAATTGGGTGACTAAAAACATCAAACCAACCATTTTCACATGAAAATCACCCTGTTTGTGCATTCAATCCTGGTGACTGCATGGGCAGAGATAAACACTGTTGTTCACATATGTTGGTGCATAGAACTTGATCTTCCTGTTTAGAAAACTTGGCCCAGAATTAATTTGTTTCTGGGGGTTTAAATATAAAAGCTTTTATATTTGTGTGACACCTGGTTCAAATCCTCTAGTGCAGGAGTCAGCAATTGGCCCGGGACGGCGAACCGCGGCCAGTGGGGGCCACGATCGGCCGAACCTGCCGCGTCATCAGGTAAATAAAACTGGCCCGGCCTGCCAGGGTGCTTACCCTGGCGAGCCGCGTGCCGAACATTGCCGACCCCTACTCTAGTGTTAAGTACTTCAAATCCTGACACTTGCAAAGTCAATGAGAGTTGGAGCCTTGACCATAATGGGGAGTTTGCATCTGTATAGCTACATTGACATAGCTGCACCAGGACAGACCCCCGACCATAGCATTGGCCTGCTAAACCCAGCGTTGTGAGTTCAATCCTTGAGGGGGCCATTTAGGGAACTGGGGTAAAAATCTGTCTGTAGATCGGTCCTGTTTGAGCAGGGGGTTGGACTAGATGACCTCCTGAGGTCCCTTCCAACCCTGATAGTCTATGATTCATAGATGGGCTGCATAGATGTAAGAAGTGATGACTTGCACATCCATTTCAAACCAGGTGGGCCACATCAGTGCAAGTCACTCTTTCAGTCAGTATCCAGCCCTAGTGCAGACAGGCTGGACTGGTGTAAATTTACATAGGGCTAGAGGGTAAAATTTTCAAAAGTGCCTAAATGACATAGAAGCCCAAGTCTCACTGGAAATAAATTGGAATTAGGTTCCTAAGATACCAAGATGGTTTTGAAAATTGTTCCCAAAATTTAAAACCCAGTGTAGAGATGGCTTCAGTAAGCATTGCCGGATTTGGTTGAAAGCTAGTACAGAACATACAGCAGTATAAGATCAAAGAAAGTGAACTCTGAAGAAAGACTTCATTTTCTTCTGTCCTCAATTCCCTTTTTAATGCTCCCCCTAATTACACTTAACAGACACAGCAAGGCTTCAGAGGCTTCACATTTCTTTACTGGATGTGGATGTGTAAATACAAAGTGCATTATACACACCTTACCAATTTGCTGGTAGAAAGACTGACAGGCAGAGGACCAAGGAGTTGATTAACTGCAGATAAAGGTTTAATGGAACAGAGGGACTGGCAGAGCACATGTATTTATAGGCACATGGATGGAATTAAGAAACTGTAGCATGCAGAGTCTCCCTATGGCAGCTTTGTTGCCTATGATCTCTCTAATAGTGTAAATGTTTCCATTAGTTCTTGGTTGACTAATCAGCCACTTTCAGTATCAGTTTCCAAAATAGGAGCCATTTTGCCACCGTCCTGGTAAAAGAGATCCACACTATTATTGAAGGTTTAAACCTGACAAATCAAGTTTTCCTAACTCACAAGGAGTTGGGATGAGAGTCACTAAAGTTGTCACAGGGAGGTGCCCATGTCCCTCCCTCTGCTAGCAAATCTCTTTATGCCCTGGAAGCATTTACCCTGGCAGTGGCCAGGCGGTATTTCTACTGCTGCACTCCCTGCTGTTTCCAGTAGGAGGGAGCTGCATGAATTCCCACTGGGATCTCTACAGTTGAGCGGTCTAGAGAGAAGGCATTCAATTAACACTCTTCTGGTCACCCTAGCCAGGCCATCATTCCAGTCAGAGGTGCACTGGTGGCCTCCGACCTCCCGCACCAAAGGATGTGGCAGCTACCTTGCTCCACTACAATCTGGCCCTCTGCCAGACAGAAAAAGTGATCTTGTGGTTAAAGCACTGACCTGGGTCTTGGGAGTCAATTTCTACCTCTGCTCCAGACTTTCTGCGTGACACTGGGAAAGTAACAATCTGCCTCAGGCCAGGTCTACACCTAAATCTTAGGTCAGCCTAGTTACCAGCCCTGGGCCCACAGCTCAGCCTCTGTCATAAGATAGACACTTCTTTCTTGTGTCCACAGCTAGACATGTATGGGGAGGTGCCAGTCCATCCTCTTTGCCACACCCCATTTTCCCAGATAAAGGTGCACCCATAACCTAACTCCAAGACCTTCTACTGGCACTCCCCCCAGTCTGACTGGTTCCAGGTATGGCTCTGCCCCAGTGTCATTACAGCCAGACCCCCAGCCTGGCTGTAACAGCCCAGGGAATCACACTCAATTATTGGGCACTCACCTAATATGCCCAGGCTTGCTGAATCTGATGTACAACACTGGACTTCCCAGTTTCCCTGGCTGCCCCCAGAAGTGCTTCCACTAGAGTTGGGACTGAACAGCACCCTGGTAGTTCCCATGCAACCCTGTTTTCAGCTATTCAGGTTCTTCTTCCATTGAGAACCTCTTGGCGATTCCCCAGACCATGTTATCCTCTTGTCTGGTCTCCCCTGGGGGCCACCACTAGTCTGTCACTGTTCAGGCTGCTCATGCTCAGCTACTTCAGCCTCAAAGAAGGCTTTTGTCCATCTGACTGGCTCCCCCACTAAGGCAGCTCTGGGCTCCCCTGGAAAGGACCTTCAAGAAATGCTCCAGGACCACTTGGTCCATGATTTTCCCTATGGAACTAGTAGGCTCTGTGCATAACCCTCAGGTAGCAAGGTCCCATAATCTGAGCCACTTCCCACAGTCGTGCCTCCTGTGGGAATGGTTTGGCCCAAAACAGCACCAGTACACCTCTAAGGTCAGTCCCAGTCTATCCACGATGGCAGCCTTCACCACCGGACAGGAGCCCACCTGCTTTTCACTTACTGCTCAATAGGCTGCCTGTGCCTCGCCTGTCAAACGATGCCATACATAGGCAGGCAACTCATCCAGTATTAAACTGTACAGTCTTGTTGCTCGGGTTTGTCCCAAGTGTGGTACTCAGACAAAACCAGATGTAGTATTGTCCAGTATTGGGTGGGGGATGCCATTTTGAAGAGTGCACTGCTCTGCCCTGTGATATTACCCAGAGTACAATCTGGATTGTTGAACAGCTGTGTCCCCTCTGTTCCCCCACCTGGGGTGCCCTTTACCCTGCTTTGCTATGAGAGCTACCACTCCTGGTCTGCTCACACACACAGCCTCCTGCACATAAGTCACTCCCAGTTGTACTGTATGAGTGCTATGGCCAGCTGCTCATGAATTACACTGCAGAGCAATATCAGCAAGTTCCCAGTCCCAGGCTTTCCTCCAAAAATGTATGTCTTGCACTGCCCATCCTTCTTCTGGATGATAGAAGCTCATATAAAATCCGTCATTTACTAATAAAAAGTGATATGCACAAATCCAGTTCTCAAGTGGAGTTTCCCAAACACTTCAATCCAAGCACACTGGTTTAAATAAAACCATAACAACAAATTTATTAACAACAGAAAGAGATTTTAAGTGATAAGTAATGAGGCATAAAAGTCAGTATTGGTTACAAAGAAATAAAAGGTGAAACTACTAATACCTAACTTAACAGGCTAAGTGAATTCAAAGCAAAAGTCTCACTCACCTCATGCTTCAGCAGTCTTACTGGCTGAATTCCTTTCAGACAGGATCACTCACTCAGCCCAAAGCGTTTCTTTGTTCCTCAGGTGTTGTGGGTGCCATAGGTAGAGAGAAAGGGAGGAATATTTTGGGGCATCTGTTCCCCATTCTTATACCTTCTCTCCAGCTGGAGTTCAGGTGACAGAAAGTCTGTGGGGACGGGAACCTGCAGCTGTTTCTTTACCAAGATGTGAACTTCTCACTCACACTTTTTTCTGCCAAAGAATGGCCACTGAACCAGGTGATGGTCCATTCAATTTCATTGACACCTTGCTGAGGCGTCAGTTTGCCTTTCGTCTCTGAAGAAGTGGTTTGTGGCTGCTTCCCCAGATTTGGAATATGCCTTAGTAACATCATAGAGTAGAATCTTATAACTTTACATACAATGTTGTCACACATTTTACCAGGACAATTATAATCAGCAAGTCATGAGTTTTCAGATGATACCTTGCAAGGCATAGTTTGTACAAAATTTACCATAGTCTTGAAAAAAAGGGTGGACATAAGGATTCAGACTGTCACATGCCCCCACTGGCATGACCTTGCAAGCACTGTGCATCAGAGGTCGCAGGGGCAGGGTGGCACGGCTCACTCTTCAAAATGGCACCCCCCAGGTGGCGTGATTTTGCATGCACCATGTATTCAAAGTCATGCTGGAAGGGGCAGGGGCAGCCCTGGGAGATCAGGCATACACACATTCCCACCAGACATTCTGGTACTTCTGGGAAAGGTGAGTGACCACCCTAACTATGCAAGGTTCCCAACTCTGTTCTTTCCAGCTTGCTGCACTGACCACGTGCTCGACTGTATAAAGCAGGGTTAGGCAAGCTACAGCTCGTGTGCCAGAGGCAGCACGCAAGCTGATTTTCAGTGGCACTCACACTGCCCGGGTCCTGGCCACCAGTCTGGGGGGCTCTGCATTTTAATGTAATTTTAAATGAAGCTTCTTAAACATTTTAAAAACCTTATTTACTTTACATACAACAATCATTTAGTTATATATTATAGACTTATAGAAAGAGACCTTCTAAAAACATTAAAATGTATTACTAGCACTCGAAACCTTAAATTAAAGTGAATAAATGAAGACTCGGCACACCACTTCTGAAAGGTTGCCGACCCCTGGTATAAAGGAAGGTTTCTGGGTCATCTTCCGACCCCAGCACCATCAGGCCATGGACCAGCTGGCCCATGCTACCCGCTCCAGCATCAGCCGAATTCCCCAGAGGCCCTGGGCCCAGTTGCTTCTGCAACCACTCTTGTTGCTCTAAGGGCCTCCTGACACCACAGTTGAGCAGAAAATTGTACCTCTTACTGTTTCTGCAGGCTATCAATTGCAGGAGCATAGCCTGGGTCTGTTGCTGTAGTGCAACTGTCTGCTGCTGCTGCTGCTGCACCACCATTACCAACACAGGTATCACCAGGGCCGTAGCAACAAAGAACATGGCCCCCTCCGAACGGTGGCCCCCTCCAAACATATGTCCAGGCGGGGCCCCTTACAATGCAGAAACTGGAATGCGGTATTTATTTTGCCACTTTTAGGGGCCCCCTTCCTTGCGGGGCCCCCTCCGGTCGGAGGGTACGGAGGGCGCTCGCTACGCCTCTGGGTATCACCTCTTCCATCTTAGCTGATCACCCATACTGCAAGCGGTCTCAGTCAATGGTCAAAAGCTCCAATTTCCCTGGTCTATAGCTCCTGTTACACCCCAACTAGGGATTTTTCCCCTTTACCTCTCACTCCTTCCTGTTTCAAGGCTTCCTGCAGGAAGCTTTGGTGCTCTGTTCACTAAGCATCACCACCCAGGGTTCTCTCTCTGGAAGCCCTCTCCATCAGGTTCCTATTGCCTCCCCTCCCAGGGAGGTCTGGCAGCCTACCTCAGGGAACTTCCTGCTGCTCCGACTCACCACAGTATCTCTCCCCTCTAGGCCCAGGTGCCTCTTTTAAACCTAATTGGGTCAGCTGCCCAGTCACAGGCACACTGGTCCTGTTCCCTCTTAAAGTGGCCACTCACTCACTCACTCTGTGATGCTAAGGCCAGGTCTACTCTACAAACTTACAGTGGTATAACTAGGTCGCTCAGGAGTGTCAGAAAAATCTACACCCCTGAGGGACAGTTATACTGACCTAACACCCGGTGTAGACGGCGCTGTTGATGGGAGGGCTTCTCCGACAATACAGTTACCACCTCTCATAGAGGTGGATTAACCATGAAGCTCTCCCATCAGTATAGCAGCATCTTTACTAAAGCCCCACAGTGCAGCTTTTTAAGTGTAGACCTGCCCTAAGATACTACTACTACTACTACTACCTAGCTCTTATATAGCACTTTTCATCTTTCAATCTCAAAGATGATCACTATCATTATTCCCATTTTAGAGATGGGGAAACTGAGGCACGGGGAGGGCTATGATTTGCCTAACATCAACCAGCAGGCCAGTGGTGTTGTGATGGAGCCACATAATTACCAAGGCAGAAAAGCTATGGTGGTGTAAGATCTGAATGAATCTAGCCCTTAGGTGATATTTCCAGCTTACAAGCTAATCATACAAGCAATGCAAAAGCCATCACAGACTCTCATAAGCACTGTTAACTGCTACAGAGGTTTCAGAGTCCAGGATAAACTGCCCCCTCTCACAAACCAAATCCAGTGAATGACTGGATCCTCTGAGAAAACTGAGGGTGGGGGGGAATCTTAGGAGGTGGCATGGGAGGAAATTAATAGAGAAAATCATCCAGAAATAAATGTGGGAGATTCACTATGACTAATCCACTACAACATGAAGCATCATATCATTAGCAGAACATAAAACTGCTTGATGGCATCATAATCTGGGTATCCAAAGAAACCAGACACAAATAAATAACACCTATAGCATCACAGTGGCCAGAAACACTATTAGCAGGAAATGGAAGCTGACTAGAACTGAACATTGTGGAACTGTATCAAAGAACAAGTAAACTGACAAGTCAGGACAAGAGAACCTCTAGGTTAAGAGAAGATAGAAGGAAGAGTCTGAAAAGATATAGTATGGTACTTGTTTCTGGCTCTTTATGGCTGGGGCTTGATTGTGTATGGAGACTGAACTACCATTTATCCTTACAAATGATTCTTTCAGGTCAGGTTTGAAGCACATTGGCAGGGCAGTGCGGGCAAGCTTGTGCTGCTGCTTCCAGTGCTGTATGCATTCTGTACATAAAAGACTTTGGTCTCCAGGGTTATCAGTCCAGTACTTTTCACGGGACACTAAATTCCCTGGGAAAAGATAGCAAAGTTGTTAGGTTTTTTTTTTTAAACGTGACATAGCTTAAGACATACATTTGCAAGATTTAGGGCCAGAATCTGATCTCATTTTTGTTGGTGTAAATCCAGATGAACTTCATTGACTTCAATGGAGTTACTCACGATTTACACCAACACAGCTGAGATTAGAGTCTGGCCTTCAGTCTTCTAGCAGTTGAAATGCTGTCTGGCCTTTCCAAAAGGAATCAATTGAAATTCAAACTGGAGGGTTTTATGCCATGCTACAAATTGAAAAGCCAAACAAAACAAACATCAGAACATTTGAGAGTCAGCAGAATCCCAATGAGAATCTTCCTTTATTAATTCAAGTTTCTTTTAACCCCCTCCTTCCTCCAATCTTATTCCCTCTGCAGCCAAGAGCATTAAGTGCTGATGAAAGGTAGACAGTGGAGTGGGAGCACAGGAAACTCTAGCGCTTCCTCTTAGTTGCAGCCAGACAGTGGCAAGTTTCCTATGCTGAAGTTTGCCCATTCTATAATAACAACATTGTTACTAAAAAGAACAGGAGTACTTGCGGCACCTTAGAGACTGCCACAAGTACTCCTGGTCTTTTTGCAGATACAGACTAACACGGCTGCTACTCTGAAACCTAACATTGTTACTGAAGATCCTGAGCCATGCATGGCAGGTTGGGGTTGGGGGTGGGGGTGGGGGTGGGGGCGGAAAGTAAAGTATATTAATATCCCAAACTTCTAGTAGCTCTTAAAATCCTTATATTTTTCCTGTTTAACCAATATTTCAATATAGTCCAGATCATACTAAATCTGCATTACTGCACTGCTCTTTACCTCTGGAGACCTGTATTTAAATCTCAGTCAAACTGCAAGAGATACTTTGGAAAACAAGTACCTTTGGAAAGGAGATTAAATAAAAAAATCTACTTCATTATTTCCTCCAAACCAGACCAACATGCGTTCTAATGGCACTGTTGTAGCCGGCATCACAAGATATTTACGTGCCAGATGCGCTAAAGATTCATATGTCCCTTCATGCTTCAACCACCATTCCAGGAGACATGCATCCATACTGATGACGGGTTCTGCTCGATAACAATCCAAAGCAGTGCGGACCCATGCTTGCTCATTTTCATTATCTGAGTCAGATGCCACCAGCATAAGGTTGATTTTCTTTTCTGGTGATTCGGGTTCTGTAGTTTCCGCATCGGAGTGTTGCTCTTTTAAAACTTCTGAAAGCATGCTCCACACCTCGCCCCTCTCAGATTTTGGAAGGCACTTCAGATTCTTAAATTTTGGGTCAAGTGTTGTAGCTATCTTTAGAAATCTCACATAGGTTCCTTCTTTGCATTTTGTCAAATCTGCAGTGAAAGTGTTCTTAAAATAAACCACATGTGGTGGGCCATCATCCGAGACTACTATAACATGAAATATATGGCAGAATGAGGGTAAAACAGAACCAGGGACATACAAGTCTCCCCCAAGGAGTTCAGTCACAAATTTAATTAATGCATTATTTTTTTAACGAGCGTCATCAGCATGGAAGCATATCCTTTGGAAGGGTGGCCGAAGCATGAAGGGGCATACGAATGTTTAGCATATCTGGCACATAAATAGCTTGCAATGCCAGCTACAAAAGTGCCATGCAAAGAGACAAAGAGATTGCACTACGGTACTTGTATGAGGTGAATTGAAAAATACTATTTATTTTATCATTTTTACAGTGAAAATATTTGTAATAAAAATAATATACACTTTGATTTGAATTACAACACAGAATACAATATATATGAAAATGTTGAAAAACATCCAAGATATTTAATAAATTTCAATTGGTATTCTATTATTGAACAGTGCAATTAAATCTGTGTTTAATTGCGATTCATTTTTTTAATCACAATTTTTTTTAGTTAATCATATGAGTTAACTGCGATTAATTGACAGCCCTAGTTACAATGCTTTGCTGCTGCAGCTCCCACCTGGGCTGCTCAAACAGCCTTTCAGCATGCAACTCACACCCCGAGTATCTGTGTGTAACTGCAGCCTGCCAACCACACTTGGGTTACACTCCGGCTCATACCAACCTTGGTTACTTCTGCAGGGTGACCCTAACACACTCCCTGTCCTGGGGGGATTTAAATGATACCTCACAAGGCATATTTTATACAAAGATTACTACAATAGTGTGCAGGGTGTGAATACAGGGTGCATTCGGTTACACAGGGCCCACTATTCTCACTTTTTTGGATGTCAATGCATTGTCAGTTCCACCCACAGAATGACTGGTCCAGATGCTTTAGTATCTAGGTATTTATTGATTCCCATAACCATAGTGTATGAGATTGTACCTTCTATACTCTTTCAAGCCATGCACTACCCCTCAGTGAGACAACTCTGACTTTGTCCACATCGGGGAAATGAGGTGCGTACATGTTAATTAGCACCTTTTAAAAATATTTCTTATCACACAGCACAGGCAGAAACATTTTGGTTTTGAAATGTGTTGGCTAGTTGTGTATTCCCCATGAGTAATAAACACATTATTAAACATGACTATCTGTCAGAAATTATGACTTGTCTGCAAACTAATTTCAGACATCCTCTGGGCAGGGATCTTGAGAGGAGCTTCACAGCAGTTCAGTTGATGTGTCAGAGGCTGGGAGGTGCACACACTATCTGAACATTTAGGCTCTATAGCAGAGGTTCTCAAACTGTGGTCTGTGAGCTCCATTCAGGCGGTTTGCGGATAGTTCCCTCTAAGGTGCGTGCCTAGGCAGCCACACAGAAGAAAATGAAGGGCCACCCACCTAATTAGTGGAGCCGCACAGGCATGGCTCCACAAATTAGGTGCTTGGACCCTGGAGAAGACGCACATGTAAGGTGAGGTGATGGCCTTGGGGGGAATAAGGAGGGAGATGGGAGGGGGCAGTGGGGTGAGAAGAGGGGGTGCGGGGAATTTGGGATGTGCAGGGCTGCGGCGGCCAGAGAAAGAGGTGACTTTCCCCAGCTCCAGGGCAGTGGCTGCCGGGGAGAGACACCCCCTCCTTCCCAGTCCCAGCTCAGGGGCTGCCGCGGGCCGGGAGAGAGGGAGAGAGCCCCCTCCTTGCCAGCACCAGCTCGGGGGCTGCCACGGTGGGGGAGA
The DNA here is from genome assembly GCF_028017835.1 of Emys orbicularis. Classification (NCBI taxonomy): domain Eukaryota; kingdom Metazoa; phylum Chordata; order Testudines; family Emydidae; genus Emys; species Emys orbicularis. The sequence goes on from NC_088687.1 coordinate 125,965,832, forward strand.
GAGGGCACATCTATTGCATTAGAAAGGTAAGACTACTGATATTAAAATATGAGCTGTGTGCTTTTATTTGTAGAGCAAAAAAACGTTAATTATTATTAAGTTTTTTTGTTAATATAGCGCTTTTATCCAAAGCGTTTTACAATAGTTAGCTAATGGTACAAACAACATTTGGAAAGATCATTAAGTGGTCCACTGAGACCCTCATCAATTTTCAAGTTAAAAAAAAAAGTTTGAGAACCACTGTTCTATAGCATGGAAGTACCCTAACATACTGTCTTCCTCACTGTAAACTGAAGGGCTGATATTCTGTTAACTTGGTCTTGATGAACACTGCCTTCACCAAGATGAAATTCCACCCTCAAAGCTGATCCTGTGGGCCCTGATCCAAATCTCATTGAAATGAACTGGACTCTTTCCACTGACTGTCGAATGGCTTGTTCAGTGTGCTCTTAGAAAAGATGAATTTGTTGGGACAAAACTCAGTTGTAAACAGAAGTGTGGGAAAGCAAATCCAATGTAAGCGACTGAACACTGATCTTTTTTGACATTTAAATATAAAGGCCATGTTCTGTCCTCTAATGCTCACACAGATATCCCTGCAGGGGTACATTAACATGCTTACTGCCATGAGACATCTCCCTCTCTACATATTCAAGAGTGTTTATAGTTTTGGGTCCAGGTCCTTTTAAGACATCTCAGACTGGTCATCAAAAGTCATTAGTCACTTTTGAAAATCTAAGGGCTTGTCTACACTGGCACTTTACAGCAGTGCAACTTTCTTGCTCAGGGGTATGAAAAAACCCCTCCCTGAGTACTGCAAGTTTCAGCGCTGTAACGTGCCAGTATAGACAGTGCACCAGCGCTGGGAGCTGCGCCCCTCATGCAGATGGTTTTTTTAGAGCGTGCCAGTGAAGACATGCCCTAAGCCACTGCATTTGAGCTTTACTAATATGTTCCATTCACTTTTTCATTTCCTTTAATAACAACCACCCCCAAAACCCTTTTCATTTGCTTTCCATATTTTTATTCACTCTCAAAAGTGAATTAATTCATCTAAGTCTGTCAGCCCACAGACACACTTTAAAAATAGCAATGGCCTGGGTTTGACTTGCCCACAACATCTTATTTGTAGTGTTTGAAGTAACACTTTTATCTATTTTTGGACCATTTTTGAAATTCGAGTCTAAACATAGCCGCCGCCCTCTAATTACCGCCTACGTAGGATGTATGTTTTGTACACAAAGTCATCCGTTTCTCTTTTCTTTGTTATCCACTCCACCCACTCGCACACTCACCACAGATGAATGACAAATGTAAAGCAGCACCTCTGTGCTTGGTTAGTGGCATTAGAAAGAGGAAGTTCAGTCAGATATGTTAATTTTTGGTTAGTGGCTTCAGTTTGGTAGTGATGGGACGATACTGTTGCCCCTTTTTCACCTGAGCAGCTAGTTAAAGTTTGGGACCCTGAGGATTTTCTACTCCCAAATAGACCTTGGGAGTAGAATCTGGTATCTTATTGGATGTATTGGATTTGCCAGTGAAACTTTTGTTGGTAAAATTCTGTCTGTTGGCGTGTGAAAAAAACACCCCCCCAACCAACATAAGTTTCATCAGCAAAAATGCTAGTGTGGATAGCACTATGTCGACAGGAGAGGCTCTCCTGCTGACATAGCGAACGCCAGCCGCTCGTTGAGGGTGGTTTAATTATGCCGTCAGGAGAGCTCTCTCCTGCCGGCAAACAGCAGTTACACGGGAGACATTTTTTACCACTACAGCTCTGCTGCTGTAAGGTCCGTAGTGTAGACATAGCCAAAGGTGGAGGTCTTCTGATTAACTGATCCTGACAGTTATGTTAACTAAAAAGTTAGTTCACACCCTTCAATCTCAGCAAGGTTTTAACTCTACCCATAAAAAGATTTCAATGAGCTCCAAACAATACTTACAACATTTGGGTCTGATTCTAGAAACGTGTGTGTGAATACCTTTACACACATGAGTAATCACATTGAAGTCAATGGGACCATGCATATAGGAATATACCAACTGCCATATTGAATCAGATCAGAGTTCTTTAAAGTACTGTGTTTTGTTTCCAACAATGCCAGTACCATAATCTTCAGAGGAAGGTGAAAGAAACCCTGATGGAAAATTATGTTATAACCTGCCCCTAGTAGATTATTTTCTTCTTAATCCCATCAGTAAGAGGTTGATTTATGCCCTGAAGCTTCAAGGTTTGTATTCCTTTTTAAAATAATCATATCTAGCGTCACTGTGGATGTTTCCATTATCCATACACATCAAATCCTTTTATAAGTTCTTCTATTAGCCTCAATGAGATCTTGTGACTGTGAGTTAGCCATAGGCTAGTGTGCACTATGTAAAATGGTGTTTTCTTTAGAATGTTTTGGTTTCACTAAATGTTCCCCTGACGTATTATGAGAAATGGGAAGTACCTTCTCTATTTGTTATTTTGAACACATCTGCCATCTCTCTCCTTATTAATCTCTTCTCTGAACAACAGTCCGCATCTTTATATTCTGTCCTCATGCAGTAATCTGACTCCACATCCATTTGCTTGTCTCTGTAAACCCCCCACTCTCCCCAATTTCTTCTGTATCTTTCTGAGATAGGGTGAAGTATTCCAGCTGAAGTCATACCATTGATTTTGGCATTATGTTTTCAATTTTTGTTTTTGTCTGCTGCTGCACATTCACTGGAGATTTTCCTTAAAGTGACTACAGCTAATCTAGAACCCAGTGAGGTGTATGAGTGGTTCAAATTATTCCTTCTAGTATGTATTACCTTATATTCATCAAAGGATTTCATCTGCCGTCACGCTGCCCATTCACCTAACTGGTTAGGGCCTCCTGAAGCTCTCCACACTCTTCTGCAGTATTGACTAACCGAGAAGATTTTGTAAAAAGCAACAGAGAGTCCTGTGGCACTTTTAAGACTAACAGATGTATTGGAGCATAAGCTTTCATGGGTGAATACCCACTTCGTCAGACGCGAGAAGATTTTGTATCTTTTGCAAGTTTTTGCCACCTCAGTTGTCACCTCCTTTTCCAGACAATTAATAAATGAGAGAGGGGAAAAGGGAGAAGAGAAGAGAGGGAATAGAACTATTATACAATAATAACAAAACATGGATGCTGTACAGTTGGAAAAGTGGAACTAGCTGAAGGCCCTGATCCTCTTGGTGAGCATGTTTGGTGCAATAATGCAGCAGGAGGGAAGCACAAAGGTGGCCTTAAACCACTTCTATGCTCCTCCTTCATACTCCCCCATCCTGAGTAGGGTTGCCAGGTGTCCGGTTTATGACCAGAACACCTGGTTGAAAGGGAACCCTGGTGGCTCCAGTCAGCACTACTGACCAGGCCGTTAAATGTCCGGTTGGCAGTGCAGTGGGGCTAAGTCAGGCTCCCTGCCTGCCCTGGTTCTGCACGGCTCCTGGAAGCAGCCGGTATGTCCCTGCAGTCCCTAGCTGCAGGGGCGGCCAGGGAGGCTCTGCGCGCTGCCCCCGCCCCGAGTGCCGGCTCTGCAGCTCCCATTGGCCAGGAACCGCAGTCAATGAGATCTGCTTGGGTGGCGCCTGTGGGCGAGGGCAGTGCACGGAGCCCCCTTGGCAGCATCTCTGCCTAGAGGCTGCAGGGACATACCGGCCATTTCCGGGAGCCGCCTGAGGTAAGCACCCTCCCAGAGCCCGCACCCTGAACTCCCTCCTGAACCCGAGCCTCCTCCCACAGCTCTGAGCCCCCTCCCACACCAAAACTCCCTCCCAGAGCCCGCACCCCACACCTTGAACCCCTCATTTCTGGCCCCACCCTGGAGCCCTCACCCCAACCCTGTGCCCCAGCCTGGAGTCCTTTCCAGCACTCTGAACCCCTGGCCCCACCCAAGTCTGCTAAGTACTCTGAAAACAAATCAGGGCCTACGTATCTCAAATTGGGCACCCAAAATTAGTGGGCACTTGACAATTTTAGCCTTAATCTGTGTGCCTTAGTTACCCAGCAATAATATAGGGATTATAGTACCACCTCACCTCACCAGGATGTCGTGAAAATACACATCACTGTGTATGAAACATTCATACTATGGTGAGAGCACCATAGAAACACCCAGGTAGAAATAATTGTGTGTTCAGAGTAGGGTTTGGATGGTGTGTGTTAAATAAGTAATGTTTAATTCACTCAATAAGGCAGGAGTCCTGAGGGAAACTATGTGACCATGTAACTAAAGACTGTATCATAATGCATGCAAAGGGGTGTGGGGTGGGGGGGGGGGAATTATAGTTGCACAGGAACCTTCATTCTGACATTTCCTAATTTGATTGCTTGACTTTGCCACTTTAATAGTGCTCTTTTAAACAGGTTTTTTTTTAAAAAGACATTACAAAAACTCTTTGCTTCCTTATGATGAAAATGACCTGAAAAGGACAAAAGCCCAATTTCCCTTCTTTTGCAGAATACTTTTAAATGGTCCTATGCTTGCAAAGACCCAAATAGGAGGCAAAGGCAGCAACTGGCAACTCAAGTATAACCAAACAAAAATCTCAAGGCACCAATACTTCATTGGGAGTGTTCATGTGTTTAGACACAAACACCATTCTGAACTGAATGAGAGCCAAAGGGACAGAACAGGAATTGCTGAAGGTTCACCCGCCCAGTTGCAACAGGAGGGAACAGTTTCCACTGGGTTGACAGAAAAGACACCATAAAAGTCACTTTAACCATTCATGTCAATGCAGTGTTTGTCACACAGTTCCGTTGGACACAGGACCAGGAAGCAGCAATTCCTGGGTTTTAATTCAGCCTCTGATGCTGACTACCTTTTTGATTTCTGGTAAAGCTTCGAGCTTGATTACACTGCCCTGCAGTTCTGACTGCCAGGGTCTGAGTAGCAGTGTGCACTTGGTAGGGCAACACCCACCTTTTCATGTTCTCTGTATGTGTATATATATCTCCTTACTATATGTTCCATTCTATGCATCCGATGAAGTGGGCTGTAGCCCACGAAAGCTTATGCTTAAATAAATTTGTTAGTCTCTAAGGTGCCACAAGTACTCCTGTTCTTTTCACCAAAGTACTGAGCTCCAGCTCCCTCGTGTGGACACTGTGGGCACAAACTAAGTGGTTTCTAGTTCCTGTTAGTGTAATCCTCTTCAAACAGGGCTATGTTAATACAAACTAGGAACCTCGTGCCTGCAAAGTCCAAAGAGGGGAGTTACACCTCAGCACTTACAACTACAGGGGTGTGGATAACAATCAGGGCCGGCTCCAGGCACCAGGCAACCAAGCTGGTGCTTGGGGCGGCACCTGGAGGGGGGCGGCGCGGCGCTCGGGCCGCCGGGGAGAGCGGGGCCACAGCCGGGCTCGCCGCCCTCCCCCCGGCGCTCTGGCCGCCCTCCCCCCCGCGCCCTCCCCCCGGCTGCCGGGGGGAGAGCCGAGCCCCAGGCGGGGCTCCCCGCCCTCTCGCCGCCCTGCCCCCGGCGCTCTGGCCGCCGGGGGGAGAGCCGAGCCCCAGCCGGGGCTCCCCGCCCTCTCGCCGCCCTGCCCCCGGCGCTCTGGCCGCCGGGGGGAGAGCCGAGCCCCCGCCGGGGCTCGCCGCCCTGCCCCCGCCGGGGCTCGCCGCCCTGCCCCCGGCGCTCTGGCCGCGGGGGGGGGGGGGGGGGGGGGAGAGAGCCGAGCCCCCGCCGGGGCTCGCCGCCCTCCTCCCAGGGCTCCAGCCGCCCTCCCCCCCGGCGCTCTGCCCCCGGCCACCGGGGCCAACCTCGCCCCGGGGCTCCGGCCGCCCCCCCCCCCGGGCTCCGGCGGCGCGGCGGAGGCTTTTTTGCCTGCGGCGGCAAAAAAGCCAGAGCCGGCCCTGATAACAATGTGTACTAGACTCTGGGGTAGTGTACATATAGCCTTAGTCTGTCTTCACTGACAAACAGTGTGTTTTTACTGCAGAATAATTAAAGTGCATTAGCTATCCCATTGTAAAAACAGAGGAGTTTTACTGTGCAGTAAACTAGGCAAGGTCAACCCTGGGCCTTCTGACCTCACCTAGCTACATCAGAGTACACACTACAATGCTTTGTCTCCATTTAGCATTTCAGAGCAAGATAACTATCACATTTGTTATCTTGCTATTCAAAGGTCCCCCCCCAAACACCTTTTTAAGGAGTGAAGAAAAAGCCAGACTCTGCCTATTCTCAGGTAAGGGTGTTGTGAGGATCAATTAATGTGAGCAAAGTAATATCTGCCCTGATTCAGCAAAGGGAGTTAAGTGTGTGCTTTGCTCAATCAGGGCCTTGATGGTGAAGGGGAAAAAAATGGGGAGGGGGGCTGCAGGTTTTAACATGGCTTTTGAATAGAGGTAGGTGGCTTGAAGTAGTACTGGTGCATGCCGGGAGCGGGCAGCATTTGAGTATGGGCAATGATTTTGTAGGAGGGGGAACTGATGGTACTGCATTTTGGTTTTGTAATTTTAAGTTATTGGCAGAGCACTCAGAGCTTGTGCTTTGTTTATTCTAAATCTAAAAAATGATAGATGTGCTAATCATCATCAGTACAGACAGGCACATTTTACAAAACCCAGTTACCACTATGAAACATCCTGGACATAGATACTTCATATATCAACTGTGTCATTGCAAGAAAGTTAGTATGCCAGAGTCTTTGGTCCTTAAAGTGGCTGCAGACAGCCAGTGGAGAATTCCCCCTGGGTGGGGATACTATCCATTAGCATAATTCTCAAGGAAGCACCTCTGCTGCCTTATACACCTGATGCTCTTCCAATCTCAGCATAAAGGGAAAGAGAAGGGGGGGGGGGTGTCAGGGCATTCTGGGGGCAGGGGAGGGTCAGAGTGTAGTGGAACAGAGCTCTGCTATGCCTGATCTTCCTCTGGAGTAAGCAAGAGCTACCGCTGTGCAGAAGCTGGGAAGCTCTAAGTCTGGAATCTGTAAACAGGTCCCTGCAGCCACTCCTATTCAATGCCTCCGAGCACAGCTCAGATGATTTGGAGAATCAGGACCATTGAACTAATTTGGTAGCATTAGATGCTCAAATTATTTTTATCCAGAAGATCGAACAAATCCAGGGCAGACAAATTCAGACTTCTCTTTGCTGCTTGTGCTTGATCCTCCAGTCCTCAAAAGGTAATCTTGGTTTTTTAAAGAGTCCCTAGCGCTCCATGCTGCACTATTTTAAAGTTAGCATTAAAAGTGTGATTTTGTTCCTGGCACTGCCACTGACTTGCTATGTGACTTTGGACCATGGTACTACAAACCTCAGTTTTCGCCTCCTTGAAATAGAAATAAAAATAATCTTGTTGTGTTGTAAGATTTACTTCATGTTTGTACAGACCAATGGATGAAAGTCTAGATACACAGTTTTCACTTATAGAGTCTACCTAGATTATGGTAAACCAAGTAGAATACAAAAGGCAAATCAGGTGGACCAAAACTTTGAAAATATTTGTGAACTCAAACTATTTCATAAAACAAAACCCATATTGTTTCCCATGGTGATTCAGTTAAAGAATATAGTTCTGGTTCCGCCATCACGTCAACCAGCAACACCTACACAAGTGAAAGGAGAATCAGACCCCATGTGTTGTTCCACTCAAGGAAGTGTGCTATGCAAATTAATATGGAAAATAAGGAACATAGCATGTATGCTGTTCTTCTATCTCAGAATATAGAGAAACACAGATGAGTGATCAGTTGCTGGGGGTAATTGCTGGAATTTGTAGCCCTATTACTGCAAGAAGTTTATCTATTTCAAGGGCTTCCATCATGGTAATATCTAGGTACCAAAAAAAATACAATTCACTTCTATAGTGCCCTTCAGCCACCTATCTCAAATCACTTTACAAACATCAATGAATTAATCTTCACAACACCCCTGTGAAGTGGGCAAAGATTATCAGTAGTCCCATGTTACAAATGGGAACCCTTCCCCTCCCCCACCTCCAGAGTATAATGGATAATACGTTACAACCTATGGAGCTATTACTATTTGTAAAGGGGCACTCACCTTGAGTGCCTCCAAGCACCTGGAAAGAGTACCACAGGCACAGAATCATAGAATATCAGGGTTGGAAGGGACCTCAGGAGGTCATCTAATCTAACCCCCTGCTCAAAGCAGGACCAATTCCCAACTAAATCATCCCAGCCAGGGCTTTGTCAAGCCTGACCTTAAAAACCTCTAAGGAAGGAGATTCCACCACCTCCCTAGGTAACCCATTCCAGTGCTCAGGGCCGGCTCTAGGCACCAGCAAAACAAGCTGGTGCTTGGGGTGGCACATTTTTAGGGGCGGCATGGCCGGCGCCAGAATGCCGCCCCTAAAAATGTGCCCCGGCCGCCCTAGCTCACCTCCGCTGCTGCTGCCACGGCGCGCGAATCAGCTGTTTCGCGCGCCGCGGCCGCTCGGGGTCTCCCCCTCCCTCCCAGGCTCTCAAACCTGGGAGGGAGGGGGAGATCCCGAGCGGCCGCAGCCGTTTTGCGCGCCACTGCTCCCCGTCCCTCCCAGGCTTGAGAGCCTGGGAGGGAGGGGGAGAAGCGGCGCCCACGCCGCGGCCACTCGGAGTCTCCCCCTCCCTCCCAGGCTCTCAAACCTGGGAGGGAGGGGGAGATCCCGAGCGGCCGCGGCATGCGAAACAGCTGTTTCGCGCGCCGCTGCTCCCCCTCCCTCCCACCCACCCAGGCTTGAGAGCCTGGGAGGGAGGGGGAGACTCCGAGTGGCCGCGGCGCGGGCGCCGCTTCTCCCCCTTCCTCCTAGGCTTGAGAGCCTGGGGGGAGGAGGCAGGGCTGGGGATTTGGGGAAGGGGTGGAGTTGAGGCGGGGCCGGGGGTGGGGTAATTAAAAAACGGGGGGGGAGGGCGGCCAAAATTGTTTTTGCTTTGGGCGGCAAAAATCCTAGAGCCGGCCCTGCCAGTGCTTCACCCTCCTAGTGAAAAAGTTTTTCCTAATATCCAACCTAAACCTCCCCCACTGCAACTTGAGATCATTACTCCTTGTTCTGTCATCTGGTACCACTGAGAACAGTCTAGATCTATCCTCTTTGGAACCCCCTTTCAGGTAGTTGAAAGCAGCTATCAAATCCCCCCTCATTCTTCTCTTCTGCAGACTAAACAATCCCAGTTCCCTCAGCCTCTCCTCATAAGTCATGTGCTCCAGCCCCCTAATCACTTTTGTTGCCCTCCGCTGGACTCTTTCCAATTTTTCCACATCCTTCTTGTAGTGTGGGGCCCAAAACTGGACACAGTACTCCAGATGAGGCCTCACCAATGTCGAATAGAGGGGAATGTCCCTCGATCTGCTGGCAATGCCCCTACTTATTACAGCCCAAAATGCCGTTAGCTTTCTTGGCAACAAGGGCACACTGTTGACTCATATCCAGCTTCTCGTCCACTGTAACCCCTAGGTCCTTTTCGGCAGAACTGCTTCCTAGCCATTTGGTCCCTAGTCGTGAATGGAATTCTTCCGTCCTAAGTGCAGGACTCTGCACTTGTCCTTGTTGAACCTCATCAGGTTTCTTTTGGCCCAATCCTCTAATTTGTCTAGGTCCCTCTGTATCCTATCCCTACCCTCCAGCGTATCTACCACTCCTCCCAGTTTAGTGTCACCTGCAAACTTGCTGAGAGTGCAGTCCACGCCATCCTCCAGATCATTAATGAAGATATTGAACAAAACTGGCCCCAGGACCGACCCTTGGGGCACTCCGCTTGAAACCGGCTGCCAACTAGACATGGAGCCACTGATCACTACCCGTTGAGCCCGACGATCTAGCCAGCTATCTATCCATCTTATAGTCCATTCATCCAGCCCATACGTCTTTAACTTGCCGGCAAGAATACTGTGGGAGACCGTAACAAAAGCTTTCCTAAAGTCAAGGAATAACACATCCACTGCTTTCCCCTCATCCACAGACCCAGTTATCTCCTCATAGAAGGCAATTAGTTTAGTCAGGCATGACTTGCCCTTGGTGAATCCATGCTGACTGTTCCTGATCACTTTCCTCTCCTCTAAGTGCTTCAGAATTGATTCCTTGAGGACCTGCTCCATGATTTTTCCAGGGACTGAGGTGAGGCTGACTGGCCTGTAGTTCCCCGGATCCTCCTTCTTCCCTTTTTTAAAGATGGGCACTAAATTAGCCTTTTTCCAGTCATCCGGAACCTCCCCCGATCGCCATGAGTTTTCAAAGATAATGGCCAATGGCTCTGCAATCACATCCGCCAACTCCTTTAGCACACTCAGATGCAGTGCATCCAGCCCCATGGACTTGTGCTCGTCCAGTTTTTCTAAATAGTCCCGAATCACTTCTTTCTCCACAGAGGGCTGGTCACCTTCTCCCCATACTGTGCTGCCCAGTGCAGCAGTCTGGGAGCTGACCTTGTTTGTGAAGACAGAGGCAAAAAAAGCATTGAGTACATTAGCTTTTTCCACATCCTCTGTCACTAGGTTGCCTCCCTCATTCAGTAAGGGGCCCACACTTTCCTTGACTTTCTTCTTGTTGCTAACATACCTGAAGAAACCCTTCTGGTTACTCTTAACATCTCTTGCTAGCTGCAACTCCAAGTGTGATTTGGCCTTCCTGATTTCACTCCTGCATGCCTGAGCAATATTTTTATACTCCTCCCTGGTCATTTGTCCAATCTTCCTCTTCTTGTAAGCTTCTTTTTTTGCGTTTAAGATCAGCGAGGATTTCACTGTTAAGCCAAGCTGGTCACCTGCCATATTTACTATTCTTTCTAAACATTGGGATGATTTGTTCCTGCAACCTCAATAAGGATTCTTTAAAATACAGCCAGCTCTCCTGGACTCCTTTCCCCCTCATGTTATTCTCCCAGGGGATCCTGCCCATCAGTTCCCTGAGGGAGTCAAAGTCTGCTTTTCTGAAGTCCAGGGTCCATATTCTGCTGCTCTCCTTTCTTCCCTGTGTCAGGATCCTGAACTCGACCATCTCATGGTCACTGCCTCCCAGGTTCCCATCCACTTTTGCTTCCCCTACTAATTCTTCACAGTTTGTGAGCAGCAGGTCTAGAAGAGCTCTGCCCCAGTTGGTTCCTCCAGCACTTGCACCAGGAAATTGTCCCCTACACTTTCCAAAAACTTCCTGCATTGTCTGTGCACCGCTGTATTGCTCTCCCAGCAGATATCATGGTGATTAAAGTCTCCCATGAGAACCAGGGCCTGCGATCTAGTAACTTCTGCTAGTTGCCGGAAGAAAGCCTCGTCCACCTCATCCCCCTGGTCTAGTGGTCTATAGCAGACTCCCACCACGACATCACCCTTGTTGCTCATACTTCTAAACTTAATCCAGAGACTCTCAGGTTTTTCTGCAGTTTCATACCGGAGCTCTGAGCAGTCATACTCCTCTCTTACATACAATGCAACTCCCCCACCTTTTCTGCCCTGCCTGTCCTTCCTGAACAGTTTATATCCATCCATGACAGTACTCCAGTCATGTGAGTTATCCCACCAAGTATGTGTTATTCCAATCACATCATAGTTCCTTGACTGTGCCAGGACTTCCAGTTCTCCCTGCTTGTTTCCCAGGCTTCTTGCATTTGTGTATAGGCACTTAAGATAACTCGCTGATTGTCCCACTTTCTCAGTCCTTTTCTTTCCCTGGCACCCACTGCAGGGTATCAGCCAAACTTGGCATGTCTTCAGTGGCTTGACCCTCTGGCTGAGTCAAAATCCAAATGAACTCCTTCCAAGGTATTAAAGAGTCTATTTCCCCTTGTGAGGGTCTTCAGCCCCAGCTCTAGGCCCTTTAAATTCAGCCCTTTGTTCAGGCTCCCAAATAATCCTTCTTGGGATTTACACCACTTTATGTGGCCAGTAGGAGAACCCAGGCCAGCCCACTACTCCAGGTTCCAATCCAGGGATCCTATGAACAGCAGCCACAAATTGCTTACTCCAATTCATCACTGCTATTTCTGTGAGCATTTTCCTACCAGGCCGCTTTATCTCCAGCCCTATCTCAGGATCCAGCATCCTCAGGTTCATTCTTTCTCTCTCTCTCTCTCCCGCCCCTTCTCCCCTTCAATCTCAGTGTAAGTTCAGCCAGCCATAAACCCTAGCTACTTATCAGGCACCTTTGGCCAGAAAGAAGCATCCTTCCTCACTCCTCTGGTCCCAGCCAGGGGGGTTTCTAGGCTGGAGCTCTCCAGCTCCTCTGGCCTTCCCCCAGCCCTGCTCCAGTCTTGGTACCCTGCTTAGCTCCTAGCAGCCAGGCCCATCCCTCTCCACATTGAGAGAGAGAGACTCTGTATGCTCCTGAGCCACTGCCCTCTTATAAGGGTCAGCTGGGCCCTGATTGGGGCGGGGCTGCATCTGTGGCTGGTTCCCCAATCAGCCGAGGCTTGCTGCTTTTCCTAGCAGCAGCCCTCTCCCAGCCTCAGCCCTCTCCCAGGGCTGATTTCAAGCCCTTCAGGGCAGGAGCGGGTGGCCACCCCGCTACAGGCAGCATTCAGAAAAAGAAAGGAAGCAAAGGAAGCTTTTCTATCTAAGCAGGAAGGAGCTCTCCTGAGATACATAGACACAAATGTTCACGATGAGCCTTCTGGCCCCGTTGAGGATGTGAGTGGTGAGGAGATGCCTGATCTTCCAGTTAGTCAGAGTGGAGGTGACCTGGCAGCTACTGCAGCATCCATATCTCCATCTCAGATGGATGTAACCATGCAAATTCCTGAAGAAAAGTGTAGATCAGAGAAGAGTGTGGTGGAGGCGCAAGAAACAGCTGCTGCTTAGTTCAGTTCCTTAAGTCTAGATGATCCAGGATTGTGGACCCACTTGAGCAGTAGCCTGAGGGACTTCCTTGTATTGCATGGGCCACAGCAAGTGAAAAACTTCATGTTCCCCAAAGACAATGAAAATAGAAGTTTCCATCCAACACATTACTGGTATGAAATCCCCAATGGTGACAAAGTGGAGAGGCCATGGCTTATGTACTCAATGCTGCATACTGTTTTTGTTGCAAACTCTTCCAGTCTAATGTTCCAGCCACATTGGGTTCTACAGGAACAAAGGACTGGAAAAATCTGGCTAGAAATCTGGCATGCCATGAGAAGGCAGCAAATCACCAGAGAGCATTCCATAGGTGGAAAGAGCTTGAAATGAGACTAAGGTTAAAGGCCACCATAGATGATCAGCATCAAGAGAAGATTGCATCAGAGTTTCTTTACTGGCAAAATGTTCTGAAAAGGCTCATTGCCATTGTGAGAATGCTTGCTACCCAAAACCTAGGGTGAGGTTTTCAAATGAGGGATTTCAAAACGTTCTGAAGAGTGCACAGAAGTTGGCAGAGGAACTTCACACTGAAGCTATTTTCCCACCCATTCAAGAATACAAGAGTCACCGAAGAAGAAGACATTTTGATTACGAGGCATGGGATAATCCCATAAGAGACCCCAAACAACAATTCAAAGTTGAATTCTTTAACCAGGTGCTAGTTTGTGCAATACAGTCAATTGAAGAACGTTTCATGCAGCTCAAGGAACACAGCAGTATATTTGGGATGTTGTATGATATTCCAAAAACTCCTTGCTATACCTGAAGAAGACCTACACCAGCAATGCAGGGCACTAGAGACAGTGTTGACACATGATGACATGCACGATATTGATACAAGTGATTTAGGTGATGAACTGAAAGCCCTTTCACGATACGTTTCAGCAGGATCAACTCCAAAGGCTGTTCTGGAATATATGTGCACAAATAAGATGACCATCCTCTTTCCAAATGCTTTTGTTGCTCTGCGCATACTTCTAACACTTCCTGTAACAGTTGCCAGTGGAGAACGCAGCTTCTCCAAGCTGAAGTTAATAAAAACACATCTATGCTTCACAATGACACAGGAGAGGCTGGTTGGCCTTGCAACCATCTCAATAGAGCATGAGCTGGCCCAGACTGTGGACCTTCAGCAGGAAACAGTTCAAATCTTTGCAACCAAGAAGGCAGGAAAGCACCCCTTTGATTGGGTGGGGAGGGATAGCTCAGTGGTTTGAGTATTGGTCTGCAAAACCCAGGGTTGTGAGCTCAATCCTTGAGGGGGCCATTTAGGGATCTGGGGCAAAAATCTGTTTGGGGATTAGCCCTGCTTTGAGCAGGGGGTTGGACTAGATGACCTCCTGAGGTCTCTTCCAACCCTGATATTCTATGATTATTCAAACAGCTAAAAATGCCAGTGTTTACTATGCAGACAAGAAAAGTTACATTTGCTGTTCAGGCATTTGAAAGTTAAGTGTTACTTAAAATTTTTGAACAAGGCATTTTAAGTTGTTAGTTCTCCTTTATTGGGGTAGGTAGCAGAGCAGTACCAGGAGAGGAGTAGAACAGGAAGAAAGCAGAATTGAGATCTTTCAAAGTTTTGACCCAAGGGAGAGGGCATGGGGGCATCATTTGAGCTCCCCGCCTCAGGTGCCAAAATGTTGTGTGTCGGCCCTGTGTCTGGGCTAGCTCACTGTGATGAGAATGACTCCAGATTTGTCATACTGAATCTCTCGCAGAAACTGTGGAAGCAGTGGGATGGAAGGAAAGGCATACCTCAGGTGGTCTATCCAGGATAACAGAAAGGCATTTCCCCTGGAGTCGTGGCCCAGTGCTACTCTGAAACAGAGGGGGAACTTCTTGTAAGTCTGGGAGGCGAACAGGTCCCAGGATGGCGTTCCCCACAAAGATTTCGTTCAGGATGGAACTGTGTATCTCCTATTTGTGGTCTGTGCCGAAGTGCTTGCTGAGATTGTCTTCTAGAGAGTTCTGTGCATGCTGTAGATATGTTGCTGAGGCTGTGATGTGGTTCCTTATTCACCACTTCCATAAACTTATTGCTTCTATACATAGAGCAGTGATACTCAGAGCTCAGAGGTCCAGGAGCCAAATTAACAATCAACTTTACCCAAAAGAGCCACAGTAGTGTGAATTCATTGTTTCATTTACTATAGTACTACTGTATATATTCATATTTAAACTGTATGACAGGGGAAATATTTAATTTATATAACCCCATTTATTCGACCCTCCATTATCCGGCTCTCCGTGTTAACTGGACAAACAGCGCACACAGGCCAAAAGGGCACGCTCTTTCCTGTGGCCACTAGATGGCGCTGTAGCGTTGCACTTTCCCATTCTCCAGTTTATCCGGATTTTTGATTATCAGATCTGGCCCTGGTTCCAATTAGATTGGATAAACGGGGTTTTGCAGTGTAGATATAGTATTCTCACAGCAAAATGACTGATGAAGTATTATTATTTTATCAACTACAATTGCTTAATAACATAGTAAAAACATCCTGATTGGTTAATAACTTAGACTGGTTAATAATTAAATCACACAGTGTTTTAATATCATATGCTGCAAAGAGCTGCAGGAGACACATTAAAGAGCCACTTGCCGCTTGTGAGTCTCAGTCTGAGTATCACTGCCGTAGAGTAAGAGATTTCATTCCAGCTTGTTTGTTTATATAGAAGACAGTTGTCATGTTGTCTGACATTATCTGTATGTGACAGGACCATACAAGTGGGAAGAATGCATTGCAGGGTTGGTGGACTGCCCTTAATTTTCGGAGATTGATATGCAACATGCACATATGATATGCACATGAACTCCTGAGGAGTTCATGCAAGGCTGTCCCTAGCTATTTTGGGGCCCTACGCAGCCCCTCCGTGGGATGTGTGTGTGTGGGGGCCCTAGGCCTCCACTTGGGGGGCAAGGGGGAACCGCCCCCCAGCACTCACTGTCAGCACGGCTGGGGCTGGGTTGCTGCACTTCCCACCACCAGTGAGTGCAGGCCCGGCCCTGCTGCAGTCCTCAGGGGAGTGGGGGCGGGGCTGGGGCGGAGCATGGGTGGGAAGAGGCGGGTCTTGGGCAGGGCAGGGGCCATGGGGAAGAGGCGGGGCAGGGGCTGGAGCAGCACGCAACTACGTAGGGCACCCGGAAATTTGGGTCACCAAACCTGATGCCCTACACCGCTGCGTACTTTGTGTATGGGTAGGGACGGACCTGAGTTCACGTGCCTTGCGCAGGGTGACTGCCCAAAGGGACTCTCCCTCCTAGGAGGGATGCATCTGTGATTATGGTTGCATTGGATGTGGGTAGAAGGAAAGGGACTCTTCCATGTACTTGTTCCAGATTCATTCATCGTACAAGAGAAGCCATGACCTTGGCGGGAATTATTTCCTTGGTGTTCATTTTGTCTCTGTCTGGTAAGTAAACAGAGTGGAGCCAGACCTGTAGGCCAGGGGTTCTCAAACTGGGGGTCGGGACCCCTCAGAGGGTCGTCAGGTTATTACATGGGGGTTCGTGAGCTGTCAACCTCCACCCCAAACTCTGCTTTGCCTCCAGCATTTATAATGGTGTTAAATATATTAAAAAGTGTTTTTAATTTATAAGGGGGGGTCGCACTCAGAGACTTGCTATGTGAAAGGGGTCACCAGTAAAAAAGTTTGAGAGCCACTGCTGTAGGCAATGGAGGTGAAACCTGGAAAATGGTGTTATGTAGGTACACAAGGCCATGCAGCCTAGTAGAGAGAGGCAGACTTGACTGTGGTTTGAGGTCTGAGAGTAACTTATTCTGGCAGGCTGTTCATGGCCTGGAATCTGTCCATAGGGAGGTAGGCCTTTTCTGAGGTTCAGTCTAGGGGCCCTCCTATAAAATTTAGTATTTTTGTGGGAGTCGAAGTAGATTTTCTGTTTACACAGTTTCCTAAGGATGCCAGAAGGTGGACAAGGATAGGGTTGCCAACTGACCCTCTTGGTTGGATCTATCCATTAGGAGCCAGTCATCCAGATACAGGAAGATGATATAGCTGTTTCATCTCATCTGGGCTGCCACCTCCGGGAGGACTTTCATGAAGACCCTGGGTGCTGCTCAAATGGAAGTACTATGAACTGGTAGTGGTCTTGTCCCACCAGGAATCTGAAGATATGAATGTTCACATGAAAGTAAGCATCTCTCATGTTGAAACTGATGAACCCTGTGCCTTTTCCAGGGAATGGATTATTGATGCCAGTGTAACCATGCAAAATTTTGATTTGCGAATAAAGATATTCAGCTGATGTAGGTCAACAATGTGTCTCCATCCTCTTTTTTGGGGGGAAACTATGAAATATGGGCAGTAATAGCCTTTCGGCACCTGATCTATAGCCCCTTGCTGTAGGAGAAAGCCCACCTCCAGATGGAATATCTCCTTGTGAGAGTGGTCCCTGAAGACAGGCCAAGCCCCTGGAAAAATCCCCTCCTGCCCCCCGGCGGTAGAAGCCATGAGCCCCAGATGCCAGGCAGGCAGGGCGGAAAAAGCCCCCGCGCCCCGACCCAGCTCCGTGGCAGCAGTGCCGAGCAGTGGAAGCCCCCATCCAGCGGCTCCCGACCCCCTCCCTTGGCAATGTTCCCTCTATTTTTTTCCATCCATGTGTGGAATGAATTTTATTATGTGCAGCACGAATATCGAGGTAATGTGCCGATGTGTGCCACCAGTAGAAACAAAAAACCTAGATATAATATATATTTTTAAAAGGTTACCATGAAGAAGAAGAAAGAATATTAAAACAAGGGATAATTAACAAGGTGCACTGATTAAGATGTTTATTTAATATGAAATCAAATAAAAAGAAAATTAACACTGCAAATTTTTCAGGAGCCATTTAGAATCTTACATGTTTCTATTCCTTTGAGGCATAAAATAAAATTATCCATTTTCTTGACATAGGAAACAAAATATTTTATCATTAGTATTGATGCGTGAAATAAAATAATTGTTACGGTTTCTTTATGCTTGAAATTAAAGATTACATCTCTTGGCTTGACACACAAAATAGTTTTTTATCTAGTGTCTTTATGTATGCTATATTTATATCTATTTTGTTGTGACTTGTGACACATAAAATTAAACATTCTTTTGTTTTGACACATGAATGAAATTACTTTATTTATTTTCTTGATTTAGGAGACCACTAATCACTGTCATGGAATGAGACCCCGAGCCAGTAGTTGGCAGGCTAGATGATGGGGCGGATACTTGACACTGGTCACAAACCTTTTCTCTTCTGTCTTTACCACTCTTCCAGTGTTTATATACAGTGTCCAAGATTACTTCTCCACCACTTGAAGTGTGAAATTTGATCCTCATTAGCATATCCAGGTGATCTTCTTTCAATCTGTTTCGTGCTTTAGTTTTGATATTATTCATAAGGATAAAGCGACGCTCACAGTCAGCACTGGAAGCTTGAAATGTTGCACATATATCCACCAGTCGTAAAACTACACTGTATTGTTCTGCATTTTGTAGACTGAAAGTCATCATTTCCTGGAAATTTGTCATCAACTTTGCTTCATGTTTCTCCACAATTATGTATTTTTAATCATTGTACTGGCTCACAATGAACTCCTTCTCCTCAATGGTGTTTTGGGCAGATGACTTCACTTGACTAAGGTCCAAAATTTTTCTGTATTTGTCAACTGGCTTGCTAATGTTTTCAGTGCCAAATTCATAACTGATTTGCTGTGATGAAAGTGAGGCAAAGACAAATGCCCATTCATTTAGTTCCTTTTCTGGAAACCTTTGATTCAAATGATCACACAGTAGGGATATGAAACATAGAATAGATTCATCGCTGAATTGTTCATCTCTTGTGCTTGATGCAATTAGATTTTTCACACTGTTGCTCCAAGAGACTGTTTCTTTGAGACAATGTCCTCTCATCTTGTGGGTCTGGGTCCTTGCTAACTGTACAGCTTCAACTGTTGTTAAAGAGTTCTTCTGAAAGCATTTGGTCAGTTCTGCTAATTCATATAAGACATCATTTAATGCAGTTAGAGTGATATGGTAATTAGTATCAGAGAGTTTATTCAGGCAGTACTTTGCTATCGGGTCATTATTTTCTGCGATTTGATGTTCAAAGTATCTAAGAAGGGTCTCATAATTGTTCATCAAAGCACTTACAGCGAAATGTCTAGATAGCCGCCTCACTTCATTAAGAGGTTTAAATGATATAGTCTCATTTTCTGTGACATTTGCCATTTCCTCAAAGTGTCCTCTTCGGACTGAGGATCAGCAGAAAACTGTATAAACGGTCTCCAAAAGTGTCTCTATTTTCTTCATCATTGGTACTTTGTTCCACGCATCGACTAACCCCAGATCTTTTCGATGGGCCACACAGTGTTGTTCTATTAAATGTGGAATGCACTGCTTGACTTGTGTGGCAACACCATTGTTTTTCCCTAGCATGACAGAAGCACCATCTGAAGTGAACATCACCATTTTCATCATGTCTAGCTTATTCACAGTGTAGAAATCTTTTATAGCAGCTGTAATAGCTTGCGCATTACAAGCATATAATTTAATAATTTCACCAAACACTGTCTTACGCACTGCAGATGCTGCAGCTCTGAATTTAAAGTAAATTATAAGCATCTTGTTAATGGAAATATCTGTTTTTCATCAATAATAAGTGGATGATAGGAAGACAGGTGAATCTCCAACATGATTTCTGCATGGACAACACTGTTGATTGACTCCAAAAACTCAAAAGCATAGTTTTTGCTACACCAGCTCGCTGGTACATGCAGATACTTTGCCATGTAATCATTTATATTTTGCACAGAATTCATGGAGCTGTTCATTTGTACTGCAAGCAGAACATTGTCTATGAGAATTTTTATTTCTTCTGGCTTTGAACACATCAGTTCCAGTCTCTTCTGTCTAGCATTAGTGGTTTCTAATAGAATACTTTGCAAGTCAAATCCCAGTGGGCGAGAATTTATGCTTCTAAGAATATGTACAGCAGATTCATGACCTTTGCTTGATAAATGCCTCTTCATGTAGTCCAACTTCCATCCATCTTCCCGTTTCTTTCTTGTACAGAAGTCATTGGATATTCTAGCTTCAGCATAAATTTTGCAGATCGAGCCCACATCAGCAGTGTCCTGGAATATTTCCCGCAGTTGTACATGAATCTTGCCTCTAGATTGTTGAGATTCTGTTTCGACTATTTCATCCAGCCACTCTCCTTTGAACGTGAGGCAGCATTTCTTCTTAGGATTTGCCCCTTAGTTGGTTGAGGCTGTTTGCCTTCGTTTACACGTGGCTGTTAAAAGGAGCAGAAGGAGGTGATATATCCTGCTTTTTAGGAAAAAATCATGTATATAACTGATATTAAAAAGGCAACTGCTCCTCTTGCTTTGCCAAGGCTGAATCAGGAAAGTAGAGCTGAAGGTGAAGCCTGAACTGGCAGGGATTGGGATAGATGTTTTAAATTGTTTTCAGCTAATGGTTAAATGTTATTTAATGGGGTTTGAACACTTTTTGTTTGCAAAATTTAGGCAAATGAAACTAATGTGACCGTGATTCTTAGCACTGTCTACTATTAAAATCATTACTTTTTCTGCTCCATGTAATTTGCCATGACAAACCAAGAAGCCTCATTATTATTTTGTATATATTTCTAAGGCAATCAGCACCACAACACAATTTTGTTTATAAACATGGCCAGTCCCTTGAGGAACCAAGTTCACAGTCTATCACACTCAATAATAAGGCTGCATATATTTAAACAGAAAAATAATCCAGTTGTGGCTTGTTTCCCAGGGCATGCAGCCATGGCTATTCCACAAATGAGTTATGAGTCAGAAGAACACCATTAAAGAAATGAGTTTAAAATCATGCTCTAGATGAAGGCAGACTGGCTCAGCCCGATTTGCCTCTATTCAGCACACATACACACCCCTACTATTTTCTCTCTGTTTGCTGCTCTAAAATTGACAGCAAAGAAACAATGAACCCTATAACAGGGGGTTTGCTGCTGGGGTGGGGGGGAAGAAACTCAGTTGTGTAGCTGGAATGTGTAGCCAGGCATTGTTGTTATCCTCCAGTTGTGGGTGAAAAGGGTGAGGTGGCCACCAAAGTTTTTAGGGGTGGTAGAGAATGGCATCAATATGGGTACCTGGTTCTCAAGTGTCCCATGAAAGTAACCCCTGGTTGGTGGATGGGGTTGAACATCTCTAATTGTGGTGGAGGAAGCTGTATATCTATGCTTTTGTACCCTCTGATGTTTGCATGGTGATTCATAAGGGCACTGGTGGTAGAACAGCTGAGGGAGAGGTTTTGGCTTGTACACCTGTTTGTGGTGTTTTTTCTTCAGGCCAGGGTATAAATGCCCACGGCGTATAAAGACTCATCAGTCCTTTCACTGAATAGATTAGACTCATCAAAGGGCAAGTCCTTGATGGTATTCTGGACCTCCCTAGGGAACCCCAAGGAGTGAAGCCAAGATTCACGCCTCATCACTATAGCCAGAGCTATACCTCTAGCTGTGGTATCAGCCGTGTCCACTGCAGCTTGAAGAGAGGTGTTAGCTACCACTTTCCCTTCATCGATGAGGGCTTGGAATTTGGTCCTATCCTTCTGAGGGAGTTTGTCTTTGAACTCCAAGACTTTGGAGTACTTTGTGAAATCATATTTTGCTATCTGGGCCTGATAGTTAGCTATTCTGGAGGCTGGTGGAATAAAGTAGCTTCCTCCCTAGAACCTCCAGGCATTTAGGACCCTTGTCTGCAGGCATAGGCACTAACTCCCTGGGTGCACCGGGGCTGGGTGCTGAGCACCCATGGAAAAAAATAGTGGGTGCTCAGCACCCGCCAGCTGCAGCTGTTCGGCGGCACCACTGATCAGCTGTTTTGCGGCTGGGGGAGAGGCTTGGAGAGGGTGGAGAGCAGCGAGCAGTGGGTGGGCAGGGGCCTTGGGGAGGGAGCGGAGTGGGGGTGGGAAGAGGCGGAGTGATGGCAAGGTCTTGGGGGAAGGGGTGGAGTGGGGGCGGGGCCTCAGGGCGCAGCAGGGGTGGAGCACCCCCCGGATAAAATAAAAAGCGCCTATGGGATTGCCTTAGGGGGCTGTAGCCTGGATCCCTCAGTGGCTGCTTGCACTACTAGGGAGTCAGGGGGCAGGGAATGCAAGCAGTAACTCTGCTCCTTCAGCTGGTACAAAATAACATGCTCAGCCCTTTTCGGGGTGAGGATGCAGGAAGCAAGAATATCCCAAACTGCCCTGGCTGGTTGTACAATGGCCTCTTTTATTGGGAGGGCCACCTGGCTGGAACCAGAGGGCTGCAAGATGTCCAGGAGCCTCTGCTGTCTATCATAGACCTCCTCAAATGGAATCTGGAGCCCAGTCGCCATCGCCACCCTCTGCAGGTGCTTTTGATATTGCCAGTAGTCAACAGGTAAGGATGGTGAGGATGGGGCAATTGCCTCATGGGGTAAGGAGAATGAAACACCCATCAGAACCAATGTTACTGGTGGATCTTGTTCAATTTATTCCCTCTCATACTCCAACAGAGCCATCTGGTGTTGGTTAGGAGGAGAGAGCACGTGGGATTCATGTACAAATCTGGGGTTCCTGGTGTAGGGATCCCATGGGCCCCAATAGGACCACTATGAAGGGATGACAGCTTGTGCGGGGGACCCCAAGGGCGTTGGATACTATCAGTCCCATAGAAGATACTCGTATCTGGGTGGTGGAGGGAACCAAGGCCTCCTAGAGTTTCTGTCTGGACTAGCCTCCCTATGTGGAACTGATGGCTCATCTGGAACATCTGACTTGGCCAATGAGATGGTAGGTTCTGATTCCACCATCGGTGCTGGTGGACGAACTCTCCAGCTTGTGGACAGGATAGGAGAGTATCACCTTCTCCTTGAGGTGGTTTCTCACTCTGGTGTTGAGATGTCCCTCTGGAGGATTGGACCCAAGAGGAGAGGAGATGAGGGTAAGGAAGGGTGAAAATATCGTCTGGAGAGGTATAGGTTTCAGTCTGTCCTGAAGTGTGAGGAGTCCTGGTGGTCAGGACTAATTGATCCAACGCATCCACAGTCATGGTGGTTGGTGGGCCCTTCCAGGGGCAAGTCGATACCGTAGAAGAGGAGTCCAACCTGGAGCTCCCAGTCACTGCTGACTGGTGTCGATTCCAGGGCTGCCCAGAGGATTCAGGGGGCCCGGGACAAAGCAATTTCGGGGGCCTCTTCCATTAAAAAAAGTTGCAATACTATAGAATACTATATTCTCATGGGGGCCTCTGCGGGGCCTGGGGCAAATTGCCCCACTTGCCCCCCCCCCCTCTGGGCGGCCCTGGTCGATTCTTCAATTTATGAGCTGGAGCCATAGTTGGTACCAATGGATCCTTTCTCCTTCATGCCTTACCCTCATGACTGGGAGGTTTAGGTGGACCTAAGTCTTTAGGACCTGCATGCAAGGGCTCACCCAACTTGGATGGAGTCGGGGAGGGATCCTTTCTTTTAGGAGCAGACCTGGAAGGAGATCTGTCCTTGTGTTTAGGAATGTGCCCCTTACTCTTGTGAGAGAGCCGAAGTAGAGATTCCTTGGGATTAGCAGCTCTGGCCTCTGCTGTTGAGCTTATGTGCTGGAGGGTGTTGCTCGTAGCTGCTGTACGAGGGGTCTCCCCTCTCTGGATCTGACTGGGTTCCCATGGCCATCTCCATGAGGTACTGCCTCAGTCAGAACTCATCCCTCACAGGTTCAGGGAGGGAAGGGGCAGCAGATGCTGCACTTAGTGGAAGCATGAGCCTCCCGAAAGCAGTAAAGGGAGCACTGGTGTTCGTCACTGACTGAGCAGGAGTAGGGGCAGGAGACACAGTTCTTAAACCCTAGGACTTTGGATAAAGTCCTACTTCACATGGAGAGGATCCAGAGGTGGGGAGAAATTAAATTATGCTAACTAAACTATAAAAACACTAAGAAAGACGATGTGAGGATAGCTTCAGGCATAGAGGATTCCAACTGAGACCATGTGGTGGTAAGGAGGTACTGGAGAGGCGTCAGTCCATGCCAACAGTGTAAGGGGCAGTGTGGGCTGCAAGGGGAGCAATTACACAGGCATTGACCAAGGGACGCTACTTGCTACAAATCTCCAGTCTCAGGCACATGGAGCACACGCACACCAGGTGTGGAATACACACAGGGACCATCTCCTAAAGTAGAACATGGGCTTTCCTCATACATTAATTTCAGCATATTACTGTAGTTGCTAATGTTTCAGCCATGGTGCCAGCTGCAGAGAAATATTATAAGAGTTACACAAGATAATGGACATCTCCAGAGGGAGATATGAAGACCCAAAGCAATAAGTTGGTCTGAAAGGGAACACCAACTTGGTCTCTGCAAATGATCTTCATCAGCTTCAATTCAAACTGTATTTACTCAAAACAGAGGGAGTCAAAGGCATGGACATAAGGAAACTTAACATTAATTGTTTTTTTAGCTACTTTTTCGTCCTCATTCTGCTGCTTGCCTGACACGTTGTACCAGGTACTCCTAGATGCTGCCTTTACATTAATCCCTCCAGTTGCACTGATCTGACTGGTAGATACTACAGTATCCATTTCCCCCGCACCCCACCCCCGGTTATGGGATCCAGCTGCAGGGTTTGGTGTCTGCACAGGCGATAAACAGCCAGCAAATGGCAGCACTAACTTATGTAGTGATGGTTTAACTCAGTGATGTGGAGTGTAGATTTACTATGGCTTGCAAGAGGTTATGGAACATTTATTTGGAAGTAAAGAATACTGGCAGCTTTTTATCAGTCCCAACCTTGTAGCAGCACCAGTTATCAGTGAAAGATGCAGTGAACATAATTAACCAAACTGAAAAATACCCACAGCTGAAGTGTATTTTGATTACAGCCCATGTGTAAACCAATTGCATCATATAAGACTGCATATAACAAAACAAATGCACATCTTCTTAATGCCATGGCTATCCTGGATAGCGCAAGGAAGTAGCAGTGGTTAGGAGTTCAACATACTGGATTTGAGGGGAGGCTGGTAATCAGTGATAGGCCAGCAATTAAATATTTAATTGCTTATCATCAGTTCTGAACTGGAACTCAGAATCCAAACACCTCTGGGCTTTGGGTGCTTCTGGACCCAGGACACTGGATTCTAGATCCTGCTGCCAGGGTTCGGAAGTGGAGATTTAGGGAATGTCTACACTGCAATGTAAGCCTGAGCTCAGACTAGGGCTCAAGCCCTAAGCCCTCTTTTGTCTACATACAAATCTCTCAGCCTTGGGCTTGGACTCAAGGTTGTGAAGAGCACAACGGGCCTCAGTAATATGGACAGCACTGATGACATTGGCATCCAAATGGGTTTGTAGACCCCCTCCAATGGGATGTCAATCTGCCAAATGCACATTCAATCACCATTCTATACTTGCTGAGAGTCCATTTAAACCTTTTTTTGCCAGGCCCTCTGATATCAGGATATGGCTTCATAAGCCAAGGCAAAAGAGGGTACACAGGGTCCCCAAGAATAGCAGTGGGAACAGTAACTCCATTATGACAATAACAGTTGGTGGTGTCCCAGCCTGTCCTTGAATGTAGACTTCCAATCAGCAGAAAATCCTGGCATCATGAACTTTTTCAGTGCAACCCATGTTGATGTTCCTAAATCAGCCTCTGTAGTCCACGAGGTCCTGCATAATGATAGAGTAGTTTTTGGTTTATGTACTCATATGTTCCATCAGGAGGGCACACTAATGGCACATGAGTCCTATCAATGGCCCCGGCACAGTTTGGAACCCTATTCTCTCAAAGCCATCAGTTACTGCCACTTTTGGGTAAACTGCACACCTGATTGCCTCAGAAACCTCCACCACCACTTTACCCACTGTCGACTTTCCAACACCAACTGGTTGTCAGCGGACCTGCTACAGCCTGGAGTAGCCAGCTTCCATACAGTTATAGCAACCCGATTTGGGACCAGCATGGCCGGCCTCATGTGCATGTCTTAATGCTGGAGGGGCGAGGCAAGCTGCTCACACAACTCCAGAAACGTAGCTTTCTTCATGTGAAAGTTCTGGACCCACTGCTGGTCAACCCAGTTCTGTATGACTATGTGGTCCCACCAGTCTGTGCCTGTGGCCCTGCTTAATTTGTGATGAAAGAGGCGCCAGGGTTTGAGCAAATTTTTTACATTCATAACCGATGCAGCAAGCCCAGAGGTACCAGGGCTATGAACTGCCAAGCCTAGAGGTGCCGGGGCTCAGCCCTGGCAAGCCCTGGTGCAAATTAAGCACTGCCTGTGGCTCTGCTCCAGAAGTGGCTATCGTGAGTGTCTGGTTCCTTAAGAGTGAAAGCACAAGCAAGAGAAGTTCTTCAAATGGCGACGCCTCCATGTTTCTGGCTCCGGTCGCTGGGAGCACACGGACCAAAATGATGGCTCAGCAGGATGTATTGGCAGGCAGCTCAAACGTTGTGTGTGGGTGGACAGTCAAATGTTCCCACACTGCACCGCAAACAAGGGGCTAGAGCAGTCACATTTTGGAAGGGCACTAGGAAGTCTGGAGTATGTTTGGTTGGACTTAGGCCTGTGTACTGCCGTGCATATGTTGGAGCCCCAGGTTGGGGCGTGGATTCAAAAATTCTCAACCTAGGGTCAGCAATCAGCGTAGATGCTCCAGCACTGGGTTCTCAAACGCAGGGTCTACGGACTCGAGTTCCATTAACCCTGGGCTTACATTCCATTGCAGACACTCTAAGCTCTGCCTTGAGCTTACCCAGATCCTAGGCACTAAAATTCTTTCTGCTTCCAGGTCCCTGCCCTCATTATTGAGAGTATGTCTAGACTGCAATCAGAAGGTTTATTGCAGCATGTGCAGCCATGCCCAAGCTAGCTTTGAGCTAGCATTGAAGGCTCAGGTATGTACCCCGTGTCCCAGGAGGCCAGGGCTAGCCATAAAGCTGCCTGTACTGCCATGGCTTCACTGTTATTGTTACTAGATCAAAGCTAGCTCAGGTATCTCTACAAGTGCTGCAATCACACCTCCTGACTGCAGTGTAGCCATACCCCTATTGCTCCCTTCTAGGGGCACAGTTGTTAAAAAGGCTAAGGAGACGTAGATACATAAAGCTTTCCTGGGGTCGGGTCTTTGTGGGTACATCTCCACTGTGCTAAAAAACCTGCAGTGCCGAGTCTCAGAGCCTATGTCAGCTGACTTGGGTTTGCGGGGCTTGAGCTGCAGGTCTAAAAATTGTAGTGTAGATGTTCGGGCTCAGGCTGGAGCCTGGGCTCTGCGACCCTCCCCCCCCTCGCGGGGCTGCTGATCCCAGGTTCCTGCCCGAGTCCAAACATCTGCAATGCAATTTTATAGTCCCACAGCCCATGCCCCAGGCCAGCTGCGGCCATGATGGGATCTTTTATTGCAGTGTAGATGTACCCAGTGCGTTTGTGTGTGTGTGTGTGTGTGTGTGTGTGCATGCATGTCCATGCAAGTTTCTCCATCACTGAAAAAGCTGAGGTATTTTCCAAATAGTGTTTGCTAGTGTGACAGTGAATAAACCCCACACTAGACAGTTAAGGGTGCAGGAACACCTCTGGGCCTGGAAAACCCTGCCCTGAAAAGCCTGCTGGGCATGCTCTACTTGGAGGAGGGACTTAAAAAGAGGTCTCTTCAGCACAGCAGGGTGGTGGGCAGAGAAAGGCAGACCTGCACTTGCTGCTGCAAAGGGATTATGTAAGGAAGGCATCCCTAGGAGGAGATCTGCTGCACTGAGCTGGGACTCCCTACACTGTTGAGTCATATGGACCAGGTCTCTGGGGCCAACTGCTAGCCATGATGAGCCCCAAAGAGAGGAGCAGAGTGGTAGGAAGAGGCCCAGGGGAGAGTGCTAGCCGAACCGCAGCTGGCGGACTCCCGCATTATGGTACTCAAGAGGGCCCCAGGGTTGGAACCTGGTGGAGTGGGAGGGCTTGGGTTCCCCGACCCCATAACTGCTAGTCAGGGCTACCGCCACCGACCGCAACTGCTAGGTGTTTCTACCTCAACCTTGCTTAGAGGTAGAAACAGCCAAACTGCCATCAAATCAACATGGCTGAAACAGAGCCCCTCATCTTCCTTCTCAAGCTCTCTGCACTAGCTCCCTGTTCCATCCAAGCTTGCAAGCTTGGGACTGATCTTAGATCCTACCCTCTCCTTCTCCAACACATTGACACTGTGACCAGTTCCTGTAATTTCTTCCCTCACAACTAGTGTTACCATATTTCCACAATCAAAAAAGAGGACACTGGGGGGGGGGAGCCCCGCTCTAGCCCCGCCCCCGCCCTGTCCCGCCCCCATCCACTCCCTCCCACTTCCCAACCCCTGACTGCCCCCCTCAGAACCTCCAACCCCCCCGCTCCTTGTCCCCTGACTGCCCCCTCCTGGGACCCCTGCTACTAACTGCCCCCTAGGATCCCACCCTATCTAAGCCTCCCCGCTCCTTGTCCCCTGACTGCCCCCTCCTGGTACCCCTGCTCCTAACTGCCCTCCAGAACCCCATCCCTATTTATGTACAGGCGTGACTACCTGCCCTTTCCTGGTTATTATACGCGGCCAGTCCGCATCCACATCCAGTAATTAAATAAACTAATAATTTAAATTGGAATTTCATCCATTAATAAGTATTTATTATATAATTAAAACCATTCTATTGAAGGACAGATATTAAATAACACTAAATAAATTAATGTTCAAAACAATATTAAAAATTTGAAAATTTAGAGCATGGAAACCAAAATAGCTAAAATTTAGTTTTGGCAAGATACACGGAATGGAAACTCCGGGATCTTTACCTGTCACTGAATATAGCCATCATACCAATAGTGGAATATAAAACAAGTCTACATATACTCTCCTTAAAATTTTTACTTCTGTCCATTCCCAATAATTGTAACAAATCATTATTACCTTCACTCCACTTGCCACGCGCCCCAAGCACAAAACCAAAGAAGTGAATATTTTTACCTCCCGTTAAGTTTTTAATTTCTTCCTCTAACTCAAGATAATAAGCCACCTTCTCACTGTGGGCTTGTTCCAAACTTCCGGCATTATCCTCCCATCGCACTGTAACATCAACCACCACTGCTGTATCTCCTTTTATAAATATAATATCCGGCTTTCTTAACTCACCCTTACTATTTCTCAAATGGGGCTCTATCATTGCCTTCCACCCTAATTTACCAACCTTATCTACAACTGCAGACACTACTCTATTATGCCTTTTTATCCTAGCATTCTTAGTCTTATAACATTGTCCTGAGATATGGGGAACAGTCTCCCGCACTTTACCGCACCATCTACAAAGAGCATTCACACCTCCTCTTCCTCTTGCTAATGTCTCCCTAGTAGGATAAATATTTGCCCTAAGCTGCAATGCTGCGATATACGCTGACGATTTAACTTTACTAGAGTTTCTAAAAATCGAATTACTAATTAAATCATTTTAAAAATATTTTATCCCTATTCCCTGACATCTCAGTTCCGACCATCTTAAAAATTCCTCTTCCCTCCATTTCTTGGGATGAGATGTTACTGCACTAAATGACAATATTTTATCCACAAGATTTTCTCCTGCATATAGATAAGATAGGTCCATCCAATCATCTCTCGAGACAATATGTCTCCTCCATTTACGAATTAACATATTTGGGATTTGCACACTAAACTTAGTGAGAGCTAAACCACCATCCCTACCTCTAGAATAAAATATCCCATCTGTGGTACACTGAGGTAAATGTAAAATCTCTTTAACTATTTTTCTAACTAACACATCAAGATCGTCTAAAAGATTAAAAGGGGGTTCTATTAAAAGAAGATTATAAAATAGCTTCGGTAAAATATATGTCTGTAAAATTAATATTTTTTGGGCCGGTTTTAATGGGGCCTTAATTAAATTCTCACTCCAATCTTTCAATTTTTCTTTAAGTACCAGTCCCCCTACACCTATCCAGGGATCTATTCTAGCTCCTAAATATTTTTCAAAATCCCCTGGTTGAACATATTCAATCTCCTCTGACCCTATCTGCCAATTATCCTTAGGATTAACTACATAGGTTTTATGTTTAGTTAAAATATGAAAGCCTTTCGTTTTCTTCACATTAACAGAGAGATTAGTATTTTTACAAAACTCCTCTAAGATACCCAAATTTTTAATCATTCCTTTATATGAGCTACTTAAAATTGCCACATCATCGTGACACCATTGCCCTTAACATAAAAACCACTTCCTTCTACTTCTAATCTAGTTAAAAGGGGATCCATAGCAATATTAAACAAAATTGGGGACAACGGGTCACCCTGCTTGACCCCCCTCCTAATTAAAATAGACTCAGTAACTTCATCACCCACCCATACCCTAGTTGTGCAATTATCATAAAGGTCCCTAATAATATCTATAAAATGTTCATCTATACCAAATCTTCTCAACCCGGCTATTATATGTCCGTGTCCCACAGAATCAAAAGCTTTAGCCAGATCTACGAACACTATTGCAATTTCATTCCCATTTCGTTTAGCCCCTTTAATCAAATTATCTAATATAGCAATATTTTCCTCACACCCAGGGGCGGATATAAACCCTTTTTGTCTACTACATATCTTAACTGTTTCCACCAGTCTTTTTGCTAATATTTTGGTATAGATTCTAATCCAAACTGACCCAATTGTCAATGGTCTCCAAGATGTTAACTTCTTCATTTCCTCCTCATCTTGTGTCTTTGGTATTAAAATCGTTCTATTTTTCTTAAATTCATCTGGTACCTGTCTATTTAGAAACCATATATTAAAAATTTTTGTAAGTATTAAGGAGTCTAAATTAAAAATATCCCACAAATTGCTCACTTTTACTTTATCTGGGCCAGGAGCACTATCTTTTCTTATTTCTCTTAACGCTATTCTAATCTCATCCACAGAGATCGGACTCATTAATATATCATTATCCGCATTCTCTGTGGATGATGGCCACCCTATCATATTACCATGTCCAATTGTTCCCAAAATATTCACATAGTATTCCTCAATTTCTTTCATAGGGATAGCACACTTAGCCTTATCTGGCTCTCCCATTATAATGCGAGTCAATCTTCTTCTATCCTTATCAAATAATTGTTGATAGAATTTATACTTAGCTTTCTTTGTAGCATATCTTCTAATTGCATTAAATTGCTTCCTTCTCCCCTCCTTTCTCATCTTCCCTTTTCCTTTATTCCTCAACTCTATTTGACTTTCATTTCTAGGGTCCTTTCCCTCTACTAATGAATAACATAATTTTTCCAACATTGCCCATCCGAGAGCTTTTGTTAAATCCTCCTTTAATAATCCTTCAATTTCCCCTAAACTATTTATTATTTCTCTTCCCTCCCTACTTTGTTTTCCCCGTTTACATATTTTCTCCACTAAATCCACTTCTGGATGTCCTTTTAGTGGGAAAATCCTCTCTCTTGGGGGCGGAATTTCTAATATATTTACTCTAATGTCCTCTACCTCAGTCACTTCCTCCCTATCTCCTGTTACCACAAACTTCTTCTTTGCTAATTCTCGTCTTTTATCTGATATTTGTTTATTCGTTTTGGTCCTCATCTCGCTCTCAATACATTTATTTATAATCCTTTTCCCAATATATTTCCTTTCCAACTGTATAAGCTGCGCAACCTCATCTTTGGTCCATATACGAGATCTAGTCGATCCCTCTTTGATCTTACTTTTAGCAGCCATATCTTCTTTTCTTTGCTCATTCCTCACAGCAGGATGTCTATGTCTACAGTGTTGGCTCAATCCAGATCTAGTATGAAAACCAAGCCCATAGACCGAGCACGTATGGCTCTTCATTGGGGTATCCTCCTTCTTGGGTATGCACTTGGGGTAGTGGCAAGCTATATTATGATATTGAGAAGATTTTCCACATTTACTACATACAACTCGTATGGCTTTACTTTTATGAACCACATTAATGTGTTTGGCCCATTTACCAAATGTTGGTAATATCTGGGGACATATTGGACAATTAAAACTATCAACGGGATACTCTAAATAAAAAACCCCATCCTTCCACGAACTACTTTCTAATATATTTATATTACTACCAGTACTGTTAAGATCCTTATTACGATCCCTATTAAAATCAGTACTTGGTCTAAAACTATTTAATAAACTAGACCCATTAACTAAATGAGCATTAAGATATCCCGATTCACTAACATATGGATCATCAAATGTACTTAAATACTTAAAATCTGGATTAAAACTTTCCATAGTTAAATCATTAAAAGTGTCCCTTGTAAAAACCATCGGTAAGATAGATAAAATCTCCTCACCATGATCATCACAAACAGTCTCCTCTACCTCCTCTCCATGCTCCACTGGGAGGACTTGATTCTCACTCTCATGCTCATGAGACTTCATTATAGTCCACACCATTTTATCCATTGGTCCAGCGACCCTAATCACACCCCTAATATATTTAACACTGTCAGCCGGGGCATCAAAGCCAACAGCGGGGGCGTTATTAACCCGGTCCAGCACCAATCCGGTATAAAAATATAAATTACTTTTTTCCATAGCTAAAAGATTTACCCTTCTCAGGGGGAAACTAACCCTTTCCAGGGGGAAACTAACCCGTACCTGGGGGAAACTTACCCTTTCCAGGGGGAAACTAACCCGTGCCTGGGGGAAACTACCCTTACCAGGGGGAATCTAACCCTTACCAGGGGGAGTCAACCCGTACCTGGGGGAGGCTACCCTTACCAGGGGGGCATCCATGTGGCACCATATGGGGCTGCCCAACCCCGTCCCACACCCCACTGAATGTGGGATGTGGGTTCGTCCTCCGCAATCCGCCTGGCTATCCAAGCCAGTTACCGACTCTCACCACGAGGAGGTAGCGGTTGGACTTGCAATCCAGAGGCTTTCCTCGAAGAGGGGTCCCAAACAGCATAATGTCGAGCTCTAACGGGCGTGTGAGAAAAGGCTCAGATCTTGGTAGGGGTTGCCCCTATTGACCGGGCTCACGCCCACCCCCACCTCACCGATAACCCATTCTCTCACTACCCTCAGGCAATGTTTCCGTCCAAGCCCGACAGCTGAGAGGGTCCAGAGACGCATGGAGAGCCATTAAGAGAGCCATTAAGCCTCCCTGTTCCTTGTCCCCTAACTGCCCCCTCCTGAGACCCCCACCACCCTAACTGCCCCCCTAGGACTCTACCCCTACCTGTACCCTGACTGCCCAAAACCTTATCCACACCCCCACCCCCAGACAGACCCCCCCCCGAACTCCCGACCCATCCAACCCTGCTCCCTGTCTCTTGACTGCCCCCTCCAGAACCTCCCTGCCCTTCTCCGACCCCCTGGTCCCCTTACCGTGCCGCTCAGAGTGCTGCGGAGCGGCGCGCTGGGCAGCGGGTTGGGTGAGCAGGGGTAGGAGCTCCAGACTGCTGGAGGCCCAATGCGAATAGCCCGCGATCTGCGAATGCAGGGAGGGGGAGGGTGGGAGAGAGAGGAGGGGAGTGATTTCAAGCTGCAGGGGAGAGGAGGGGGAAGCGGAGGAGGGGCTCTGGCTGCCAGAGCCCCGTGCGAGTGGCAGGATCCGGCCGGCTGCCCTGTCAGCCGCGCATGCTCTGCATGGGGGGGAAGTCCGGACATTTACAAATTCCCCCCAGATGCTATTTTTAACTCAAAAAAGCCAGACATGTCCGGGAGAATCCGGACGAATGGTAACCCTACTCACAACAGTCAGATTGCTTGCTGGTGGTTCACGAAGAGCAGGCTGGTTGCATGACTTCCTTCTTTGTTTCCAGTTGCATAGGCACCTGGGCTCTTGCTTTCAATGAAGAGCCTGTAAAAGCCACTGGAAACAAGGAGGAGGAGTCAGGCTAGCTGCATCTACCAGCCTTCACTGCTATGAAAGAAGAGGAGGAGAGGAAACAGAAGCCCCATCAGGGTCTGGAGCCTTGAGTGGGGAGGCCACTTCTAGCTACCAGTGGGAAAGGAATGTCTATGGAAGCAGTAACTGTAGAACCCAGAGGGATGTTGCACAATTGTGAATGGCAAGGGAGATGGACCCCATACCAAAGGGCAAGAGAGGCGGGCTGTGTGACAATCTATTGGTCTGCAGTATGGATATGCTTGAGAACACCCATAACAATAGTCTGTGGTAACAACTCAAGCCCTTGTGAGGATTCTTAACATTAATATAGCGCTCTCCGTTTTCAAAATGCTATACAAATACGAACTCATTAGTAAATGCTCAACACCCCTGTGAAGCAGGTAACTATTATTCTCTGCACCTTGTTGATGGTGGAACTGAGACACAGGGAGGTAAAGTGACTTGCTCAAAGCTAGACAGCAAATCCGTGTCATAGCCAACAATAAAAATCAGAAGATCCTAGGCCCTATCTTCATATTCAGTCCACTGGATTACTCCATATCTTATTAATTATATATTTTAAGAACATTGAATCAATAGACTGCACTGGTTCTGCCACTGGCTTGTTTCATTGAATCTGTCTGCAGAATAGGAACACACAACAAATATTTAGCTGCCTCAGAGGGGTTGAGCATCTTAATCAGTTAATGTTTGTGAAGTTTTTTTGAGAGCCTGGGATGAAAGGTGTTGAAGCAGCAAAATAATATTATTACTACTAACATTAAGATATTTAATATGGCCAAAGGAATAAGCATGAAGAATAGAGAACTTTACACTGAGCAGATTAAAAGCGGAAGGAAATGGCCAGAGGACTTTACAGAGTTGCTCACTTTAATGAACTACGCTGATAGGGCTGGAAACACCCCACATCCCCCTCTTCTCAATATATTTCTCTGGGAGATTTTAAACAACAAAAAATTCTTATCTGCTGTTCTGTCAGATTCTGATGTCAGATACATCAGTGCAATGGGCTATATTCTTCTCTCAGTTACCACTGATCTGACTCTGGGTTTGCACTGATGTATCTGGCATCAGAATCTGGCCATATGCCTTGGACATCTTGTCAGGTGACACCATGAGTCAAACCAGATCAAGAAATATAACCCAGATGTCATGATTTTACTCCCCTTCATCTGCAGTGGATGTCCTGCTGATGTCGCTGGGAAGGATGCACAAAAATCAAGAGTAGTTCTGTCTTTATGTAGTAACTAAACTTATTATCATTATTATTTATTCTTGCTTTGGCACATTCTGCAGCACACAGCATGTGCATGGGGGAGGGGAGCATGTTGGTAACACACGTGTAACCCCCTTTTCTTTTTTTCTGTTCTGCTGTTCTGAGTTGATAGGAAAACATTCCCAAACAAGGTGGCAGTCTAGAGGCTTGAGTGACTGCAAACAAGTAGTGGCTATTTCAACACACTCGGACTGCAGGAAGTTAACAATGCTCAGTAGCTGTTTTGAAGCTAGTTTGGAAAGCTTCATTAAGGGAAGACATTTCTGCATGTATACACAGACACCCTAAGGGCACGTTCCAGGGCAGCGCTTTAACGTGGCTTGTGCAGTTGCGGCACAACGAGGGGAATAGCTACCAGCTGCACTGCCTACACTGGCACTTGACAGCGCTGAAACTCGCAGCGCTCAAGGAGGTATTTTTGCACGCCTCTGAGTGAGAAAGTTGCAGCACTGTAAAGTGCCAGCGTAGACAAGCCCTTAGTTAGAGACTGGAAGCTCCTAACCAACCAGTAGTGAGTTCTATAAGGAGTACAAAACTGGGAGCCATTGTTGAGCACCAGTCAGATCCAGCTCAGCCCTGCAGGGAGGAGCTAAAGCTGCCAGTGTAGCCCAGACTGCAGGGCCGGCTCCAGGCACCAGGCAACCAAGCTGGTGCTTGGGGCGGCACCTGGAGGGGGGCGGCGCGGCGCTCGGGCCGCCGGGGAGAGCGGGGCCACAGCCGGGCTCGTCGCCCTCCCCCCGGCGCTCTGGCCGCCCTCCCCCCCCCCGCGCCCTCCCCCGCTGCCGGGGCTCGCCGCCCTGCGCTCTGGCCGCCGGGGGGAGAGCCGAGCCCCAGCCGGGGCTCGCCGCCCTCTCGCCGCCCTGCCCCCGGCGCTCTGGCCGCCGGGGGGGGGAGATCCGAGCCCCCACCGGGGCTCGCCGCCCTCCTCCCAGGGCTCCGGCCGCCCTCCCCTCCGGCGCCCTCCCCCCGGCCGGCGGGGGGAGAGCGGAGCCCCCGCCCCCCGCTCAACGAGGGGAATGCGGCACAATGCGTTGTGCCGCATTCCCCCGCGGGGGGGGGGGGGGGGGGGGCGGCGGCCGGAGGCTTTTTTGCCTGGGGCGGCAAAAAAGCCAGAGCTGGCCCTGGCTGAAACAATTGGTTAGGTGGGACAACTAAAGGTGTTATCTAGTTGTCAATATAATACCCAGGG
Organism: Emys orbicularis; assembly: GCF_028017835.1. Lineage (NCBI taxonomy): Eukaryota > Metazoa > Chordata > Testudines > Emydidae > Emys > Emys orbicularis. The sequence continues at coordinate 126,001,991 of NC_088687.1, forward strand.
CCTATGTGAAAGCAGAAGATCTCCAATTGTCAGAAGTCCCAATCTATTTATTTTGTAAGATATAAATATATATAATTTAAGGTTTAGGCCTTGAACTATCTTCTTCTTTTTAAAGTAAAATAACAAATCTCTAGTTAGTGATGTTAGTCTAGCAAGGGAGCATTGTAACTGAGTTGTAACGGTTTATTTTTGGAGTGTTATTCGCTAAAAAGAAATTTAAAACTGTTAATTATGCGTGCGTGTGTGTGTGTGTGTGTGTGTGTAACTGTCTTACGGCAAAGACTGCCACTGAATGCTGAAGGAGAGAAAGAAAGTGAATCCTATTATAATTCCCACTTGTAGTATGTAGAGGGTGCCCATAGAAAATCTAGTCTCTCACAAGGATATGAACTCATGGTCTGTGCAATTGCTGTATATCAGATAGAGGAGTTCTGTAGCACAGAATTAATTGGTAAGTAAATTAAGTAAGTAAATTGACTTACCTCCTCTTTATGTAGGTTGCACAAGCGCTTTACCAGGGAGCTGCAGCGAGTGGGTGTTGGGGCTAGACATGGTGCAGAGGCACACAGCCTCTGCTTGGATGGCCCCGGTCTCCTACAGATCTCTGGAGTTTCTTGCACTCCTTGGGCATACATCAGATTTGAGAGGTGGTCCCTAAAACATTTTCTATAGACCCAACCTCAACTGGGGAGAGCTTTACAAGGGAATCCCTGCTGTGTCACGGTATGTGGGTTTGTCCTTGGGAAGACACAATCTGGGCCTGTATTATTTACCTCAGTTTGAGATGCAATTCATATGAAAGACTGTGCAAAATATATTTGCATTAAATAGCAGGGACCATTAAATGCTGGTATTTTATGAATGGCATCTGAACATCAAATACTGTCATGGAGTTAAGTCTTTCCCCCATAGACAGACTACCTTTTTGTGCTGGAGTAAATCAGGAGTAAGGCCTTTCAGTCAATGGCAGTACACTGGTGGAAATCCAGTATCAGGGCTATTTTCCTTAGCTCTCCCTGGCCTTGTCCATTTCAAACCCTCAGCTAGCCAAGACGAGCTTTTTGTTTATATAGAATTGTAGGATTGGAAGGGACCTTAAGAGGTCATCTAGTCCAGTCCCTTGCACTCATGGCAGGGCTAAGTATTATTTAGACCATTATGTCAACTATATTCCCCTTTTGAGTAAGCCTGTCACCCAGGCTGGAAAAAGATTTGGGTTTTCCATTCCAATTAACCTTGGATTTAAAAAAAAAACCATATCAGTATCCCCTGTGTTAGGGGACTGGAGAGCTCCCATACAGGCCGCACCATTAGATGCTCCTGTGTCCCCTGGATGAGGCACCTCTACCCTTCTTGTTTTTAATGTTTATCTTTTTAGTATGTGTTTCATGTTTTCCAGCAGTAGGGGGAGGCATGGTTGGGCATGTCTGGACATGCTGTGTATGTGTATGTCACAGGGCACATATGTAGCATAGGGTTGCCAACTTTCTGCTTGCACAAAACCGAACACCCCTGCTCCGCCCCTCCTCTGAGGCCCCGCCCCTCCCCCACCCCTTCTCTGAGGCCCTGCCCCCTCTCTCTCCATCCCTCTCTCCCTCTGTTGCTCACTCTCCCGACCCTCACTCACTCGCTCATTTTCACCGGGCTGGTGCAGGGGGTTGGGGTGCGGAAGGGGGTGAGGGTTTTGGCTGGGGGTGCAGGTTCTGGAGTGGGGCTGGGGATGAGGGGGTTGGGGTGCAGGAGGGTGCTCCAGGCTGGGACCGAGGGGTTTGGAGGGCAGGAGGGGGATCAGGGCTGGGGTAGGGGGTTGGGGCACAGGAGGGGGGTCAGGGTGCAGGCTCTGGGTGGGGCTTACATCAGGCAGCTCCCGGAAGCAGCAGCATATCCCCCCTCCGGCTCCTATGCAGAGCTGCGGCCAGGCGGCTCTGTGCGCTGTCCTGTCCACAGGTGCCGTCCCCGCAGCTCCCATTGGCTGCGGTTCCTGGCCCATGGGAGCTGCAGAGCCGGTGCTTGGGGTGGAGGCAGCACGTGGAGAACCCGGCTGCTTCCTTAGCCCTGCTGCGCTGTCGAGCAAACTTTTAATGGCCGGAGACGCCAGGGACCCTTTTCGACTGGGCGTTCCAGTCAAAAACCGGACACCTGGCAACCCTAAGTGTAGCCTATGATATATATGAGTGTGTTAAGAGCTTCTCTGTGTGGTGTAGAGGTGACAGATTCCTCTAGACAGAGGAAACGGTTCATCTGACCACGGGGAGTGATATTTTACTTGGTTGCTGTAATTGTAGATCCTATTGTAGATCCTATTGTAGTTTTCAATAAATAGTAAAACCACATGGTCTCTCTTGAACTTGACTGAATTGCTCTGGGGGAAGGGCAGTTCGTAACATCTGACTTGCAGTAATTACACTGTGGTATCTCAGGGAAACACCTAACTCCTCTGTTCAGCTGCTGCTACAAATCAGTATATAAATCACCTGCTATAAGGTGCTGTGGCATGAGATGAGCAGGCTTTCACCTTACCCCAGGAGGTAAAGCAGATACCACTTGTACAGAGGCCAGAATTTTACAGCCCATTTACACATCAAATTTGATGTTTGCAGGGTTTGTAGTTTAACATAATAGCTTCTCAACTGTCTTGCAACACTATTCTCTACCAGGATAAAAATCTGTTTAGAGGGTAGGGCCTAAAACCCTGTCTATACCGGAGAAAATGCTGTTCTCTGAAAACATTCCTGATTTTAGGCTTGGTCTACACTAGAAAAGTTATACTGGTATAACTATATGCAGTTAGTGGATTTTAACAGTATAGTTATACCAGTAAAAGCCCTTGTGTGGATGCAGCTATTCTGGTATAAAGATGACTTATATGTTCCTATACGAGACAAAGCTATATATCCTGTGTGAGACAAAGCTATATCCACACTAAGTGAGGTTGTACTGCATTAACTATATAGGTATAGTTAAAACAGTACAACTTGCTAGTGTAGACAAAACCTTAATAATGATTTCAAGTAACAGCTTGCCAGCCAGCAGCAACAGAAAATAACATTTTTAAATGGCTGTTGGAAACCATTCTTGAGACTAAGGTAATCACAGTTTGATTAGTTATTGTTTCAACAGGCTAACTGCTCAGGTACTTCGGTGACAGTTGCAGATGAGAGAGAGATGCACTTTCCAGACAACTAAAAAGACAAAGTCTTTGCCCAAAGAGCGTACTACTATCTAACTAGACAAGAGTGGTTCGTGGCCTGTAAAAGCAGCAGAGTGGCTGAGTGGTGCAAGCATATATCTTGTCAGTTTTTTTTCCTGAAAGAGAATTATATTCTGCTCCTTTGTTAATGCTTCTGTTAAGAGGGGACTATAGTTTGAAGATATTTTGGGAGAAATACACTTTAAGGATGGACTTGAAGGATAAAGTGGAGGCATAGCAGGCTGGGTCAGGCCTTGGTCTTAATCTACACGGCTATCAACAAGTGAGGGCACAGTTGTATCAGAGACCACTTCTCCATTCTTGATCCTCTGGAACAATGCAGCTAACAAGGCTGAGGCTGAAGCTCTTGAGTGCTACAGATAAAGCTAGCATTCAAGGGTACTCAACTTTGCAACTACTGAAGGAGATATCACCAAGAGAAAGCCTGTCTTCAGAGGTTGCCACAAAGTATTCATGCCATATAGAAACCAAGCAAATACTAAAACATAGAAAGAAAAGAAAAATCCTTCCAAGATTGCTGGAACCTGTGAAAGGTGACAAGCAGAATCCATTACAAAGTTTATAATGAGTTCAGTGCTTAGATATCCTGGGCCCTATAGGGTTCTCTCTGAGAACATTCTTTTAGAAGGATTGTCAATGGAATTCATGTCTTGTTCCTGGTGTCCACTGTGAATACCGGCTCCTATCCCTTCCTGATCATGTTATCTGAGGTTTACTTCTTGGTTGTGCATAGCACAAAATGTGGGAACACAGGGCACATATTATAAACAAATCTCTTAAAAAAGCTATCATGAACTTCGTGGTTTTTTTAAACTTTGGAGTTTATTTAATTCCTAATGAAACAACCCATTTCTGTTAAAATTTATTCCGATACAATTCACAGATAGCTATAAACATTACATTTCTAGGAAATCAAAAGACATCAAAATAGCCAAAAATTAAGGCCTGGTAAATTTAGATTAGATAAGAGGGAGAATGGAAAAAGATAAGAGGGAAGGGTCTTAAGCAATAATGACAGGGCTGGCCATTCTGGCTGATGAACTGAAATTGGGTTTTTTGATCCATTTCTAAAAATGTTTTTTGAGCACAGCACATTTTCCAGTGTGAATGGGGGTGTACAGCCTCTGCTGTTTAGTCAAAGTAGGGCTCATATGTAGGCTGTAAAAGACTGGGGTTTTCCTTGGTCATTCAACCTGGAAATGTCACCCTATTCATTTCCTACGCTCCCTTCCTCTGTAGAACCAGAAATCCCCTGAGGTGGGGCTAGAAGCCAGCCTTACCAAGCCAGGACAAGCTTTCATTGCCCTGTGGCATGGAATAAAATAAGAATAAATAATAAAAGATAATAGAGCAGTTCTATTTACTTTTCACCGTACATCAAATGTCTGTTACAATGTTTCTGGGCACATGCACCATTTCTTACCATCAGAACTCAGAGTGCCAATTTTAACAGAAAAAATAAACAAACTTAACCCCTGAATATTTCTAGGTGTTTATACCATGCTCGCTACCATGGTGGATGAGCACAGTGCAAATACACAGAGAACGCGGCTCCCACACCCTCAGACAAAGGCCTGAGAGAGCAGGCGGGGCTGGCTTTTCAGACTGCACTTCTGCAGCTTGCATTGAGTCTGGCCTACCACTAGAGGGCAAGGGAAGACCTGAAACCCTGCAAGGAGGATGCTCTTTTGCATCTATTCTCTGATGCAAAGAACTGACCTATGGGCCCTGGGAAGCCTGGGACAGCCCCTCCCCCACCCAATAGGGGTCAGCTAGAAAGGTAAAATTAACACTGGCCTAGCCCTTTTTCTTGTAAAGAGCCTTGAATATATGAACGGGCATGAACTGATCACTAGGTTGAATGGAACAAGCAGCTGGGCCCCCGTTTTGGCAGTAGGAGCTTGTGGGAACCTAGAGATCCTCTGACCCTCTAACACACACGCTTTGTATCAAATGAGCCAGTTTGATTTGGAGTGTAACCCACAGAAGAAGCTCACTAATCCTCCCAGAATCTCTGGCCACCCTTGTGCAGAGTGGTCTGACTATGGGGGTGGGAACTGCTTATATTTTGTTGGGAGGAGGGTGGCAAAAGATTATTCTATAGGCCTGAACAAAAATGGTATGGCCAGTTCTGCGGATCTGAGATATGACAAGCGGGGGCACAGACAGGATTTATAGGATCTGGACAAAGGGTAGAAATAAGACTTCCCTTCCCCACCACAACCACAACCACACATTTGTTTCAACTCTCCCTTCCTTCATTTTATCAATCTCTCCTTTTTTTTCTTGACAGTGCAGAAACCAAAACAACAAAAACCCATAAAACAAGCAAACCCTCCCCCCCCCCATCTGAAATCAGGTTTTCTTTTTTTCTGCCCTTTTAGAACTTAAAAAAGCACAGTAAAAGATTTCACATCACGAAATTGAGCGGTCAGTTTATACCAACTCACATTTTCTTTATCTGTTTGGGAGAGGGGCTGCCATGGGCTTCCCATGATCCATAGGCCAGCTCTGCGAATCAGAGTGGTTAATAAACAAAATATAAAAGGATTGTCTTGCATGCAGACAGTATTGCAGCACTTCACTTGCCTTCTAGTGTTAGCCCAGACTCAAAAAAACAAGACAGAGAATTGCAGTCTTACCAAGAAAAGCAAGCATGTGGGAACGGGGCTCTTGGTGTATTTATACTGTGCTCATGTACTGTAGAGGCTTAGGATCTGATAATGAAAAAAAAAATGTTATTGCTCTATTATTAAATCAGATTCTTGGCGGGAGATTAGAAACGGCATGATAGACAATGTCTTTTCTGCCTGCTAATTTTTTTTCAATCTTGATTTTTAAAAGCTTTTTATTTTTCTAAATATTTTGTCTATTATTTTCCTAAAATATATGTATACACACACACAATGACATGATTTGTATATATATTTACATGATGGTTTCAGGCTGCTTCCTATTAACCAGGAAAGAACTGTCTCTTAGCTGACTAAGCTCAAAGGCCAACCACTGACGTGTTTACAACAAACACCAAGGCTAAAAGATGAGGAATTTATTAACCTAGAATATGGTTATTGCTTAGTTAATACAAAGCACTTTGGGGCTATTCTTTTATTATATGGACATTTTAGTTAAAGAGAAGATAAAACCTACAAAACATCCTAAATAGGTTAGTAAAGTACTGAAATGGTAATGGATTTAAAAAAAAATTAAAATCTCTTTTGGCCTAGAAGCTGAATCACAGATCGCGGCTTCATTATTCTAGGCCAGAGGTTCTCAAACTGTGGTTCCCTGGACCACCAGTGGTCCACAAGCTCCATTCAGGAGATCCGCGGATAGTTCCCTCTAAGGTGCATGCCTGGCTTGGCCATACACCAGAGAATGAAGGGCCACCCACCTAATTAGTGGAGCTGTGCAGACGTGGTTCCACTAATTAGGTGCCTTGACCCTGGAGAAGACGCACATGTAAGGTTAGGTGGTGGCAGGGCCGGCTCCAGGATTTTTGCCGCCCCAAGCAGCAAAAAAAAAAAAAAAAAAAAAAAAAAAAAGCCGTGATCGCGATCTGCTCTACTGCCGCCGCTTCAGTCTTTGGCGGCAATTCGGCGGCTGGTCCTTCGCTCCGAGAGGGAGTGAGGGACCCGCAGCCGAATTGCCGCCGAAGAGCCGGACATGCCGCCCCTCTCCGTTGGCCGCCCCAAGCACCTGCTTGCTGGGCTGGTGCCTGGAGCTGGCCCTGGGTGGTGGCCTTGGAGGGAATATGGGGTAGGGAGGGAGGGGGCAGTGGGATGGGGAGAATTTAGGATGTGCAGGGCTGCGGCGGCCAGAGAAAGCGACGATTTTTCCCAGCTCCAGGGCTGCGGCTGCCAGGGAGAGATGGCCCTCCTTCCCAGCCTCAGCTGTGTGGCTGCTGTGGCGGGGGAGAGAACCCCCCCCTCCTTCCCAGCCCCAGCTTGGGGGCTGCCGCGGTGGGGGAGAGAGGGCACATCCATTGCACTAGAAAGGTTAAGACTACTGATATTAAAATATGAGTTGTGTGCTTTTATTTGTAGAACAAAAAAACATTAATTATTATTGTTTTTTTTTAATATAGCTCTTTTATCCAAAGCGCTTTACAATAGTTAGCTAATGGTACAAGCAACATTTGGAAAGATCATTAAGTGGTCCACCCAGACCCCCAGCAATCAAGTGGTCCGCGAAAAAAAGAGTTTGAGAACCACTGTTCTAGGCACTTTATACGATCAAGTAAAACAGACAGCTTGCAATTTAGGATTATGACAAGACTCAACAGGTAAATTTAACAGACAGGAGGAAGACTGGAGGAGTCGGAGGATAAAGAAAGTAAAATGGGTACATTTTGCATCACTCAGTAGTCTCTGAGGTCCCAGGTTGTCATCTGCCTAACTGAAAGGCAGTGAGAAGCGAAGGCAGTATTTTCATTGCTTGAATACAGCTTGAAAGTTCAGAGTATAGGAGCCGAACCAATCAGAGCAGAGGGATTATAGTAGCCTGGGTAGAGATATTTGCAAACTCACAGTGCAGTTACTGAAAAATTATTCAAATCGCTGCACTCTGACTGACTAATAGTTGCTGTCAGTCAATCAAAGTACAGAGGTTTGCATACTGCATAGTTTTTGAGAAATAAACATGCCGTGTGTCACAGTTCAAGGCAACTGCACCTGTATTCCCCCTCAGTGTTCCCTTGAGGCCACCCACTCTAGACTCCTGGCTCCTTAGCCATCACCAGTCTTGGCTAGAAACCCATGTTTCTCTCTCTCCTGATGGGATTTTTCCCAGGCTGCACAGTTCCCTGCCTGCACTGGGATATTCCCAGAAAGCCAGACTGCCTAAACAGGCCAGCATCTGCACTTGGCTTACTCTTCAAAGGCTATGAACAATGCCAGTTATGAGTTACCACACAGCTCTTTATAAGCAAGTAAATTTATTCTTAAGGTCCAAGCATTGCAGAGAAAAACATTAAAAACAATAGAAGTTCCTATACACATGCTAAGAATTCCTATACACATGGTGAACAGAGGTCACCCATCAATCTTACGGGATCTCGGTAGGCGAAAGTCCTTCCAACCCTTCCCAGGAAGTATTGGGGCCTCCCTTGGACAAGAGGCGCTGTCCATTTGCTAGATCAGAAAGAAGGCCCCGAGTTGGTTTAAACTCAGGCTATTTATCAAAAAGTCCTTTGTTTGTATGTTGGTCTCTAGAGAACACAGTTTGAACTAGTATGTGCGAGCCTCTCTGGAAGTATTATAACCTGAGTGAATTTGCATAATCACACCCCGCCCTCCCCCGTTCTTAGTTCCTGGAGAAGAATGCCATATAACCTCTGGTTCACAATAATTCATAAACCTAATACAGTAAGAGCTCCCAAAGATATGTGGGAGATTTCCATAGCTGTCACACAGTGATTTGGCAAAGCAGCTGCCCATAGCTAATCAGAGTACAGGGAATTATGGTACTAATGAAAAACTGTGTAGTCAGTTACGCATCACTAATGATCCAACAACAACTTGCTCTCTGGCTTTCAGAGTCACTTTCACATGCGTATAATCAAATATAGAAATGACTTATGTGATCATCATCACCGTGACCTATGGGCATACGGTACATATGGGCATACGGTACAGTCAATGTACATAGCACATTACTTTAAACTCCCCACAACAGAAAGTATGAAAAGTCCACGTCCCAGGACTATTCCACCATAAGGGAAAGCACTGTGATGATAATGAAAAGGCAGACCAAGGGTTGACCACAAAGGTGTGCCTTGTACCATGCTCTGAAGCTCAGTAGGTTACCTGAGTTTAGGTTCATTCACTGAAACCACTTTGCTTCCAGTCCTTAGGCGTGCACATCTAGGGACTGTGACATCGCAGTAATTGTGTGGCCATGACGGTTTGATGCAGATGAATCCTAAACCATTTATAGATTAAAACCAACGCGAATTGTATCTAGAATCAGATAGGAAACCAGTGCAGTTTTTGGAACAGAGGTGCAATACACCCCGCACTGAAGCACTGCACTAAGCAAGTAGGATATTGCATTCTGCATTAGCTGAAGCTTTGGAGAGCGCTTCCAGGATAGCCTCAAGTAGACCACATTGCAGTATTCCAGTCCGAAGGATGACTGTGGTGATGTCTATGTTGGCAAGGAAAGGCTACATCATCTTTACTAACCATGGAAGAAAAGAGACATATGGTACAGTATGAACTGCCTGGGATTCCAAATACAGCAAGAATCCAAAAATGTTTTGAGAAGGTAGGTAGGTAGGTAGGGGTGTGTGTGTGTGTGTGTGTGTGTGTGTGTGTGTGTGTGTGTGTGTGTGTGTGTGTGTGTGTGTGTGTGTGTGTGTGTGTGTGTGTGTGTGTGTGTGTCAGCCACAACTCCCATCAGGTCCCCCTGCCAATATGCTTCACCTCCATCTTTATCAACAATGAGCCTCAGCGCATTTGTTGTCATCCAATTCCCTGTTTTGGCTAGACATAAGGAAAGCAAGGAAACTGCACCACTCACCTCAGCTATGAGCGTCAAGGCGAGAGATCTGATTTATCTGGTCAGCACTTAGGTACTGTTGTGGAGGGTGCTTAGGATAAACCTGATAGCTAAATACCATTTATGAACAAAGATGACTCAGATTTTCAGTATTAATTTGTCGCTCAGTTGTATTACATTCCTCTGATCTACTTTTTTTACTGAAATTGATGGTGATGATGAGATATTGAGATTTTATTTATTTATTTAAATAACGTCACTTCTCCCTTGGCCTGTGGCATAATCTTGGTCAGCTTCTGAATTCTCGGAAGTCAGGGTCTTTCTCTTTGTTAAAAAATAAATTAATATTAAATTTTAATAGCCAGGAGGTTGGGTACTAAAGTTAGTAATACCATAGAAGGGAAATGGCAGAGGACTGAAAATGAAAGAGTTAGAAGGATAGAAACAGAAAGCTGAGCAATTGTGAGAAAGGACATCATGTTCAGGGTGCGGGTAAGGTCTCTGCTGAGCAATAAATTTAGTTTCAATGGCTTTCCCATGGTAAGCTTATGTTAACTGGTTCTGACGTAGAGGTAATGCTTATTTGAAATGACCTGGGAAACGACATATGAGAGAGAGAACTGAACCTAGTGGCACACAGTTTGCCTCTTTCTCCAGCTTGAGGTTGGAAGTTTTTCTACAAAGGCAACATCACTGAAAATGCATTAGACTTTACTGGTAATCAAGAAGGAAACTAAGAGGCAGTGTACAGAAATGTGCCATTTGTGATGGGAAACTGATGACACAAAAGAAACCTGCATGAGGGCACATTCTCCGTTTTATCAGTTTTGCATTTTTTCTTGATCTTGCTTTAATCTTCTTTCTAGAGAAAAACACATGAAATAGTGTGGAAAAATGAATGATCTCATCAGAACCGGCTATTGTCCTTACACTATTACTCAGCAAAGCTGGATTATCTCTCTTTACAGATAATAGCTATTATGGAGGACCTCAATTTTGATTCTCAAGTCCTTCCTTAAAGATGATCTGAACCAAAAGTTCAGATTCAAACATCTAAACTTTGATAAAATATTGAATTGAACCTAGATTGATCTTTTCAGCTTGTGCTCATCTCTGTTTAAAAACCACTGTTTTTGTGCTGATCTCGCTACAAATTTCCCCTTGATCACTCTGCTCCCCACAGTTTCCCTATCTATAAAATGAAGACGAGAACATTTACTCGCCTCGAAAAGCACTTTGAAGTCTAGCAATAAAAAGTGCTAAGAATTATTATTATTAATAATAAACACAATTATAAATTGCTATGTATGCCAATGGTGCCATGTAAACTATAACAAATGACTGTTATAATCTACAATCAATTATCAGGAAAAACAACAGTGTTTAAGAAGTCTAAAAGGAGGTTTGCAGACAGTTTACGTATAACATATGTTTGATGGTAAGGGATCCAACTGTGAGGTGGATCTGCATTGTTTTAAGCAGCATTTTATTAAGCATAGTACTAAACACACTTGTTAAACAGACCACAGATATTTTTAGACTACATTAGAAAAATCTTCAGGGAGTTTGGCCTTTCGCAAAGATTGGGCAAGTAGTTCTATTAGCAGTTTTAAGTGTGGAGTGTGATGCTAATGGACTTGGTAAATTCACTGCATGCACTTCCTTTTAATTTACTGAAAACTGAACATGTCATAGTCTCCTATTTAGATTAGCCAAAAGTACAAAAGTGAAACAGAGAGAAGGAACAATTAGTAATGGGGAAATGTTTACAAACTTTACTGTAAAAGATGATTTGGTCACTCTTGCATTCAGAATTTGTTTGATTTTTGTTTCTTTGTTTGCAGTTCAGAGAAAAGCCTAAAGATTAAAATGACAGTTCATTGAAAGCCTAAAGATTTCCAGGATTTTATCATTTCCATTTCTTCAAGTACCTGGAGTATTTTCTGTCACTGATTTCAGAGTGGTAGCCGTGTTAGTCTGTATCAACAAAAACAACGAGGCGCCCTTGTGGCACCTTAGAGACTAACAAATTTATTTGGGCATAAGCTTTCATGGGCTAGAACCCACTTGATCAGATGCATGGAGTGGAAAATACAGTCTAACAGGACAATTCAATTAACAGTAGAATACCAAGGGAGGAAAAATCACTTTCGTAGTGGTAATGAGGGTGGCCCATTTCAACTTGAAACTGCAGAACGGGAATTAATTTGCAAACTGGACATCATCAAATTAGGCCTGAATAAAGACTGGGAGTGGATGGGTCCTTACAAAAACTAATTTTACCATACTAATTTCCCCTACTGTTATTCACACCTTCTTGTCATTGTTTGAAATGGGCCACCCTCATTATCACTACAAAAGTGATTTTACCTCCCTTGGTATTCTACTGTTAATTGAATTGTCTCGTTAGACTGACCCCCCCACTTGGTAAGGCAACTCCCATCTTTTCATGTACTATGTATATATATATACCTGCTACTATATATTCCACCCAATGCATCCGATGAAGTGGGCTGTAGCCCACGAAAGCTTATGCCCAAATAAATTTGTTAGTCTCTAAGGTGCCACAAGGACTCCTTGTTGTTTTTTTCTGTCACTGAGAATCATGTAATGGAAAACAATTCTAAATGCTGTTGTAAATAACAAAAACCTTTTGATGCAAGTAAATAGCAAAAGCCAGGTTTCCTGTTTGTGAATAATTTATTTGGAATTGTCTCTCCCTGCTCATATCTCTTCTGGTACCCCCTATTATAATCTTCCTGCCTTTTGTGTCTTCTGAGGCAACTTGCCATGAGGAATAGGCTTAAAACTGCCCCATGCTCTTCCAAAACTGTATTTAGCAATGCTTGCTCCTGGTACTTAGCTCTCTGGGGGCAGGGACCACCTTTTTATTATGTTTATACTACACCCAGGACAATCAAGCTCTGATCCTTGATTAAACTGATTAGTGTGCCTAGACATTACTGGAATAATGTAATAACAGGAAGCTTCCACCTTCAGTTTCCCGCACTGAAGCTTTTTAAGGCAGGTTGGTGTAGGGGACTAGTAATGAGATCCAGAATCTTTCATCTCTGAACACTAGTTCAAATCCAGCCCAGGTTGATAACAGGTAGACTATTGCCGTGTATTGACCGGGGGCGGCTTATATGAAATGAGTTTGGTGGTCTCAGTTCAGTTACCAGTTGTGATGGGGTGTACAAACCCCACACTGAGGAACAGGGTGTTAAGGAGCAGCTCTGGTCACAGGAGGCTACACCCAGCCTTCGGGGTGTGCTCTCAGTGGAGGTGGAGCTTAGAAGGGTGCAGAAGCGAAAGGAGACATAGCTATACCACATTAGCCTCCTAAAGGCCTGGAGGGATCAGAAAGACTGTTTATAACACCGTATCCACCTGAGCCAGAGCAAGACCCCAAGTCATCATATCTCCAGGCCCAGACCCGATTCAAATGGGGGAAGAGCTCTGACCTGAACAACAGTCACAAATGCAACAACTGGTCTAGACCAGGGGTGGCCAACCTGAGCCTGAGAAGGAGCCAGAATTTATCGATGTGCGTTGCCAAAGAGCCACAGTAATACGTCAGCAGTCCCCCATCAGCTCCCCCCACCCCCTCCGGTTCCAGCGCCTCCCGCCCACCGGCAGCCCCGCCGATCAGCGCCTCCCCCTCCCTCCCCACACCTCCCGATCAGTTGTTTCATGGCGTGCAGGAGGCTCTGGGGGAGGAGGGGGAGGAGCAAGGGCATGGCAGGCTCAGGGGAGGGGGCGGGAAGGGGTGGAGTGGGGACAGGGCCTGTGGCAGAGTTAGGGGTTGAGCAGTGAGCATCCCCCCGGCATATTGGAAAGTTGGCACCTGTAACTCCAGCCCCTGAGTCGGTACCTATACAAGGAGCTGCATATTAACTTCTGAAGAGCTGCATGTGGCTCCAGAGCCACAGGTTGGCAACCACTGGTCTAAAAGTTTTCTTCTGGTTCTCAACCCAGCCAGGATGGACACATTTGATCTAACATCATATCATGACAGAAAGTCCATGAGATCCACAAGCCTTTGCCAAGAAGAGTGTTGGAAGTGGTACACAGAGAGCTGCTGGCTGTGCTAGACCTAGGAGTCATCAAGGAGTCCCACAGTGGATGGAGGAGCTCTATTGTGCTGGTGCCAAAAATGAATGGGTCAACTCGATTTTGCATAGATTTTAGGAAAGTCCACACAATATCCAGATTTGACAGGTACCAAGTGCTCCAAATGGAGGAGCTTCTGGAGATGCCGAGGACTGCTCAACACATCTCCACCTTAGACATGATGAAGGGGTACTGGCATAGCCACTGTCGGCGGAGTTGCATGAAAAAATGGCCTTCCATACTCCATTCAACATCTACCAATTTGTAACCTTGGGTTCTGTGGGATCACAGCCACCTTTCAGCGGCAAATGGGTCAGGTGCTGCGACGACACGACCAGGACGCAGCTGCCTGTATTGATGACGTAGTCCTCTATAGTTGCAACTGGGAGGACTATGTGAAGCTCATCACCACTGTCATTTGGGCCCTTGAGAAGCCAGAGCTCACAACAAATCTGGCCAAGTGTCAGCCAGGAAAATGTGAAGTGACGCACTTCATGCACACTGTGGGGAAAGGCTGGCTGTACCCACTGACTGACAAAGTTTAGGCACTAGCAAACTGCCCAGTACTGCTGACCAAGAAGGAAGTACGACAGTTCCTGGGCTTGGCTGGCTATTACAAGTGGTTTGTACCAAACTTTGCCACAATTGCAGACTTGGTAAAGGACAGTAGCCCCCAGAAAGGTCAAATGGACAGAAGCTTGCGACAGTGCATGCAAAGACTTGAAGAACTGTCTAACCCACAAGCCTGCCCTTTTCCACCCTGACTTCTTGAAACAGTTCATCCTACAGACAGACTCTTTGGATATGGACCTTGAGGCAGTACTATCCCAGAACGCTGATGGCAAAGCACACCCAGTCCTCTACAAGAGTAGAAAGCTGTTCCGTCGGGAAGTAACCTACTCAACCATCAAAAAGGAAGCCCTGGGTATGAAGTGGGTCATAGATGAGCTACATTAATATTTACTGGGGAGCCCCATCCTACTAGTCAAGGACCAGGCCCCTCTCCATTGGCTGAATTCCATGAAGGATACCAATGCCCGGATCTTGAGGGGCTACCTTTCCCTACAACCCTATGATTTCATGGCATTCCATCATCCAGGGAAGACACACTAGAATAAAAATTTCTTTTCTCAAGATGGAGGGGAATGGAGGGCAGATGACAGTCCCACAGGTCTCAGACTGATGGGGAGGGTGTGTGATGGCATGTACAAACCCCACATTAGGAAACAGGGGGTGAAAGAGCAGCTCTGGCCACAGGAGGCTCCGCCCAGCCATGCCTGCTGGGCGTGCTGTCAATGGAGGTGGAGCTGAAGGGGTGCAATACAGCTGAATCAGGGTGGTCAATGCAAGGGAGCAGATTTGTACTGATAACTCCTGCAGAAATCCAGAAGGTGCCCCACATCGTCCTGAAGCAGACGTCAACTCAGAGCAGCAAGCCACCGCAGAAGAGACAGAAGAATGTCTGCTTGTGAGTGGGGAGGGGAACCTTCTGACCCCTTCTTGTGGGCCATTAGCCAGGCAGGGCACGGACACAGTAGGCAGTAACCCAAGGAGTAGGCTGGGTGATATCATGGTTCTGGTCACACACCTGAACTACTTGCCCAAGGGCCCTGGCTTGGAACCTAGAGGAATGGAAGGGCTGGGTTCCCTTACTGCCAACCCTTGCATTTGAACCCAATAGGCAGTATCGCCAGCCTTCAGTCTTAACCCCACGAGGTGCTACCATCAACCACAGGCTTGACCACTAGGTGGTATGGCTAGCCAGTGCTCTGACCACTAGGGGAGTCATGGTCTAGGGAGATGGTCTGCCATCACCATGAGATACAAAAACCACCACCCCAATACAACCCTAATTGGTACTCCTAGAAGAGAGATAAAAGACTGAATCTACCATACAGATGGAACTTTCTATCACAGAGGCGGTTCTGTCCGTTCCGATTTGACATATATTTGCAGAGCTGTATGGAGAAGCTTACGTTGCCACTATTCTGTGGCTAAATGTAAGCGGTCCCCAAGACTGTTCATCTGGAGTCCTTCACAAACACTAAATTAACACAAAATGTTTTGTAATCAAACATAATTAAAAGTGAATCATATAGGAATGGAGGGCTGGAAAGGACCTCATGAGTTCATCTAGTCCATCCTCCTGTGCTCTGGCAGGATTAAGTACAGTATACCTAGACTATTCCTGACAGGTGTTTGTCTAACCTGTTTTTAAAAACCTCCAATAACAGGGATTCCACACCCTCCCTAGTAGAAGTTTGTTTCTAGTATGGTCACATCACTATTTTAACAAACTCTTACAACTGTAACTTACGTTTTTTGGAAGAAATCTATAATGTTGAAATCTAACTTTCATTCATCTCCTAGTATTTTATTTTTAATGCTACCTTTGACCCTTGTTTGCTCTGACTCACTGTAAAGAATCATTAATTGTTTCAGTCTTACCACGAACCTGGATTTTTCTGCCATCATCACCTGAATGTGAGTAAACAAGAGCTGTTCTAAAGTTCAGTATCAGCAGCCTAGTTCAGAATGGTGATCACATGATCGCACAGTCATGCATAAGAGGGGAAAGTACTTCTGCTTTGCAGTGATATACAAATGGGAAATGCTGAGCATCCTGTTAATTTTCAAATGTCTATGACTAAGAATCAATTTCAGACTCACATTCCTTGCTCATAATGAAGTTTCTCTGAAACTAGGATTGCTCTAGCACCGGTGGAGCCCCAACAGTGCTAGCAATGGTGAGAGAATTTCAGGCATCCTGAGTGCAGAGAACACCTTGGAAAATAGTGTTCAGAACAAATAAGTTCAATTGAGAGACCAGATGCCACAATATAGAAATATATTGTCCTCTATTTTCAGATTAATGTGCAGGTGTCTAGGTACATGATTAACTCCCAGTAGGTGTTAAGGGGGAATTGTGCACGGGGGGAGAGATAGCTCAGTGGTTTGAGCATTGGCCTGCTAAACCCAGAGTTCTCAGTTCAATCCTTGAGGGGGCCACTTAGGGATCTGGAGCAAAATCAGTACTTGGTCCTGCTAGTGAAGGCAGGGGCCTGGCCTCAATGACCTTTCAGGGTCCCTTCCAGTTCTATGAGATAGATATAAGCCACAGAAGAAAAGAGATTCCTTTGAGTCCTAAACTGAACTGCAGGTTTAAGCTATAAGTCTGTGCAGCAATTTAGAGAGTGTTTTTAAAGTGGTGGGGGAAGCCCTTGGGCATGGATACTCAAGTCTCACACAGGATCCAGTAGTGTTGGTGGAAAGACAAACACAAGATGAGGCATCAATAGGCCTTGGTTCTATTTCCAGTTCTTCCATAGACTTTCTGCATGACTTTGATGCAAGTCACTCTTCTCTGGCTAAAGTAGGGATAACAGCACCTACCTCATTACCTCACAGGAGTTCAGTGAGATTAATTCCTTAATGTTTGTCAAATGCTATAGGACTGAAAAATATAGCATGGTGGCCTTTCCTTCTAGTTTATAACAAGTGCACAGGAAAAAGTTTCCTGTGCTCCCAGGCACTGGGGAACAAATTCTCTGTTCAGAAGGCTTGGAGATGTTCCTTCTGCATGACTGGTGGTTTGTGGTCTGTTAGGTGGGAGTCATTTTCAGTCAGAGGAAAACAGGATAAATGCCAAATGTTCATAGATTCGTAGATTTTAAGGTCAGAAGGGTCCATTATCATCTAGTCTGACCTCCTGCGCAGCACAGGCCATAGAACCTCACCAATAATTTCAAACTTCAAACTTCTGTTTGAGCTATAGTATCTCTGTTAGAAAGATAGCCAGTCTTGATTTAAACACTGCAAGTGATAGAGAACCCACCAAATCCATAAGTATGTTGTTCCAATGGTTAATTACCCACACTGTTAATTTGTGCAGTATTTCTAGTCTGAATTTGTCTAGCTTCAGCATCCAGCTATTGGTCTGGTTAGTAACCCATGTAAAACTGGGCCTTGGTTTACACTACAGACCTATATCGGTATAACGACGTTGCTCTGGGGTGTGTAAAATCCACATTTCTGAGCGACGTAGTTATCATAGAATCATTCAATCATAGGACTGTAAGGGACCTTGAGATGTCATCTAGTCCTGTCCCCTGCACTCATGGCAGGACTAAGTATTACCTAGACCAGGGGTTCCCAAACTTGGTTCGCGGCTTGTTCGGGGTAAACCCCTGGTGGGCCGTGAGACGCTTTGTTTACCTGAGCATCCGCAGGTACAGTCACTTGCACCTCCCAGTGGCCGCGGTTCGCCATTCGTGGCCAATGGGAGCCGCGGGAAGTGGCACGGACCGGGCCAATGCTTCCAGCAGCTCCCATTGGCAGGGAATGGTGAACCACGACCTCTGGGAGCTGCGAGCGGCCGTACCTGCGGACGCTCAGGTAAACAAAGCGTCTCGTGGCCCGCCAGGGGCTTACCCTGAACAAGCCGCGAACCAAGTTTGGGAACCCCTGATCTAGACCATCCCTGACAGGTTTTTGTCTAACCTGCTCTTAAAAATCTCCAGTGATGAAGATTCCACACAACCTCCCTAGGCAATTTATTCCAGTGCTTAACCATCCTGACAGTTAGGAAGTTTTTCCTAATGTCCAACCTAAACTACCCTTGCTGCAATTTAAGCCCATTACTCCTTGTCCTATCCTCAGAGGTTAAGGAGAACAATTTTTCTCTCACCTCCCTGTAACACACTTTTATGTACTTGAAAACTCTCTCAATCTTCTCTTTTCCACACTAGACAAACTCAATTTTTCCAATCTTCCCTCAGAGGTCTTTCTAGACCTTTAATCATTGTTGTTACTCGTCTCTGGACTTTCTCAAATTTGTCCACATTTGTCCTAAAATGTGACGCCCAAAACTGGACACAATACTTCAGTTGAGGCCTTACTAGTGTAGAGTAGAACGGAAGAATTACTTCTACTAGCTTGCTTACAACACTCCTGCTAATACATCCCAGAATTATGTTTGCTTTTTTTGCAACAGTATTACAATGTTGACTCATTTTAGCTTGTGGTCCACTATGACCCCCCAGATCCCTTTCTGCAGTACTCCTTTCTAGGCAGCCATTTCCCATTTTGTATGTGTGCAACTGATTGTTCCTTCCTAAGTTGAATACTTTGCATTTGTCCTTATTGAATTTCATCCTATTAACTTCAGACCATTTCTCCAGTTTGTCCAGATCATTTTGAATTTTAATTCTATCCTCCAAAGCACTTGCAACACCTCCCAGCTTGGAATCATCTGTAAACTTTATAAGTGTACTCCCTATGCCATTATCTAAATCATTGATGAAGATATTGAATAGAAGCAGACAGGGCCGGCTTTAGGCCGATTCAGCCGATTCGGCTGAATTGGGCCCCGCGCCAAGAGGGCCCCGCGCTGCAGCTCTCCACCCCGCCCCCAGCTCACTTCCCCTCCTCCCCTCCCCTGAACGCTCCGCCCCCTCCCCTGCTTCCCGCGAATCTCTGATTCGCGGGAAGTCTGAAAAGGAGCAGGGGCGGGCCAGCAGCACAAGGTAAGCTGGGGTGGTGGGGGCGCGAGAAGGGCTCCGGGGAGGCACCGCCCGTTCCCGCCGAGCACGCAGGCCCGGCTTGGGTCCGGCCCCCGCGGCGCGGTCGGGTCTGGCCTGGCCCGGCCCCCGCGGCGCAGCTCGGGTCGGGTCGGGTCTGGCCTGGTCGGCGCGGCTCGGGTCGGCTCCGGCCCGGCCCGGTCCCCGCGGCGCGGCCCGGTCCCCGCGGCGCGGCCCTGCTCCGGCTCGGCCCGGCCCTCGCGGCGCTGCTCGGGTCCAGCCCGGCCCCAGCGTGGCCCCCGCGGTGCGGCCCTGCTCTGGCTCGGCCTGGCCCCTGCGGCTCGGGTCCAGTCCGCGCCCCGGTGCGGCCCCTGCGGCGCGGCTCGGGTCCGGCCCGGCCCCGGCGCGGCTCCCGGGTCGGCTCTCGGGTCGGGTCTGGCCTGGTCGGCGCGGCTCGGGTCGGCTCCGGCCCGGCCCGGTCCCCGCGGCGCGGCTCCGGCCCGGCCCGGTCCTCGCGGCGCGGCCCGGTCCCCGCGGCGCGGCCCTGCTCCGGCTCGGCCCGGCCCTCGCGGCGCTGCTCGGGTCCAGCCCGGCCCCGGTGCGGCCCCCGCGGCGCGGCCCTGCTCCGGCTCGGCCCGGCCCCCGCGGCTCGGGTCCGGTCCGCGCCCCGGCGCGGCCCCTGCGGCGCGGCTCCGGGTCGGACCCAAGCCCGGCAACCCCGGCCAGAGCGCGGCTCGATTCCTGGGGGCAGGGCTTGCAGCAAGCCCCCAGGAATCGGGCCCCGCTCTTGCTAAAGCCGGCCCTGGAAGCAGACCCAGAACTGATCCCTGTAGGACCCCACTCAATATGCCCTTCAAGCTTGACTGTGAACCACTGATAACTACTCTCTGGGAACGGTTTTCCAACCAGTTATGCACCCAACTTGTAGTAACTCCATTTAGGTAGTATTTCCCTAGTTTGTTTATGAGAAGGTCATGCGAGATAGTATCAAAAGACTTACTAAAGTCAAGATATACCACATCTACTGTTTCCCCCATCCACAAGGCTTGCTACCCTGTCAAAGAAAGCTATTAGGTTGGTTTGACACGATTTGTTCTTGACAAATCCATACTGACTTGTTACTTATCACCTTATTATCTCCATTATCGTTCCGGGTACTGAAGTTAAGCTGACTTGTCTGTAATTCCCCTGGTTGTCCTTATTTACCTTTTTATAGATTGGCACTACATTTGCCCTTTTCCAGTCCTCTGGAATCTCTCCCGTCTTCCATGACTTTTCGAAGATAATCACTAATGGCTCAGATATCTCCTCAGTCAGCTTGTTGAGTATTCTAGGTATTTCATCAGTTCCTGGTGCTTGAAGACATCTAACTTGTCTAAATAATTTTTAACTTGTTCTTTCCCTATTTTAGTCTCTGATCCTACTTCATTTTCACTGCCCAATTGCTACTAAACTTCTTGGTGAAAACTGAAACAAAAAAGTCCTTTATCACTTCTGCCATTTCCACATTTTTTGTTATTGTTCCTCCTACCACCTTGAGTAAAGGGCCTACCTTGCCCTTGGTCCTCCTCTTGCTTCTATAACGTATTTGTAGTATGTTTTCTGGTTATCCTTTATGTCTCTAGTTAGTTTAATTTTGTTTTGTGCCTTGACCTTTCTAATTTTGTCCCTACATATTTGTGTTATTTGTTTATATTATCCTTTGTAATTTGACCTGGTTTCCACTTTGTGTAGAACTCTTTTTTGCATTTCAAATAATTAAAGATCTCCTGTTTAAGCCAGTGGTGGCCTCTTGCCATATTTCCTATATTTCCTATGCAATGGGATAGTTTGCTCTTGTGCCTTTAATAATGTCTCCGTGAAAAACTGCCAACACTCTTGAACTGTTCTTCCCCGTTAGACTTGCTTCCCATGGGATCTTACCTACCAATCAGGGCCGGCTTTAGTGAAAATGGTGCCCTGGGTGAACTTGTATTTTGGTGCCTCCTCTTCCCCCTCCCACCATCACCCCGGCTCTTACAGGCTCCCTGGCCTCCACCCGACCCCCCTGTTCCCCCGCTATCACCTCCGGGCCATTACCTATACTTCATATGGAAAGTCCACAGGAAAGTCCATTCAATGGGCGTCTTCCATGATCCATTGTGAGTTAAGTGTCCCTTGATGAGCCACTTACTTTGACTAGTCCCTTCAAGATGTGCTGGCTAACTACCTGGGGTGTTACCCTAGGAGCAAACAGGTAGAGAGCCAATACTCATAACTTCAAATACAAAAAAGATACATGTACACAAATAGCATAAACATATTCAGAAATCATAACCTTTTCATAGACATCTTACATGCCACATTTTGTACAAGATTTGTTGCAAATATATAGCAGTAGTTGCAACAATGATTTACGTGATCATGTTTTAATCTGATAATGTCACAATGAGTAACTGCTACAACTAGCAAATTCCTAGGCCACTGTCAGCAGAAGCAAGGGTGGCATGGTATATGGTGTATTACCTCACTTGCTTCTGTGCTGCTGCGGTGGCTTGTGGTGCCTGGCACTTGGCTTGCGGCTCAAGGCAGGCTTTGCGCTGTCACATGGGGGCTGCATCTTGCCAGAGCCCACAGCCCTCCTGCAGCCCCTAGCCACTCCTGGCTCACCACAAGCTTTTTGACAGGAAGTACCAAGCAGTAATAACAACAATAATAATACAAGCATGTGTGTGTGCGTGACAGAATGTGTTTGTGAGAGAGCCAGTGTGTGAGACAGAGACAGACATAGAGACTGTGTGTGTGTATGACTGTGTGTTGTGGGATTGTGTGATAGAGTGTGTGTTGAGGAGTGTGAGACTGTATGTATGTGTGTGTGTGAGACAATCTGTGTTGGGGGACTGTGAAAGGCAGTGTGTATGTGGGTGTGAGAGCCAGTCTGTGTGTGAGAGACAGTGTGTGTGTGTGTGTGTGGGAATCTGTGTTGGGTGATTGTGTGAGAGACAGAGTGTGTGTTGGGGACTGTGTGTGTGAGACAATTTGCGTTGGGGGACTGTGAGAGACAGAGTGTATGTGGGTGTGAGAACCTGTTTGTGTATGTTAGGGAAGTTTGAGAGACAGTGCGCGCACTGTCACTTTAAGTCCCCCCTCCCCCTCCCGCTTAGCCTGGCTCCCCGCCCCCACCCCCACATGGAAGTTTCTCTCCTCCTGACCCTGTCCCTGCTGGCCCCCACCAGAGACCGAATGGCGCAGGACCGCAGGCAGGGAGGGACTTGGCTCTGCTCTGGGCAGCAGGCGGTGGGCCGCGCCGCCAGTGACCGGCCCCAGCCGTGCCGCTCTGACCTCCCCAGGGCTGGGGCAGAGCTGAAGCCCTCAGCCGGCCAGCTGAGGAGGGAGGGAGGGAGGGGCCAGGGGGTCGGGGAGAAGCCCGCTGGCCCAGCGCTGGAAAGGGGCCAAAGAAGAGAGGAGCCCCTTGTGGCATCCCCCTGACTATGGTGCCCTGGGCGTGGGCCCCGTTTACTCGGCCCTGAGTTTGCTAAAGTCTGTCTTCTTGAAATCCATTATCATTATTGTGCTGTTTTCCTTCCTACCATTCCTTAGAAACATGAACTCTACCATTTCATGATCACTTTCACCTAAGCTGCCTTCCACTTTCAAATTCTCCCTATTTGTCAAAATCAAATATAGAACAGCCTGTACCCTAGTAGCTTTCTCCATCTTCTGAATTAAAAAATTGTCTCCAATATATTCCAAGAACTTGCTGGAACTTATACCGACCTAACCCCTCTTGTAGACAGCACTATGTTGGCAGGAGAGCTCCTCCGGCCAACATAACTACCGCCTCTCAGGGAGGTGGATTAACTACATCGACGGGAGAGCGCTCTCCTGTCAGCATAGAGCGTCTTCATTAAAGCACTACAGCAGTGCAGCTGCATCAGTGCCGATGCAGTGTTTTAAATGTAGACTTGCCCTAGGTCCCTGGCCATTACCATCAAGTAGTCTCCAGCTCCAGATTACAAACAGCTCAATATTAACCTATCTGGATGGGACATGGGGCAGGTAGCAGCTGTCAAATATTTGGGCAGCGTTACAGACAGTGCTGGTGGATGCTTGAAAGACATGGGCAATCACTTAGCAGCAGCTGGTGCCATGTTCTGAGCCCTTCAGTGGCCTGTGTAGGGATTTCATGACATCAAATTTGCTATGAAGTTGCAGGTCTATAGAACCATAGTTATACCAACTCTATCATATGGAAGTCAAACGAAGGCACTGAGGAAGGCTGAAGAACACAGGATTGATGTTTTCAATTCTTGTTGTCTTCGTCAGCTGCTCTATATCAAGTGGCAGGATACTATCAGAAATGAGAATATTCAAAGCCAAACCCAGCAACTGCCTCCATCAGCACTGGTTTGATTTCGGCAATTTTCTTGGTATGGACATATCATTAGAATGGAGGACTAATGAATTCCAAGGGTGTGTACCTAGGAATGCCGCTACGTGGCCATTGATCACATGGGCATCAAAAGCTTTGGTGGCACAACAAGATTGCAAAAGGGAAACAGATATCTGACATTTTGGTCCTGGGCTTTATCAAGGGTGCTTTTCCTTTTGATGAACCTGAGAATGGTATATTGGGACTCAGAGACAGTACAAGTTAAACACAAATGTTATGGTTAAGATGTAACCACAAACACACATTTGGCTGCTTGTGGGCCTGTCTTATTGTTACTAACTTTAATATCTGCTCACCCACATGCCTCAGTTCAACGTCTGTTCCACTTTTTCCCACGGTCAGTTCAGTCCTGAACACATATGCTGTGTCTTCAAGGTCTAACGAATTACAGCAATAATACAATGATTGGGATCCATAATACTACTACTTTGCACTTGTGTCTTGCCTTCCACTTGGTTTCAAAGTGCTTTGCAAACTTTAGTGTGCACAAGGAAATCCTGCAGCCCTAGACTACCGCCATGGAAGAGCCAAGAGATCCTTTTTCTCCTTCACCACAGTGACCATTAAGACCAGAAGAACTGAAAACCACTAAAACTAGGCTGAAAACCACTGTGTTACCCAGAAATTTTCCACTCAGTTTCAGAACACAGCACCTCTCATGGGAAAGAATTACCAGCCTAGTTCTCAGAAAATATCCCTTGAATTTAGAATGGCCCATTTGGCTCCCAGGAATGGCTCGCTGTGCAAATGACATACCTTTCTAAAAATCTGACATGTTCACGCAACAGAAATGTCCCACAAGCATTGAACATTATTCAAGCCACCATTTGCAACCCTGAACCATATGGTTCCTGGCTGGTGAAATACAGTAAAGAGCGCCTACTCTCTCTATTAACTGTGATTGTCAACACTTCCTTTGGGTATGTCCAGACGACCCGCCGTATCGGCGAGTAGCGATCAATTTATCGGGGATCGATATATCGCGTCTCGTTAAGACGCGATATATCGATCCCCAAACGCGCTCCCTGTCGACTTCGGAACTCCACCGGAGCAAGCGGCAGTAGCGGAGTTGACGGGGGAGCCGCGGCCGTCGATCCCGCGCCGTGAGGACCCAAGGTAAATCGATCTAAGATACTTTGACTTCAGCTACGCTATTTACGTAGCTGAAGTTGCGTATCTTAGATCGATCCCCCGCCTAGTGTAGACCAGCCCTTTGAAAAGAACAGTCTATACCCTACCCTAACACACACAACAATCCAGCCATAACTCAACAATCATCACCTGACCCAAATGATCTTGCTAACTATTGCCTACTGTCTGAGTCCCATTTTGGGGCAAAGTAATTGAGAAGCTGGTGAAGTGCCATTTACAGCTACACTTGGCCTCTGCCAAGTTATTGGACCCTTTCTAGGAAGGCTTTAGACTGGGCTATGTCACACAGATAGTGATGAGTAACATTTTCTTGTCGGGTATGGACAAGGGGCAAATATCCATATGCTTATGACCAGATCTCTGCAGAATTGGACATGCAGTCATGAGAGGCTACTGATTCACCTTTAAGACTTAGCAGAGGTAAGCAGAAGAGTGTTGAGAAATGCTCTGATCCTTTCTCTGGAGAGGTTCATGATGGGCAACTGCACCTCTCACCTGAACAGTTCTGCAAGGATTGATCTGGTTCCCAAGTATTTATGTAAAAACTGGGGGTAGAGACTTTGACTTGTCTTTGTATATGGAAGAACATAAGATGGACCTACTCTGACTTTATCTATTGTGGAGGAACAGGGCTCTTTATTCCTGATGAACATTCTAGAGTTTTTTTCTCTAATTTAATTCCTTTTTGGAATAAAACTAAGCATGAGGTTTTTGTTGTGTTGAGTAAATCCTATTAAAATGGTTACAATTCTTAAGCTGTAGTACTTGAAGGAAATGTTTCAGACTTTGCTGCTTATATGATTTATTGAACATATTTCACAAAGCATTGATGGAGGAGTAGTGTTAGTTAGTTAACTAGAATTATCTCCTAGGTCACATGTGGTGTCTCAATTCCTACAGTATTATTCATGAACATAAATGAAATGCAATTTTGTATACCATGGTATCCTAACCTGAATTCAGGCTGCTGAGTATAGAGAAGTTAATACCAAACAATTTACGGAGGCCAACATACCTTAACAAAACTTCTCAAGCCTGACCATGTTGTCTTGACTAGTCCCATTTTCAGATATTATTAAGTAAACTCTCAGAGCTTAGCATCTGGCAAAGAAGCATTTTGCTATTATTTACCCTATCCTCTTATTCCTGGTTGTTCTTTTCTGATTTTTGAAAACCCTGATTTTTCTGCTAGTCAGAATTGGTAAAGGCCTTCTGAACTATGTGAAGTTACGTATAGTCAACTGTTTCATATATTTGAGTTTCCTGCCACAGACTTTTTGTTTGCTTTTTATAGATCAAGTATTGCGTCTTCTCAGTTGAAGACCCCTTTGTAAAAAGTTCAGGTTCGAAACATGTGCAACATTAGTTTTGATTACTGTGATTATTACATTCTGCCTTGGGCAAATCATTTCACCCCTCTGTACCACAGTTTTCCATCATAAAATGGGGTAATAATGCTTGCTTACTTTTGTAAAGTGCTTTGAGATCTACAGCTGACAAGTGCTGTTACTGCTACCAATTATTCATTTGTATTGTTTCCTTACTTCCCCCACTCTGCTAGCACCCACTCCCTCCTGGAATCATACTCTTTGCCGTCCACTGACATGGCACTTCTGAAAATCAATAATTCTCAAAACACACTTCTCTTTTCAAGCCAAATCAACCATTTGGGTACTCACACCACAGCAAGAGTGAACTTCCACACTGTACTTCCTTTGGGTTTACAGGAAACATATCGTTTTGAAACCTTTGGGGGGATGCCCACAAAAGTGAGCAATGAACTGAGACCTGTGGTGATTATTTGTCACATTCACAGCTGTTTTTTCAAGCTGAGACACTTCTTGGACAGTTCACAGGAACTGAAAGATGGCAGGAAGATTCTGTTTCATTTTCTAAAAATATTGCGCTGGTCAATGGCCATCCACGTGGTTTTAAATGAAAGATAAAACATCTTCCTGAAATAGAATGTATTTCACCCAGTAAGTCAGAGTGTGTATAATCTTGTTAAATCACAGAGTTTCAACAACATAAACTAAAAGCATGTCTCAATATTTCAGTCAGCCTGCAGAGAAACCAGCATCTCCTCTGAGTAGAACACAAAGAAACTATGACGTGCACACTCCTTACAAAAACTTCAATAATCGTATTATGCCTGATTCTGCAACTACGTGTAAGGATGACAGTGCATCTCATTGACTTTAATGGGAGTTCCATATGATGCAGTTACAGAATAGGACCCATTCAAGACCCATTCCCACAGCAACTAGTAAGTATAATTGTCACAGGTTCCCACTGAATTCCCCCTCTTGGCTATTCACTAAACTCTGTGAGGGAACTCAGCTGCTGATGTTGTCAGACGCCACCTGTATGGTGCTCTGCTCTGTTCAATGTTGATAACAGTCGGCTGCATGCGTGTGTTCCCTCTGTGTGCTGCCCCAGCTCTGCAGATCGCTGGCACAGCATACCCCGAGAGAACCCCCAATGACCACAGACTCCGATAAGATACAAAGGCACCCAGCCAGGTTTATTGTCAAACGAAGCACAATAATACACCTCTACCCCGATATAACGCTGTCCTCAGGAGCCAAAAAATCTGGCCTCTGGCTCACAGCTTAACTTTGCTTTATGTTAGCAAAGTCTTGTCCATTACTTTAGTTCAGGCCTTAGGCCTCATACCGGGCCTCTGATATAAGGGATTATGTTTCAGGGCCTCATCTTACTACATTCCCCCACTTTTTGTCTTTTTATGGGGAGAATGTTTACCCATCCTCCCGGAAAAGCATAATGCATGGACTAAAGATAACCCAGTGGGCTAAATACTGTTATGTGGTTATCTTATTTTACCATCCATACACTCATGCCCCATCTGCCTTTTAGTCTGCACATTCCCACGTACGACTGATGGACAGATTTTATTATCCAATTATTTTTTAGTCTCTTATGGCGGGCCTGGGAATGTTAGGTCCGGGACCATGACTGAGGAATGTAGTATTATGATTGAGCCTTAGAGGTACTCCCAAATAATTAATATATATGAATAATATAGATATGGCATATATATTTGTAGTGTATATGGGCATATATGTATAGTATGTATGTATACATATAACAGCACTTTATATCCAAGCATAACAATTCTTTTCCAATCTGTTGTTGTAGTTTGGCCCTTGTGGTACTGCAGATAGCAACCCTTTCCCCCGCCTCTCTTCACTTCGGCTGTCTCTCTTTGTTTTAAAAGTTAAAAGTTATAGTTTTTTACAGAACCTCCAAAAGATGAAGTAATTGAAAACAGAACAAAACAAGAAACAAAAAGAAAACAAGGTAAAAACTTTACTTTAAATAAATCCAGTAAATTAATTATTTTAACCCTTCTGGAATGGAACAGCTGGAATTATTCCTAACTTTCTTGAAGATATGGTTGCCAAGCAACAGAAATGCACACTCTGCTTCTAATCCTAACCACTCACTAATATTTGAAACATGGGCTTTTCTTATTTCCATATAGCAGAGTTTTAAAATAATGTTAAATATAAAGTAATGCAAAATTCCTTGTGACCAAATTAATACAATAAATTTGGCAAATATTAATCTTTTTTATCAATTTATGTTAAAAGCTTTAAATGAGGTAATAACTTGTTTATTCAAATGTTTAACCCTTTTAATTTTTGTTTGCCTTATTTTGTACAGTTATGGCAATCACGTGTGGGAGTCAAAAGCTTCAGTGGCACCCTATGATTGCCAGTGAAGGAATAAACAGAATATATGACCAGGCCACCTTATGCACCTTGCCAGAGGGCAAGCCAGCTTATGCTGTATGTGCAAAGAAGCTATGTCCCTCTGGAATTTGCTATGATGAAGATGATGAGTTGTTTTCCACGTTTCCGAGAGTTTCAATCATGATGGGGCTTTTAATTGCTTAATTCTTCCACTCAGGGCATTTTTTTTAGTTTCTTTTTACTCCTGTACCATGTAATGTTCAATGATCACTCACTGCTTAGAGGGCTTGCAAGAGATCTGCTTTATTCAGTATCCAGTTTTAAATGGCTATACATAACTATAACAGCTTCAAAGCATCCCACCCAGCCTCTCTGTCTAGGAAGCTCACCCCTTAAAGACACATTCCCCAATACCTCTCACACAGCTCCAACATTCCCAAGCTTCAGATTCTTAAAAAGGGTGACACTTTTGTCTGACACATTAATGACTTGAACTCGAAACTCTCCACTGGAACTTGCTGGTGCTAATATAGTACTTATAGAACCCTTTTTGGTGGGGTTTCTGCTACAAAGAGGCCCGGAAAGCTGGAATGCTTCTTATCTCCAAAGTGGGACTGGTGTCAGGTTTCTTTCCTGCACTAAAACTGGGCATTGAATCAAGGCTCTGCATGATTTTTGCTCCTGCTCTTGCAGGGGAAGGGTGTGGGCAGGGCCGGCGCAACCCATTAGGCAACCTAGGCGGTCACCTAGGGCTCTACAATTTGGGGGGCGGCGATCGTGGCAGTATTTTGGCGGCGGGACCTTCCGCCACCTCTGTGGGGGGCGGCATTTCGGGGCAGGACCTTCCGCCGCCTAGGGCGGCAGAAAAGCTGGTGGCGCTCCTGGGTGTGGGTGCTGACTAGAAAGTGTTGCCAATTATTCCAGTTTTTTGCTCCATTTATCTAATTCCTACCAACACTCCTGCAAGAGCCACATTTCCAACAACTATTTCATCATCTAGTACCAGATAGAGTCATAGAGTTTAAGGTCAGAAGGGACCATTATGATCTTCTAGTCTGACCTCCTGCACAATGCAGGCCACAGAATCTCACCCACCCACTCCCGCAACAAACCCCTAACCTATGTCTGAGCCATTGAAGTCCTCAAATCATGGTTTAAAGATTTCAAGGTGCAGAGAATCCTCCAGCAAGTGCCTTGTGCCCCACGCTGCAGAGGAAGGCGAAAACCCCCCAGGGCGTCTGCCAATCTGCCCTGGAGGAAAATTCCTTCCCGACCCCAAATATGGCGATCAGCTAAACCCTGAGCTAAAGACTCACCAGCCAGACACGCAGGAAAGAATTCTCTGTAGTAACTCAGATCCCACCCCATCTAACATCCCATCACAGGCCATTGGGCATATTTACCGCTAATAGTCAAAGTTCAATTAATTGCCAAAATTAGGCTATCCCATCATACCATCCCCTCCATAAACTTATCAAGCTTAGTCTTGAAGCCAGATATGTCTTTTGTTCCCACTGTTCCCCTTGGAAGGCTGTTCCAGAACTTCACTCCTCTGATGGTTAGAAACCTTCGTCTAATTTCAAATCTAAACTTCCTGATGGCCAGTTTATATCCATGGTTGCTTGCTACACCCCAATTTGTGGTTTACATGCAGAAAGTCTATTCCAAACATTGTTTCTACAGAAATGCCTGGTTTGCCCAGGAAATCCATTTTGTAGTCAATCTTCTAAATCATAGGGTCAATTGCATTTTTCTGAGTACTTCTACAGGTCTCTATTTGATGGCTAGAAGTCAGAGTAGTCATTTGTAAATTAGTTTCCCTCAAGTCAAGGAGATGAATACAAACTCCACTTCATTTTTTCCCCCCTCACTAGACTTACTATTTTTGTGTCTTAATTGTTTGGGGCACAAATTTTAATTCAGATTTATTACCAATTGTGTAAATTGAATACCAGGCCAAAGAAGGAGTGTTCAGGTCAAAAGCAGAACGTACACCGGGGGTTTGGGAGATGGAACGTAGAAACACATAAGAAAGATGAGCTCATCAGGTTCCAGTAACCCTGCATGACCACAAACTGATCTCTGAAAGCGTTCCATGTTTCAGCTGTAAGAAAACTATTTGACTATCTGATCTAGCCATTTATAAAATTATTGGAATCCTGGTGACTATCTCCTTCCTCAGTCATTAAAACGTTTCTAAACACAAGTGTCTGGTTATGGCCACTCGGAGCTTATAATTAATGTGGGTAATGGGACAAGTTTATGATGCCGTTGTTCAGCATTAAAAGCACACTGTCGCGTTAAATGTGCAATTCTGTTTTGAAAAGTGGCACCTTCTGAACTCAACAGATCTGATCCCTGTCGGTATTCTGTCATAAGTACTGACTTCAGTGATAAAAAACAAGATTTTACTGCTTTTTACTCCTGGTTGCACTGCAGAGCCAACAGCTAAAGAGAGTTTAAGCTGGAGTTCATTCTTCATGGCATAGGGTCAACAGGATTGCTTACTACATTCCACCAGTTACACCTGTGCAAATCAAAGCAAGGCAATGAAGTTGTACGAGTATCAATGAGGGCATAATTTGGCCTGTAGAACATTTATTACTGGCGATGATAAGCAGCACAGAAAGAATCCAGCTTGACTTTCTGAACTCAGGTTGAATTTGTAGGTTTTGTAGTTAGAAAAACATTTTGTATTTACAAATAAAGCATATTTGATATGCAATCCTGATCACACATGGAACTCCACATCGCTATTTTTACAGTCACAATTCAGGAAATAAACGCACTTTAAAAATCATGGGCCTTAGTCTAACGTCACGTACATTGGGGTTACACAGATGTGACCGACTTAAGTGGAATTATTCCTGATTTACACAAGTGTGAAATTAGAATCTATTCACAATATATTTCCAAAATATTCCTTGCCTAATCTATAGATAATACCTTAGATTATTAAAAGATTAAAAATATCAGTTTACATACTATGCTATTTAGTTTTCCCATTTTCCAGTTAAAATAAACTAGCTAGTATCACTTCTGTTTCTAGTCAATCACTTTCTATTTTTCATGTATTATGACACTGCTGCACTATTTGGGTGGCAAACATTGCAGGGGAACATTTATTATTTAAAAATAACTTTTATTTGATCTTTTAATTTCATGGTAACATTTCCATTGGTCAGATTTTGAAAATAACTGGGTTTTTTACAAAACCTATATTTGGGCTAAATTTGACTGTGTCCCTTTGACACCTGCTGCACACGGTAGTCATCACAAAGGTGTATAGTGATCTCTAGTTCAGATTTTGAGTTGAGGCTAAAAAGACATGGCCAGATTAGAAAGTTATTTACCGTATGGTAACTGGAGGTTCTTTGAGATGCATGGTTGTGACAGAATATACCCCTAGGTTCACACTCTCCACACTATTGTAATAATGTTTGTACAAGGTATGCCTTTTGAGGTATCATTTCAAAACGTATAATTTGCTGATCAATACTATCATGGCAAAATGCACATAGCAGTGTTATATGTGAAGTTATAAACATAAGATGAGATCATGACTAAAATTATGTTTTGTTGGTAAGTCTGGGGACTGGCCAAACCAGTTCCTCAGAGACAAAGGGCAGGCTGATCCCTCAGCCAGGTGTAAAACATGCTGATGGACCATTACTTGCTAAGTGGCCATTCTTTGGCAGGAAAGGGGGCAAGGGCAAAAAGTCTACATCTTAGGCTATGTCTACATTGTGAACCTTACAAAAGCATGGCTGATCTGCTGCAATGGTGCTGTTGTAAGGTGTGCTATGTAGCCGCTCTGTATCGCCGGGAGAGATCTCTTCCAGAGACAAAATAAAACCACCTCCAACGAGGGAGCGGTAGCTTCGTCATCGGGAGTGCGGCTCCTGCTGCCGAAGCGCTGTCCACAGCAGTGCTTTTCATCATTAAAACTTTTGATGTTCAGGGGGGTGTTTTTTCACACCCCTGAGTGACAAAAGTTTTAACAATGAAAGTGCCAGTGTAAACAAAGCCTTACTACAGAAACAGGGTAGAGTTTCCTTCCACACAGACTGCCTGACACCTTTCTCCCAGCTGAAAATGTGTCTCAAAGGGGGGACAGGACTATAAAAAGAAGGGGCAGACATCCCAAGACACCCCTCCTCTCTCTCCCTGTCTGTCTCTGGCATCGCACCTAAGCAGACACAGGAAAACTGCCATTGGATTTGGGGGTAGGGGATCCTGATCTGAGAGTGTGGTCAGTAATCTGCTGAAAGCATGTGGTGAGAAAACTTTGCTTTTAATCTAATATAATTTGTTAAATTAGGTTACTGGTACCTATTTTATTTTTCTTGTAATCATTTCTGACTTTTATGTCTCATTATTTGCATTCACTTAAAATTTCTCTCTTTGTAGTTAATAAACCTGTTTTATTGTTTCATCTAATTCAGTGTATTTAAGTTGAAGTGTCTGGATAACTATTTTTAAAAAATAAGATGGCATATTATTCCCTTAAAGGAATAACAGACTTAATATATTTGTATTTTCCAGGAGAGGGCTGGGTGGGACATACATTTCTGGGGTGAAATCCGGCACTGGGGCTATGTTGGGGTCACCCAGCAGTATAACCAAGGCTGGTGAGAGCCAAGGTGTGGCTGGCTGGCTGGTTGTAGCACACACATACCCAACATAGCTGGGAGTGACTTACATGCTGGAGGCTGTTTGTGAGCAGTCCAGGTTGGAGACTACAGCAGCAAGGCATTGTCATGAGCACTCCAGGTTATTGGGCAGAGGTGACACCACTACTCATTATTCTGGATTGTGCCCAGTTGTCCCTATCTGTACTCCACTGTGGATACACAGGCACCCCATGTGCCCAGAGTTGGAGCATTCTTGACAGCAATATCTGTTGGTCCACACATGCACCCTCACTCTCCTCATGCTTCCAACATAAAGGGTGGAGCAGATCGACCACCTCTCCAGTTCTTTTCTACTGCAAATCCAGGTAAGATCTGAAGCAGAGGGGAAGGAAGGAAGGTATATAATGACCATATATCTCGAAGAACTTCCAATTGCCATGAGGTAAGTAACTTTCTCTTCCTCTTCAAGTGCTGGTGTCTATGTGTATTCCACTGTGGGTGACTGACAAGCAGTACTCAAGTAGGAGGAGGGTGCAAGGATGCAGGCAGCTGAGCTGCTCGAAGGACCGCTGTCCAAAAGGATGCATCAGTAGAGGAATCCAGCACTAAAGCATAATATCTTGCAAATGTATGGATAGAACTTCATGTAGCTGCTTTGCAAATGTCAAGTAGGGGTACTTCTTGAAGCGATGCCATGAAGTAACTTGTGGTCTTGTGGAATGAGCCTTCACTCCAGGAGGGGAGAAAGATGTGTCAGTTTATAGCAGAATAGGATACAATTCAAGATCCATGTAGAGATCCTCTGGGATTATATAGCCTGACCTTGGACTCTTTCTGCTATAGCGATAAATAATCTGGTAATTTTCTGATTGGCTTTGTCCTTTGCAGGTGAAAGGCTAAGACTATTTGCAGGTTGAGGGACTGAAGTCTCCTCTCCTCTTCAGATGCGTTTAGTTGCAGAAAAAATATAGGTAAATGCATTACTGGTTCAGGTAAAACTCCAAAACTACTTTGGGGGTGAACTTCGGACGTAAACGTGAGGAGACTTGTCTTTACGGAATATGGTGTAAGGCAGATCCTCCATCAGTGTTCTGAGCTCATCTAACCTTCTAGCTGAAGTGATGGCCACAAGAAATGCAACTTTCATAAATAGGAGAGACATGGAATGTGTAACTAGTGGTTCAAAGGGAAGCTTAGTGAGTTCCGAAAGAACAATTTTTAAGTCCAGTTGAGGAATAGGTTTCCTTACTGGCAGAAAGGTTCTGATTAGGCCTTTCCAGAAACCGCTACTCAGTGGATAAGCAAAAATTGGAGTATCGATGTGAAGGTGGGTGGTAAACACTGATTGCTGCCAGGTGGACCCCTAAAGAGTTGATAGAGAAACCAGCCGTTTTGAGAGAGAGAAGATGGTCTAAAATAAGAGGAATATCTACTGACTCTGGGAATGCAAGTTTTGCTGTGCCTAGATGGAGAAATGCTTCTCCTTGGCTAAACAGCATTTCCTGATTAAATCTTTTCTGCTATTAGTGAGGATGTTTTGTACGGCTTCAGAGCATGAACATTCTAGATGTGATGCCTTCCAAAAAAGAAGCCTTGAGATGGAGTGCTTGGTGGTTGGGATCCTTGATTCTGCACTTCTCCTGGCTTAGGAGGTTGGGAAAAGACTGAATGTTGATCATCAATTCCATAGGGTGACCGCTTATTCACACAAGGGAATAGATCATGCTCCTCCCTGTTTGGTGTAATAGATGGTTGTCATATTGTCCAACATTATGAGTACCTGGTGACATTGGATGAATGGAAGAAAGACTTTTCAAGCTTCTTGGACTGCCTGTAATTCCAGAACGTTGATTTACACCCTGGCCTCTCAGGGTGTCCAACTGCCTTGTGCCATGTGGTTGTCCATGTGGATTCCACAGCTTAGGAGGGAGGCATCTATAATGATTGCCCTGACTAATGAGGGGCAAAGGAAGGGAATGCCCACACATACGTAAAGGGGATTTTTCCACTGCAGTAGAGATAACGTTACCTTGGTGGGAATTGTTACTATGGTGTTCATGGACTGTTTGTTTGGTGAGTACACTGTTTGAAGCCATGCTTGCAGGCAATGAAGGTGGAGTCTGGTGAACAGCATAACATAAATGCATGAAGCCATATGTCCAAGAAGAAAAAGACATACTCTGATTGGTGTTCAAGGGCTGCACATAACCTGATTTATGAGGTTCTTTGTTGCTTGGAATCTGTCCATCCAGGGCCGGTGCAACCACTAGGCGAACTAGGCAGTGGCGTAGGGCGGCAAGTGGTTGGGTGTGCCTGGGGCCGTCCTCAGGCATAGGCAGCTGGGTAGGGTACCTGAAAATTTGGGGCACCACTGGCTCTTAGTGTCCATCCTACTGGTTTTCCTATCCCTGTTCTGACCCTTCCTGCAGGCTCTGAGGCCTTGGCTACACTGGCGCTGTACAGCGCTGCAACTTGCTGCGCTCAGGGGCGTGAAAACGCCCCCCCCCCCCCGAGTGCAGCGAGTGCAGCGCTGTAAAGCGCCAGTGTAATCAGAGCCTGCAGCGCTGCATGCTCGCTCGCAGCGCTGCAAGCTACTCTCCTCGGAGAGGTGGAGTACATACAGCGCTGCGAGAGCTCTCTCGCAGCGCTGGCGGCGCGACTACACTCATGCTTCACAGCGCTGCCACGGCAGCGCTGTGAATTCCCGAGTGTAGCCAAGGCCTGAGTCTTCCTGGGAAGGGGATCTAGTAGTTAAAAGAGAAACAGTCTCCAGCCTGCCAGACCTATTAGCACAACACTGAAACTGTTAAAGAGCCATTCAAGGGGTAATGAAGACATTTAACAGGCATTTGCCAACCCCCAGGTATCTACTGTCAGTTTCTGAATGTACTGACAAAAACAGTTGTGCATGACTGTAAACTGAGGGGTGAAAACATTATTTACTCAGAACATGTCAGTCTACAGGACCTTAGTTTAAAATTTGCTTTAAAAATATTTCATTAGTGAGTTGGTGAAGATTATAAAATCACATCTCTAAAAAATCCTTGCATAGATTTTTAGATGCACAATCATCTTTAGCCTTAAATGCTTGGATCTTCAGACATATGGTTTTTTAAATAAATTCTTCAAAAGACCACCCTTATCTAAAATACACATTTTAATTACTATAGTAAAAAAACTTACTTCCAAAGTCTTCCTGTCCTTTTTGTCCATCCATTTCTCCCTTCACCCCCCCCCCCCCCCCGCCCATTGAAGGAAGCAACAGCCCTTTGCTTCCAGATAGCTGGACAGAGTTTCCCTTTCTTTACTTCTGACTTTCTGATGAACTAGTTTTAGTTCATCAGAAGCAAAATCAGTACCTTAGTAAGATATAAAATCCTTTGTTATGCCTAAAATCTTTGGAAACATATTTTTTAAAGTTGGTGAAATTTCATAAACATGTGTATTGTTATGGAGATCACTCACAGTAAATTAGTGTTCCCTTTTTCTAAAAGCAATGAACACTGTTATGAATACACTAAACCTCTGTGACTGATTAATTTAAAATAATGTCTGTTTCAGTGAGTTAAATATGTAGTAATCTGGAATGATTACTTTATGAAGGCTTAAGAGTACATTTAAAATATAAAATCAGCTTAGAAATACTGATTAAGAAAATGTAAAACAGAGAAGAGCTGCATCATGTATTCCATAATATTTAATGTTGTATTCAACAAGACAGCTGACTCACCCTTACTACAAGGTTTTTGCAAATAAATGTCTGACAAACTTCAGGGCATATCAAAAAACCTGTGACTGACATTTTTTATTCCCAAGTTTAGTGCTTTTAATTAGGTACTGTGACAGACCCAGACCAATGGGGTACAGGAGTCTGGTAGAGGGCAAATATACTGGTCACTGGATGAGTAGTTTTCTGTTCCCTGAGTGACCAGAGCAGGGGCTGCACTAGAGTAATCAGGAACCTGCTAGAACCAGTTAAAGCAGGCAGGCTAATTAGGACACCTGGAGCCAATTAAGAAGAAGCTGCTAGAATCAATTAAGGCAGGCTAATCAGGGCACCTGAGTTTTAAAAGGAGCTCACTTCAGTTTGTGCTGCAAGTGTGAGGAGCTGGGAGCAAGACGCGCAAGGAGCTGAGAGTGAGAGTGAGAGTGAGAGGGTGAGGGTGAGGGTGTGCTGCTGGAGGACTGAGGAGCACAAGCGTTATCAGACACCAGGAGGAAGGTCCTGTGGTGAGAATAAGGAAGGTGTTTGGAGGAGGCCATGGGGAAGTAGCCCAGGGAGTTGTAGCTGTCATGCAGCTGTTACAGGAGGCACTATAGACAGCTACAGTCCACAGGGCCCTGGGCTGGAACCCGCAGTAGAGGGTGGGCCCGGGTTCCCCCCAAACCTCCCAATTGACTTGGACTGTGGGTTCTTCCAGAGGGGAAGGTCTCTGGGCTGTTCCCCAACCCACATGGTGAATCTCTGAGGCAAGAAAATCCGCCAATAAGCGCAGAACCCACCAAGATAGAGGAGGAACTTTGTCACAGTACCTTCTGCATGTCAATTCTGCGTGAGGGAGAGGGTACAGGGGTCTCTGCGGGGAACTGTGACTCTCTACCACTGTGAGGCAGGCCGGGCGTCTTGTTGTTCTTTCTGCCTTGTCCCTCCACCCCTGCCGGGCTGCAAACTCAGGCTGCTGTCGGGCATAGGGGCACCAGTTTAATAATACTGCATAGGGCTTGCGGGGGCGGTGAGCCCCAGCCATGGAGGAGCCGGCGCGGCGCAGGGGGGCAGGAGCCCTGCAAAGGCAGCAGCGCCGCTAGTGGGGAGCAGCCGTGCCTCCCGCCCCTCCTGCCCAGGCTGCGGCCTGGCGCCCCCCCGGGGGGCACCTGCAGACTGCAGCAGATGCATGCAGGCAGAGGCCCCCGTGTGCCCCCCCCAACTGCCCCCTTGCCACGCTCGGGCTCTGTGTCTCCCAGGCATGTGAGCAGCCGCTGGGGCGCGGGGCCCTGAGACTGCTCCGGGAGGGGCGGCGGCGGCTCACACTCCCGGGAGCCGCAGAGCCCGAGCATGGCGAGGAGGGAGCCGGGGGGGTGCACGAGGGCCTCTGCCCACATGCATCTGCTGCAGGAGCCCCCAGAAGGCAGCTCCTCCCTGCTGAGCTGCTGCAAAGCCAGTGAGTGGACTTGGGGCGGGGGCCACCGGGGTGGGGTGGGGAGGGCTCGTGGGGGGGCTGTGCACCCTCCAGGGGAGTTCAGGGGGCAGGGAGGGGGGAACCTGGTCTGGGGAGCAGACCCGGGGCACGGCTGGCCCCTGGGGTCTATAAAGGCTCGTTGGGATTTGCCCCTCAATGAACCGATGTTACGGGGGGGGAGGGCAAGGTAGAAGTTTCACCTAGGGCGCAAAATATCCTTGCACCGGCCCTGACCCTGCTCATAGATATTTTCTCAGGTTCATAGTGGGCCTCTACCATTTTAAATACAGAGTGCACCCAGTTGGCCTTGCAACTGCTCCCCAGGTCTTTACCAAAGTTTTTCTAGTCATAGTAGCCTATATCAGGCAAGGCGGCTTCATCGTCTTCCCCTGTCTCAACAACTAGTTTCTAAGGCCTGGTCTACACTAGGAGCTTATATCGAATTTAGCGCCGTTACATCGAATTAACCCTGCACCCGTCCACACCAGGAAGCTACTTAGTTCGAAATAGAGCTCTTTTAAATTCGACTTCTGTAATCCTCGAAAACGAGAGGAGTAGCGCTAAATTCGAAATGGCAATATCGAATTAGGCTAGGTGTGGATGGAAATCGACGGTAATAGCTCCGGGAGCTATCCCACAGTGCACCACTCTGTTGACGCTCTGGACAGCACTTCGAGCTCGGATGCTCTGACCAGCCACACAGGAAAAGCCCCGGGAAAATTTGAATTCCTTTTCCTGTCTGGGCAGTTTGAATCTCATTTTCTGTTTGGACAGCGTGGAGAGCTCAGCAGCACTAGCAACGATGCAGAGCTCTCCAGCAGAGTTGGCCGTGCAATCTAATAGAAAGAGGGCCCCAGCATGGACTGATCGGGAGGTCTTGGATCTCATCGCTGTCTGGGGCGATGAGTCCGTGCTTTCAGAGCTGCGCTCCAAAAGAAGGAATGCAAAGATCTATGAGAAGATCTCTAAAGCCATGGCAGAGAGAGGATACAGCCGGGATGCAACGCAGTGCCGCGTGAAAATCAAGGAGCTGAGACAAGGCTACCAAAAAACCAAAGAGGCAAACCGACGCTCCGGATCCCAGCCCCACACATCACGTTTCTACGAGGCACTGCATTCCATCCTAGGTGCGGCCGCCACCACTACCCCACCAGTGACCGTGGACTCCGAGGATGGGATATTGTCCACGACC
Source organism: Emys orbicularis (assembly GCF_028017835.1). NCBI lineage: Eukaryota > Metazoa > Chordata > Testudines > Emydidae > Emys > Emys orbicularis. The sequence goes on from NC_088687.1 coordinate 126,041,638, forward strand.
GGTTCCTCCTCGGAAATGTTAGGTGACGGGGAAGATGAGGAAGGAGATGAGGAGGACGAGGCAGTCGACAGCGCTTGCACCGCTGATTTCAACGACAGCCAGGAGCTCTTCATCACCCTTACCGAGATCCCCTACCAACCGTCCACAGTCCTTACCCCGGACACCGAATCAGGGGAAGGATCAAGCAGTGAGTGCTTTAAACATCTAAACATTTCATTTTAACATAAGTGGAATATTTATATTGTTAAGAATGGGCTTTTCAGTCACTCAGTTAAACATAGAAACTTTTATTTATAACAAAACAGGAATAATAACTATATCAGTAATTTGTTGTTCATGATTTAGTTGGCTTAGTAAACTTTTTACTACTAACTATGTATAGAAAATCAAGTACTGTCCGGATATTCATGATTAGTCCACAACACGGCCCCTCCACTCTGTAGTCCGTTATGCTCAACTTAAAGGAAAAGGCGGTCAATGTGCCCGGGAATGGACAGACAGTCCTCCTGGGATAGCTCCGCATAGCTCTCCTGGAGGTACCGCTCCAGCATGCGCACGAGGTTCAACGGCAGGGCAATCTTGTTTGGTCCCCCGTGGTAGCACACGTTCCCACGCCATGAGTCCATGAGGTAGTCGGGGATCAGTGCGCGGCACAGCATGGCGGCATATGGCCCAGGCCTCTGCATGCATTCACGCAGCATCCTTCCCCTCTCGGTCTCCGAGATCCTCATGAGGGTTATGTCACACATGACGCCCTGCTTTAAATTAGGGAGGGGAATGTTAGTATTTGGACTGCTTTACAGCCACGCGGTGGAGGCGGCAGAGGGGCAGCATACAGGGATCTTTCCCGGGGACAGCCGCGAGGTGGTGGGACAGGGGCAGAGCTCATGCTTCCCTGATTGCTGCCAGCAGAGAGTGGCCTTGCATTCAGTGCAAAAGGAGCCCAGTGCTACTATTACATGTTTAAGCTGCCACAAGTCTACGGCTTACCATGTTTGCCCGCAGCAGAAGTAGAGGTGTCCTGCAACGCTTCTCTGATCGCAACTGCAGGACCCCAGACACATAAGGCGAGGGCCGAAAATTCGACCTTGTCCTGAGTGCGCATGTGAAAGGTGCAGTGCATGGTGTTGTTCACAGAGAAAGACTATGCTCTTTGTTAGCAACTTCATTTATCTGGCTCAGGAATTTACTCCCTTTTTCCCATTCCCACAGACACATCTGCGACTGTCTCCCAACCCAGCCTGGCATCACACTCCCAGAGGCTAGCGCAGATTAGAAGAAGGAAGAGAAAAACTCGTGAAGACATGTTTTATGAACTTATGGAGTGCTCACGAGAGCAGGCAGCCCAGACGACACAGTGGAGGGAGAACTTGTCACAAATGCACAGAGCAGTCATGGAACGGGAGGAGAGGTGGCGCCAGGAGGACCAGCAGGCTACTCAAACCCTGCTTGGACTAATGAGGGAGCAAACGGAGACGCTCCGGCGCCTAGTGGATGTTCTGCAAGACCGGAGGCAGGAGGACAGAGCACTGCTGCTGTCTATCTCTAACCGCCCTCCCCCGCCACCAAGTCCCACACCCCCCTCACCAAAAGTACAAAGAAGGAGGGGCGGCAAGGGCCGTTAAAACTGTCAGTCGGCCACTGCACACTGCTGCAGCAATGGAAGGCTCTCGTTCCAAACTTTGAAAAGTCCTTTCCTACCCATCTCACACTAGCCCATGTCCAAGTTTCCTTCCCCCCCCCCCCTTTTCATGTGCGGTTCGTAATAAAACATCTGTTTCTGTTAAGTACTGTTTCCGAGAGTGTCTTTTGGAGGGGATTCTGTCTGAAGGGGGGGAAGGGGTTTGTTACTTGGACAGGACAGTCACCTGTAGCAGGCTACAGAGGCGGGGGCAGGTCCAGCATCAGGACACATACACAGCACAGTCACCAGTTACCCTGGTCAGTCTGGGAGGCGGTTTTCTTGTTCTGGGGTGCAAGGGGGTTGATCTGTGACTTTGTGTCGGGGGAGGGCAGTTAGAGATCCTATGCCGCGGTCCTTATCCTGGATCACAGAGCCACGCAGCAGGGGATCTGTTACCCTCCACCCCCTGCCAGAAAGTCACTTGGCCGACACATACATCCAGTCCCGCCCAGGACTGCTGGCAGGCTGCGTTGAAACAACCAATGCAGCACTGCGGAGCCTGTCATTCCCGGACTTTAGAAGCATCATTTGCATCAAAACAGTAAGCCCGCCCCCCGCCACAGTCTGCGTCCCCGGTTTAAAACATTCCCGCGAAAACAGTAAAAAAGAGAACCTTGTTCATTAACAGAACAGAACAGATTTTATTTGTTGGGAAGGTGGGGAAGGGGGTATGTAACTTGGAAGGATAGTCAACAGTAACTGGGTAAAGAAACGGGGGCAGGTTCAGCATCTGTGTCCACAAAGTAAAAAGTCACTGGAGACCCTGTTCAGTCAGGAACCTGGCTTTCAAAGCCTCCCTGATGCACAGTGCGTCCCGCTGTGATCTTCTAATCGCCCTGCTGTCTGGCTGGACGTAATCAGAAGCCAGGCTATTTGCCTCAACCTCCCACCCTGACATATAGGTCTCCCCCTTGCTCTCACACAAATTGTGGAGCACACAGCAAGCAGCTATCACAATGGGGATATTGGTCTCGCTGAGATCACAGCGAGTGAGTAGGCTTCTCCATCTGCCCTTGAGACGGCCAAAAGCACACTCCACCACCATTCTGCACTTGCTGAGCCGGTAGTTGAATAGTTCTTTCCCTGAGTCCAGTGCGCCAGTGTAGGGCTTCATGAGCCAGGGCATTAGCGGGTATGCAGGGTCCCCGAGGATGACTGTAGGCATCTCCACATCCCCAACAGTTACTTTGTGGTCCGGGAAGTAAAGACCTTCCTGCAGCCGTCTACACAGACCAGAGTTCCTGAACACCCTAGCGTCATGAACCTTGCCAGGCCATCCAACGTAGATATTGGTAAAACGTCCCCGATGGTCCACCAGTGCTTGCAGCACCATGGAAAAGTATCCCTTTCTGTTTATGTACTGGCTGGCCTGGTGGTCCGGTCCCAGGATAGGGATGTGAGTCCCATCTATAGCCCCACCGCAGTTTGGGAATCCCATCTCGGCAAAGCCATCTCTGATGAGCTCAACGTTTCCCAGGGTCACTACCTTAGATAGCAGTAGCTTGACGATTGCCCTGGCTACTTGCATAACAGCAACCCCCACGGTAGACTTGCCCACGCCAAACTGGTTAGCGACGGACCGGTAGCTGTCTGGCGTTGCGAGCTTCCAGAGGGCTATGGCCACTCGCTTCTGGACAGTCAGGGCTGCCCGCATCCGGGTGTCCTTTCGCTTCAGGGCAGGGGACAGCAACTCACACAGTTCGAGGAAAGTCCCCTTCCGCATGCGAAAGTTGCGCAGCCACTGGGATTCATCCCAGACCTGCAGCACTATGCGGTCCCACCATTCCGTGCTGGTTTCACGGGCCCAGAATCGCCGTTCAACAGTATCAACAAGACCCAGTGACAGCGAGATGTCCTGGGCGCTGGGTCTCATGTTCTCAGAGAGGTCGGAGCTAGTGTCCGACTTCATGCCGTCACGGTAGTGCCGTAGCCTCCTCTCATGATTGATCTGCAGCTGCCTCTGGTACAGGTGGAGGAGAAGCTGCGAGGCGTTGAGAACTGCCACAACTGCAGCGATGGTCGCAGCGGGATCCATGCTCGCACTGCTGTGGCGTCCGCGCTGTCAGTAATCAGAAAAGCGCGCGAAATTATTTCCCGCCGGCGCTTTCAGGGAGGGAGGGAGGGAGGGAGGGCTTGAGTGACGGACGGATGACGACAGGCGCCCAAAAGCACCCTCGACACATTTTTTTACCCAGAAGGCATTTGGGGCTCGACCCAGAATTCCAAAGGGCAGGGGGGACTGCGGGAACTGTGGGATAGCTGCCCACAGTGCACCGCTTCCAATGTCGACGCTTGCCCCGTTAGTGTGGACTCACAAAGTCTCACAAAGTCGAATTACTGTCCTTAGTGTGGACACACACGTTCGACTTAGTAATATCGATTCCACATAGTCGAATTAACTAAAATCGAAGTACTCTCGTAGTGTAGACAAGGCCTTTGACACATCAGGAAGCCTACGAGCTGACTTGGTAATGCTTCAGCTCCCGTCTTCCCTAGGGGTCAGCATAAACTTACAAAAGTATGTCCTCACTCCGACACAGATAGTAGACTTCATCAGCGCAACCCTAGATTCACTCATGACAAGAGCTTAGTTACGGATGGACACAGGGCCGGTGCAAGGATATTTTGCGCCCTAGGCAAAACTTCCACTTTGCGCCCCCCCCCCCCATAACATCGGTGACAATTATTTGCTATTCAGAATTACACTACCAATGTCAGCATTTCATTACATAAAACTGAAAAAAGCACAAATGTGCAATGCAGCAGCTCATGAATATACCTCATGAAAAGCATCTGATAAACTTGGAGAAATCCAGGAAACGCAGGCACAGTAACAGATACATGTAAGTGCTGACTAATTCTCCAGGAGCAGTGTCCTCATAGCTCTGCGTGCTAGACTTAACACAAAGGAAATAGTCATCCAAGGACATTCTCAAAAACGTACAGGTCAAATTCTTACTCAGGCCAAATTTCTTTTGAAGTATTTCCTTGAGTAAGAACTATGGGTTTTCATTCACAGTGCTGTAATGAGACAGAGAGCAAATGAAGAGGTCATTCTGTAGGCAATCATTAGGGTTTTTTTATGATGAGATACAGTATTTAATTTTGAACATCTTTATGACATTTTATTCCAAATAAAGGAATCCTATGCAAGCAGTGGAATATCGAAAATATTATGGTTCTTAGATTGTGTATCATTTTTTTTAAAGTGCACAGAGATAGCAGGAACAGCAGCAGTGGAATCATTCTCACCAGTTAGTTTTAAACTTGACCCAGCGGGAAAGTCCCCTGGACTTGAGTGGTTAGTTCGTTATCCATGCTCATTTAGGCCCCAATTCAGCAAGGATTTGCAAAACTTCCTTTTTTATAATCTAAATAGATAAAGTAAATGCTGGCTTACTCCATCCTATTATTAATTGGCTGATTTGTTGTAGGTATAGTGGCAGATGGTCATAAGCAGAGACTTGAAGGAGAGGGTTCTGCCTTTACAGATTAGGTCAGGGACAGCAGGAGTTCAGATTTGGCCCTGTTGGTACAATGCCGGATCTATGAAAGTGGGGAAGTAAAGAAGCGTATCGGAACTGACAGGCACCTTCCCCTGAGGAAAAAATGAAACTGCCTGGCCCAGTCACATGTTTTAATCATATAAAACTGTGGCAAATGAAATAGCATATTTTTATGAGACTGAAGATGACCCAATCAACTGTCAATTCACTGCCACAGAAACAAACGTTTAAATAAGTAATCCATTCCAGAGACTCTGAGGCCCATCTCAGGGTAAAAACTCTAATCTTGTGCAATGCTGCTGTAAATGTCAGGGCCCTAACTTGAATCTTCGTAATGAACAGTATGTTACAGTTTGAGTAGGGGCTTTTCAAAATTGCTTAGTTTTGAAGGACAAGCAGTGATCTATCTGGGTCTTTCTGCATTTTTTTTTTTTAAGTGATCTGGTCTACTGAAATGAACACGGAATACATTCTAAATGGAGGTGCTTACATCAGAGTCACATTACTAGGAAGACCAGACTACTCATGCACATAAAGATTTCCAGGATCAGCCTCTAGGTCTGAAAACACTAGCTCTCTCCTTAGCAAGTACTAGGAACTGGAAAGTTTCAGTGTTGCTGTAATGTAGTTTTTAGGGGCCAAATTCCAGTGTCTTTACGCAGGCAAAACTCATGCAGACTAAGAACTCCAGAATATGGGTCAAGATTTTCTTGTAAAATTTAACTGACTTAATTAGTTTAACAACTGTATACTTTTTTTTTAAATTGCTGAATTCACCTTACAAAAACACTGAACCTCTCCAGTTCTCCACAGCTTTCTAGTGGGAAAGCTGATTCTGAGGCCATGTCTACACTACAAAATTATGTCGACCTAACTTACGTCTGCATCCAGCCACTGCAGTTATTAAATTGCTTGTGTGTGTGCGCACTTGGCTCCTGTGTTAGCGGTGCATGTCCTCACCAACAGTGCTTGTATTGATTGTATTGTCAGTGTGGGGCACTGTGGGATGGCTCCTGAAAGTCAGTAACAGTCGACATAAGCAACACAGTGTCTATGCTGACTAATTACATCGACCGTGACTCTCTGGCACTTGGGGAATTGGTGTTACTAAATGAGCATAAAGAAGCACTTATATTGGTGGGGTTCAAATTTAAGTGAAGACGCTTCCACAGCAAGGTTGACACAACTAACCCTGCAGCGTAGACCAGGCCCGAGTCCTACTTTGAATTCTGAAATTGTCAAGATAGTAGCTTCCCATTTGATTGCTAACTGTAGTTTTACATTTAAAAATGATTTACTCTCCATTGTAATGAGACACAGAATAGGTTTATAGTACTCTGGAATTTTCCAGGTTTTCCCATCATTTATTTATACAAGTGAAACCATCTTTTATATTTATAAGCCTGTGTTGCTCTCCTTTGAATTCCTTCCAGTTGATTTATGTTTCTAGTACTGAAGTCTCTAGGACTAAATGAAGCATTTTAGGTGTGGCCTTATTACAGTTTGTAAAGAGGGACTATCATCATTTGGTGCTGCCTCTCCAACATGCAGTCCCAGATTACATCTAGTATATCATATTGCAAACTCTTATCTAATTTGTTATCCACATTCACCCCTTCCATTGAATAGCAGTGGTTTGGATTTTCTCCAGATGTATCTTATATTTGTTACTGCTGAACCTTATTTTGTTATTTTTGACCTATTTTTCCAAACCTATTTTCCTTTATATGACCGCTTTGTCTTCCCTAGCATTGACAACACCTCCCAGTTTGGTATGATCTGCAAATTTTATTCGCATGCTTCTTAAGTGTGGTCATTTATATGCTAACATTAAGCACAATAGTCTTTGCCACCAACTTCTCCATCACGTTAACTGGGCTACAGAGAGATTGGGGATTTCCTTGTTCTTTTAATTCTTGAATGTTCCTATTTTAATTCCCAGTCTTCCCACATTAGTAGCAACTGAAAAAAATTTCACCTTGGCACCACTTTTGTTTACCTACAACAGGCTTATATTGTGAAGACTGTGTTCACAATAGAAGAGCTTGCAAATTAGAGAGGAAGAGTTAAAAAACATGACAGCTTATGCTGTGGCTTCATTAGGAATAAGAGGTGTTCTCTTAACTTGAATTAGCTAACTTGGGTAAAATCCTAGTGAAGGCACAGAAGTTTGTAGTTTTCACATGAATTATTAGCAGGTTGAGTGAAAGACTATAGACAAGACTCTAGAGCAGTGGTTCCCAAACTTTAACAACCTGTGAACCCCTTTCACCAAAATGTTATGTCTCGCGAACCCCCTCCTAAAAACGAATATTTCCAGGGATTTTCTCTTTTACCTGAGTATAAATGATAAAAGCAGTGATCTTGGAAATATAAAATTTGTTTTTATGACATGCTTATTACACAGTATTAATTATTATTTATCATTACACTATTTTTATTATATTATGAAAATGGCACCACTCTTCCAAGATCTCACTTTCGTAGCTTGTATCACTTTGAATAAGCTTGTTATAAGACAAGGTTCCTATGTTTCATCAAGGAGTATCAGATGTGAAACAGCATGAAGGTATCTAAGAAGCCAACTCAAAGAGTTCCTCTTACACAAGCATTCAGATCTTGAGCAGTTCAGATAAACAACACACGTTACAACAAAGCTTAAACTTGTTCTTCATAATAATTTTAAAAACAATACTAGCTGCCCATTTCATTTTAAAAACAGCCAAAAATATCCACCTTCCTTTCCATTTCTTATAAGGAGTCTTGAAGTTTAAATCTCCTCAGTGTGACAGAGATGCTTGCTTTGATCTGTTTAGTTCTTCGAAGTCCAGGGGCTCCAGGCTGCTGGTCCCTAGGAATAGCTCTGTCCGCCATTAGGGATTTTTTTCCTGAGAACCCCCTGTAACATTTTGTGAACCCCCAGGGGTTCACGAACCCCAGTTTGGAAACCACTGCTCTAGAGTATCTGGTATCAGAGGCCACCCAAGACAGTCTACTGCCCTAGGCAAAGCTTCAGTCTTCTATCCCCCACCTCGTATCCCGTTAGAAGTTCACAGCAGACCTTTAGTGCCTCCCACACTGCTGCCACCCCCGAACCTCATACAGCTACACTGGAGGCTGACAGGGCAAACCACAACCTGGGACTGCAGAAGCCAGGGGCACTGGAATAGGGGGCACCAGGGGGCCATGGCCCTCCCACTTTTTACCGGCAGTAAGGGTGAGCAACTAGGGGAAGGGAGCAGAGAGGAGCGAGAGGGATCTTGGAGCGGGAGGGGGGAACAGACGGCACAGGAGTGGGGCCTCAGAAAGAAGGGGCTGTGTGAGGGCAGGAACTCAGTGTGGGGCATGGAATGGGCAGCGTGAGGACAGAGCCTTGGGGGAAATGGTCAGCGCGAGGACAGGGCCTCAGGGGGCGGCGTGGCGCAGGGGTGGGGTGGCGTAGGGGTGGCTGCCGCTCCTGGGAGAGGCCGTTGGGCCCTGGTGAACAGACCTTATCAGATGGAAACAGTCCGGCAACTCCCAGCTTGTAGGGTCTGGTTAATGGGCACCTCCACCATCCCTGGCTGATGATTTTAAACAGTTCCAGGACCTTATCAAGAGGCTCGTGGATTCTTTGCAGATTCCCTTTGAGGAGGTTCAAGAATCAAGAACCACATCATAAGTTGGTTGACATCCTCAATACAGCTTCATCTGCCTGCATCTCCCTACCTGTTATTGAGGCATGCCTGGACCCTGCAAAGATTATCTGGCACACCCTGGCCTCAATTCTTCCTACTTGCAAGAGAGTGGACATAAAATATTATGTCCTCTCTGAGGATTCAGAATTTGTATTCCTCTCCTCTTTGGTAGCTGAGGTGGTTAACGAATATGGAAGGCAGCACCACGCTAAATCTACACCACACCCTATGATAAAGATCACAAGTACCTCGATCAGTTTGGTAAAAAAATCATATTTGTCAGTTACTTTACAATTCAGAATAACCAGCTACCAGACATTAATGGCAAAGTACAACCACACAAATTATACCGAGCAGAACTCCTTTACTGAACATCTACCAGCAGAACACAAAGCAATTCCAGGCAATTATTGCAGAAGGCCAACTACTTGCCAGAACTTCTCCGCAGGCTTCTCTCGATACTGCTGATACTGCCACTCATTAGATTTCTACAGCAGAAGATATGAGCAGGGCCTCCTGGCTTCAGCTCTCGGAATTTCCGAAGGAGGTCCAGAACATGATCGAAGACCTTCCTTTTAATGTCACTAAACTGATGGCTGACAGCACGGGAGAATCTCTGCACATGTTAAAGGGCTCCAGAGCCACTTTATGTTCTCTGGGGATCTATACATCTACCCAAAAGAGAAAGTTTAGCAGGCCCCAGACAACACAGAGATCCCAGCCCGCCCAATTCTCAAGTTTGCACAGGTCATATGAACCTCAACGCCTGGGACAGAGGTTCCTGATGAGAAAACCACCCACCTCCCAACCCTCGACCTCACAACCTCCACCTTGAAGCACCAATTTGGATGGGGTGATCCAGGTTTTGAGCTGCCAAAAACTTTCATACCATCTGCAACGTTTCATCTGCCTTCCTCCCTTCGACAACCACCTTTACCACTTCTGGCAGGCTTGGAAGTCCATCACCATGGACAAGTGGGTTGTGGAGATCATCTCCACAGGGTACTCCATCCACTTCACTTCTCTTCTACCTGACAACTCTCTTCCCTGTCCCTCTTCAGAAACTCCTCCCACGAGAATCTGCTACAACAGGAAATAGACTCTCTTCTACTCCTGGGTGCTATAGAACCAGTTCCCATGCAGCACAGAGGGAAGGAGTTTTATTCCAGACATTTCCTAGTTCCAAAAAAAGAGTGGCAGTTGGAGACCCCTCCTAGATTTAAGGCTGTGACACCTTTGTGAAGGCACAAAAATTCAAAATGGTGGCACTTGCAGCAATAATTCCATCACTGGACCAAGGGGATTGATTCACAGCCCTCGACCTTCAGGATGCCTATTTCCATATAGCGATCCACCCGTCACACAAAAAAGATTCCTATGTTTTACTCTCAGGCCCATTTTCAGTACAGGGAGTGCCCTTTTGGCCTGTCATCTGCCCCAGGATCTTTTCAAAGGTCATGTCAGTAGTAGTGGCACAGCTCCGCAGAAAAGGAATACTGGTGTTCCCTTACCTAGACAATTGGCTTCTGAAAGGTCGCTCCCTGGGCCTAACTTCACGGGCAACTTGCAAAGCCATAGATCTCTATCTCAAATTGGGCCTGCAATTGATCATTCAAAAATCCACCTGGACCCTCTGCAAAAGTCAGAATTCATAGGAGCTCATCTTGATTCAGTAGCAACAAAAGCCTGCCTCCCAATGCAGATTCATGGCCCTGTCCAGCGTAGTCAACCTAATCCAGATCAGCCCTCAAACCCCAGTGAAGAACTGTCTTCAGCTGTTGGGGCATATAGCAGCTAATTCTTTCGTTATAGACCATGCAAGATTGTGAACGCAATGACTTCAACAGTGGCTCAGGACTGTTTATTCAGCAAACAGACACAGTCTAACTCCACTACTTTCCATACCCACCTTCATAAAGGAATCTTTAAATTGGTGGAAATACCCTCACAACGTTTGTGCAGGAGTCCCTTTCACCTGCCCTTCCCCCAGCAGTTATCATAACAATGGATGCATCCCTGTTAGGATGGGGAGCACATCTGGACACCCACAGGGCCCAGGGCAGGTGGATGCCTCAGGAAACCACTCTGCATATCACCCTCCTGTGACTCAGGGAAGTCAAATATGCATGTCTCCAGTTTTTACCAGTAATCAGGGGCAAACACATAAAGGTCATGATGGACAACATGTCATGCATGTCCTATATCAACCAGCAAGATTCCCCGCCCTTTGAGCCAAAGCTGTCAAACTTTGGAATTGATGCATACACAATCAGATCATCATCACAGCAGCTTACCTCCCAGGAGTTCAAAATGTGACGGCAGACACACTCAGCAGGCACTACTCTCAAGACCATGAGTGTGAGATAGATCTCATCATACTTCATCACTATTCCGGCAATGGGGCGCCCAGTTCTGCTCCGGAGGCGGGCTGAACCACTGATCCTTGGGGGATGCCTTTCACCTTCAGTGGTCATCAGGTCTACTGTATGTGTTCCCCTCAACTCCTCTACCAAAGTCCTACTAAAAAAATAAAAAAGGACAAAGCCAGAGTTATTCTAAGAGTCCCAACCCGGCCTAGGCAAACATTGTTTCCTTACTTGATACAGCTGGCCATTCACTCACCAATCACTCTCCAGGTAGCTCCTTATCTTCTCTCCCAGGAACGTGGGAAGATCCTTCATCCGAAGATCGGAGTTCTTTGCCTCAAAGCATGGCTGGTCAGTGGTTCATGGGATTAGAAATGACCTGTTCAGAGGAAGTAAAAAGAGTGCTATTACACAGCAGAAAAACATGTACGCATTACACTTACTTATAAAAATGGGCACAGTTTGCTTGCTGGTGTGACCTCAAACACATTCCACTGACAACTTCATTTTGCTGCAGACATATTGGATTACATTCTAGAACTAAAAAACTTGGGGCTGTTGCTGAGTTTTTTAGCGTCCACCTGGAAGCCATCACGGGTTTCCATTCTCCAATAGAAGGTTATTCTGTATTTGTGCATCCATCAACGATGAGGTTCCTCAGGGGGTTCAGAAATCTCTTTCCACTAGTCAAACATCATACTCCGGTTTGGGACCTCAATCTGGTTCTTAAACATCTTACAAGCTCTCTGTCTGAACTGATGGCTACCTGCTCACTCCTACATTTGTCAATGAAAACAGTGTTTCTGGTAGCCATCATGTCAGCTCAACGAGTTGGGGGAAATAGGGGCCCTTATGGCATACCCCCCTTTCATAATATTTTTCAAAGACAAGGTCACATTATGACCACACGCCAAGGTTTTACCAAAAATATCTTCCGAGTTCAGGGGTGCTGGAACAGAGGGTCCAGGGGGCCATGGCACCCCCAACTTTTTACTGGCCATAAGGGTGAGTGATGGGGAGAGGGGGCGGAGGGGGTGAGTGGGGGATGGGGTCTTGGGGGGGAAGAGGTGGTGTGGAAGTGGGGCCTTAGGGGAAGAGGCAGTGCAGGGGCAGGATCTGGGGGGGGAAGGGGCAGCACGAGGGTGGGGCTTTGGGGGGAAGGGGCAGGGGCTCGGGGCAAAGGGGCTGCATGGTGTGTGGGGGGGTGGGGCCACGATTCGGGCACCTGTGCCCATAGCCATGTCCATAGCTTGTGCCAAAGTAATCGTAGCAGAGAGAGCTGACAGTACTATGAATCTCAAATGCCCTGATGGGAGTCCAGATGGCGACCAAGTGGTCTTTTTTTGGTACTGAGTCTGAAGAGGTAGATCTCTTCTTGCTGCCTCGCTCCCCTGTCAGTACCAATGGTCTATTAGAGCCCAAAATTTTGGGGTCTCTAGGCTTAACAGAGCTCTTGGTACCTGAGGAATCAGCAGCCTCATGGGTACCAGGTCATAGACGAATAGGAGCCGAAGTGGCTGGAGTCACCAGCAACCTTTACTTCCACTGGCAACCTCCTACCAGGAGAACTTGTGGTATGGTGTTTGGAAGACTTATGAGAGGTCTTTGGTGAGTGAGCCTTGGAGATGATACAGGTAGCTGACTTACTTGGAGACTGGCATACGGGGGGATCTCCCAGCCTGGATTATCGGCCAGGTGCAGCGAGCTCTCCATCATGAGGAGTTGAAATGTGATCTCCCTGTTTTTTCTGGCTCTAGATTTTAATGCCAGACAGAAGTTGCACTTTTGGGAAATATGAGATTCTCCAAGGCAACAGAAGCACTGGGAGTGTCCGTCACTCATTGGGATTGCCTCCCGGCATGACAGACAACATTCAAAACTGGGAGAACCAGACGCACCCTCCCAGTAAAGTAAAACTCCCAGGGGAGAAACTATCTAAAAAACTATATATAAAAAGTTGCAGGAGGTTAAGTTTTTTTTTAAACTACTACAGCTAAAACTACTACTAAGTACCAACTACTATTAAGAACAAGTATAATAAACTAACTACTAAAAGAGCTAAGGGGACAGAATTGAGCTAAAACTTAACGTGGACAACTGCTAAGGCTCTGTCTCAGGTTGAGGCAGGAACCGAAGGCAGTTTGCCCATACAGTGCTATATAGCAACAGCACAGAGCACAAGACTGAGGCTTGTGCCAAATGCTGAGGCTGAGTAACGCATGGGCGGGTCAAACAGATATCACCAATGAAAGGTGGAGGGGGCAAGAGTGCACCCAGAATGGAGCCCTCACAAGGACACTACTTGAAGAAGAATTTGCAATTACCTCAACTTTTCAGTCCCATAATTTTTCATTGTCCCTGATCATGCTGCAGTAGAGATATTCTCAATGGTATTGAATAGTTTCCCTTGGACAAAATGGATTAAACATCAAACATTGTAATGCTGTGTATTGGGCAAATGCTTGGTATACAGTATCTATTAGTTACAGAAGGTCTTCTGTGACCTTACATGTTGGCAATACTTGTATAGCTAGTTGTGCCAATAAAGTATTTTTAAACACTACTTTTCTAATTAAGCTCAAGCTCCTTCCTGTCATTCTTTGAGGCAATTGAATGATGTGCTTCTGTTTTCATATAACGACTAACTTAAATCCCGTATGTCCCTTTTCACAGGGTCAAATGCTGAGGCTGTTAGTCTGGTTTTACTGAGGGTATGTCAACACTACCGCTTATGTCAGTATGACTTATGTTGCTCAGAGGTGTGAATTAGCCACCCCCGGAGCAACATAAATTACACTGACCTAAGCACTGGTGTGGACAGCTTCTCCCGCTGCTCGTTGGGAGTGGATTGACGGGAGAGCTCTCTCCCATTGGCTTAGAGTGGCTACACTAGAGAGGTTACAGCAGCGCAGTTGCACAAGTGCAGCTGTGCCACTGTAAGCTCTCTAGTGTAGCCATAGCTTTAGACTCACACGGAGGTCAATGATAGTCTGGCACATTGTCAGTATTATGGAGCCATGTAGTCATGGCTTTACAGTTAAGGTTGGAGTTTCTCAGTGTTTTACAAAGGAATAGACAGGCTGCTTTTTTGGCTTGAATTAGATCAGGCCTGGTCAACACCGTTTGTGCACTGGTATAACTATTTCAGTTAAAAGTGTGGATTTTTTTAAACTGATGTTATACCATACAGCCCCTGAGAGCGAGCATATTTATACTGATCTAAAGGTGCCCTACATCTTGTATAGTTTATTCCCCTTCCTGCCTGGGAATAACCCGGAGTGGCCAAACTGTGGCTCACAAGCCACATGCGGCTCTTTTACAGTTAAAATCTGGCTCGCAGAATCCCTCATGTCCCTCCACTCTTCGCCTACTGGGAGTGGGGGAGTTTGGGGCTTCTGCCCTACAGTGGGGCTAGGGGCTTCTGCCACAGACGACTGGTGCCTGCTGGGAGCAGGGGCCACAATTTAAAGGTTTGGCCCACTAAGGTTGCCAACTTTCTAATCACACAAATACCAACACTCTTGCCCTGCCCCTTCTCTGAGGCCCCGCCCCCACTCCATTTCCCCCCCACCCCCGCGTTGCTCACTCTCCCCCACCCTCACGCAGGGCCGGCTTTAGGCCGATTCGCCCGATTCCTCCGAATCGAACCCCGCGCCGGCGCCTTTTTAATTTTTACTCACCTGGCGGCCTTCCGGGTCTTCGGCAGCGGATCCTTCACTCGCTCCGGGTCTTCGGTGGCATTTCGGCGGCGGGTCCTTGAGTGCCATGAAGACCCGGAGCAAGTGAAGGACCTGCTGCTGAAGTGCCACCGAAGACCCGGAGCGCCGCCGGATGAGTACGAATCAGGCCCTGCACTTGCTAAAGCCGGCCCTGCCCTCACTCACTTTCACCAGGCTGGGGCAGGGGTTCAGAGTGTGGGAGGGGGCTTTAGGCTGTGGCAGGGGGTTGGGAGGTAGAGGGGGTGCAGGGTGTGAGCTCCGGGAGTTTGGGTGTGGGAGGGGCTCAGGGCTGGGGGTTGGGGTATGGGAGGGGGTGAGGAGTGCAGGCTCTGGCCGGGCACTTACCTCAGGAGGCTCCCGGAAGGGGCCAGCATGTCTGGCTCCTAGGCTCATGGGCAGCCAGGCAGCTCTGAAAACTGCCCCTGCCTGCAGGCACTGCCCCCCGCAGCTCCCATTGGCCGAGAACTGCCATTGGCTGTGGAGTCAGCACTCAGGGCAGGGGCAGCACACAGAGATCCCCTGGCCACCCCTGCGCCTAGGAGCCAGAGGGATGTGCTGATCACGTCCAGGAGCTGGGCGGAACCAGGGCAGGTAGCGAGCCTGCCTTAGCCCCACCCACTGGACTTTTAGCAGCCTATTAAAATCTCCCGGATTGCTTTCAATAGCCACCCCAGCTTACCTGCTGCCTGCCTCCCTGTTTCAGGCTTCCCGTGAACATTTGATTAGCAGGAAGCAGGGGAGGGGGCGGAGTTGGGGCGGGAACTTTGGGAAAGGGGCGGAGTTGGGTGGGGCCAGGGCGGGGAAGGGGGCGGAGTTGGGGCGTAGGCGGGGCCCCTTGGAGCGTCCTCTTTTTGTTATTTTAAAAAATGGTAACCCTAGACCTGCCTAGGCACAGCGATCACTAACAAACTGTCCTAGCAAAGGGGCACCATGCCAGCCACTGCCCAGGGGCCTGGGACACACCGCGGCTCCCCACAGGGCGATGCTCCGAGTCCCCACCCCTCCCGTAGTGTTGCCAGCCCTCCAGGATTGTGCTGGAGTCTCCAGGAATTAAAGATTAATCTTTCCCCGATTATGTCACGTGGTGCAACCTCCACGAACACAGCCATCCCAAACTGGCAACCCTTCGGCCTCCCGCGGGGGCAGGGTCGCTGTCCCCGAGAGCCAGCACCCCCTGGCGGGGCACCGCCAGCCCTAGCCACCCCGCGCGGGAAGGGGATGAGCGCGGCCCCGGCGAGCACTGGGCAGCCCAGCGCGCTCTGCCGGCTCCGCCCCCCGCCCCGCAGCCATGATCACTGCGCCGGCGCAGACTCGCCCCTCCCCTCGCGTCTGCGCGTGCGCCCCAGGCCGGAGCCCGGCGCTGAAGGGAGGTGGGAAGAGGCGCCGCCTCGCTGCTGGCCGGTCCCCGGGGAACGGCCGGGAGCTGCCGCCTAGCGCCCGCTACGGGGAAGCCCCGCCAGGAAATTCCCGGGGGCAGCTCCGGCTGGGACACCGTGGGCCTTACGCAAGGCTGGGCTGCCCCCTCCCCCAGCAGCCCCCCCGAGCGGGATCCCAGACCCCCCCACACACCCCGGGGGGCTCGCTTCGCGCCTTCCCCCGCCCCGGGGTTCCCCTCCCCTCGCGCGGGGCTGCGGGCCCCGCCCCCCGTGGGCGGCCCCTCCCTGCTGGCGGTGCCGAGCAGCCTCTGGCCGCCTGGCTGGACGATAAGAGGCGGTGGGGGCCGCGCCCAGCTAGCGCCGAAAGGCTCGTATCTGCTCCCGAGCGGCGGCGAGGAGACGGCTGAAGGGAGCGGAACTAACAGCATCTCGGCCCTTGCCTGGCTCCCCTTGGATTTATATGCAGCTGGGGGGGTTATTGTTCACCCTGCTGGAGGAAGAGAAGTGGCCGCGGGGTGATCTGTGCTCTCTTTGCCCCACCATGTGCTCAGTGAACGAGGACAGCAGCACGGACCCCCTGGTAGCCCGGTGCAGGCAGCTGGAGGAGACCGTGGAGACGCTGCACCTGGAGAACAAGAACCTAAAGAGCAAAGTGCCTCGGTACAAAGCCATCTGCAACCTGTATTATGAGTCCGGGCAGCAGCTGAAGCACCTTCAACAGCAGCTCTCCGCCAAGGAGGCGATGATCGGGGAGCTGAGGGCGAGCGTGGCCAAGTACCAGGCTGCCCAACTGGGAGCAGCACAGGAAGAGGAGCAGCAGCCATCGCCACCTGGGGGAAAGTTTGTTGAACCTGCTAAATCTCTAGTGGAAAGTTTAATAGATCAGCTTGGCCAAATGAAGCAGCAGCTTAAAGACAGCGAGAGAATTTCAGCACAGAAGGTGGAAACTTTGAGCCAGGTAAAAACACAAATGTACCAGAATAACATTTGTATTTACAGAGAAGAGTGCCTTCCCCTGGCAGTCCCTTGCAAAGGGCTGAGCTCTGTTCTGTCTTCAAAAAGTTGCACACTTGTGGGCCAGGACAGAATTTAACCCCAGTTAATATGAAAAAGAGTGTTATTTCTAAACACCCTCCCCCTTAGTTTAGGTCACTAATTTAGATGCCTAAATATCGATTTAGGACCCTAACTTTAGATGCTCTAGATGGTGAATTTGGTTTAGGTGACTTGCCCAATGTCACACAACAAGCTGGTGAAGGGGCTTGGATTAGAGCCCAGAAGTCACGTTTGCCAAACCCTCTGCAACCACTAGGTAACCTGTCGTCTTTCAAGACAGCACCATTTAATATAACCAATGTATAATCACCATGCACTTCAGGGCACTGATTGAATTGTGGGAACATGTCATGTTAAGCAAAAAGTAGTTGCCAGAGATGTAGCATACAGAAATTGCAGAGACTAGGAAATCTAAATGGTATGTCTAAATGTAATCTAATCTTTTTTATGCTGCTATCAAGATCAGATTTACAGCTAGCACACTAGCTAGTGTATATCTTTATGTGATCTCACTAGTTTGCACAAAGAGTGGAAGAGATTATTGGAAAAGATGAGCTCAACATTTTAAAAATATTTTATTGCAAGCAGTTATTTTTCACTCCATAACATAAATCCAGTGTCAACATTTTTTGATTAAAAGGCATTTAAATGGGATTTTTTAGTTCTTCCTTTTTCCTCCTTTGTTTGTCTGCTTCTTGAACTGTTCATCAGCCCATCTGTACACCAGACCTAGTATTTCAGTTGTAACAATTGCAACTAGTTGGCAATTAGTTGTGGGGGAAAGGGAGGAATCTCAACTTTCCTCCTTTCTGGTTAAAAACATCTTTCTAACACTCCGGAAAAAGTGTTTTTACTGTGAACTATTCATTTGAAATTAAATTGTTTAAAATTTTTCTCTTTGTAATGAAGCAGTCTGGTGCGTTTGAAGGGAGTTCCAAACCAGAAAATATTGGAAACTGAAACAAATAGTCTTGTGACAAAGAAATCTCTTGACATAATGTCAGTACAAGAATGTTTCCCAAATGCTGCTGTTCAGGCTTTGAGACTTGTAATAAAACATGATCTCACTGTTCTATACAGTGTGCAACTTGGGATATGTCTAGGTATTTACAGCTCCTCAGCACTCTGCTGTCTGAGTACCTAGTGAGGCAGGTTGATGAATGTCATGCCCTAAACTACTTAGGAAGTGCAACACCAGCCAACAAAGCCTAACTAGAAATAGCCTTTTGTTCTTCAAGTGGATTTTTAAGCCTGTCGAATCCTTTTAAAACATTCAGTATCTGTATTGGGTTTGATATAGTTGTGGGTTTGTTCTGAATCCCAGACACAGTGTATTCTTTCCCTTAAATGCTCAAAGGCACCAATCTACAGTAAGTACATGGCAGCATTTCATTTTCCAGTTACTGCAGTTAACATTTAAAATGACAAGTGCTTTCTGCTGCAGCTTTAAAACTGCACTAGTCAGTATAAGCTTTGATTTTAGAAATGAACATTTTAAACACAATTTGTTACAAGGCTCTCGAGAGGTAACCTGTGTCACCATTGCCAAGTTAATGCCCCTATACAGGTTTTTACACATGGGGCTTGGAAACTGAGTTTATGCTCTGCTTTTTCATTGTATTCTTCCATTGGAGGACCAAGATTTGATCTGAGGAACTAGCAGGGATATTGCATTGCAATCTTCCACCCCCACCCCTTCACCTCCAAAAAACAGGACATATTTTGCAAGATGTACTGTGGCTTTTGCCTCCATAACCTCCGGTCTACCCTGGGATCCAGGGCAACTTGTGGGTACAGTATGTCTAATGTGTGTGAGAGTGAACCTCCCAGCGTGGGTCCACAGACTTATGGTAGCAGGGCTTGTTCTAGCACTTTAAAAATAGCTGTATAGAAGGTACTTTGAAGTTGTGGCTTGGGCTCTGAAGCCCACCCCACTCCCTAGGCTTCAGAGCCTGCCTTGCAACTTCAAAGCGCTGTCTAGACAGCTATTTTTTTTAGAGCACTAGCCTGATCTCTCTCTCTCTCTCTCTCTCTCTCTCCTCTTCCCCCTCCACAGCCCATGTCTGGGCTGGGAGGCTCACTCCTGCTTGCTCCAAAATGCTGTGTAGACATACTAGCAGATTCTGGGGGAGTGATGTTCCATCGGCTTTCTTTACAGCTGTTGTCCTCCAGTCTTTCACCCCCTAACAGTTTAAGTGGGAACATAGGAAGTTAGTGCTCACTGGATCAGTGTTAATATACAGGTACTCTAAATTTCATTTACAATTTAAGTACATGATGATGCCAGAGATTGGCTGTCCTCTGGACCCCAATAAATCCCAATCCCTTCAAACCACTCAGAGGGGCTTCCATGTGTTAAGGGAGGTAATGTTACAGAGCTTCCAATTCCATGAAACTTTATTGGTACAACAAGATATACAAGCATTGCCAAAGTTAAGAAAATGCAGATCCCTCGGGTATTTGTCGGGCAGATATAACCCACCCCAGGATAGAGTTACACATTCTGAGTGGGGTTTGTTCCTCTGTCATTACTGTTCCTGATCAAGTTACTGTGTAGAATACTATCTTTGCTGTCTCTCAGGATCAGGCATACTATTTGCTTTGATGAAATTTATGGTCCCTAATAGCTTAAGGAAATTATTTTCTACCACCTTATAAATTTGGGACACCTGGAGTAGAAGAGCCGAACAGAGGTCTTTCATTGCACCCTAAAAGTGGTTGGCACACTACAAGCTGGCTATGCTGCCTGCATCAGAAGCATAAGTTATAGTGCATAAAATGTCTTCCTTGTATAAGTATGTAGTATGTTTTTGAGAAAGTGGGATAACTGCCCCAATTAAATATTTTCCTTTAAAAAAAAAAAAAAAAAAGCCTGTAGTGATTGTTTCCAACCTCTTATTTGATATTTCAGGACAATCTGCAGTTGATAGTGTATTGGCAAATCCTTTTCTGCATACCAACTATTTTCTGACCTAGGATATGTGCATAAGCATATGTTCATGAAAATGTAAAATGAGAACTGGAAAAGACATTGTAAACCAACACCACATTCAGGAAACTTGATGAAAAATTACTTTATATGAGTGGTTTTGTTTAACGGTAACAAAATATGGTACTTATGACATTCCTGAACAGTGGACTTAAGTTATTCTTAAACAATGATGAGAAAATTCACTTTTATAAACCTCTTGGCTTGAGAGTTCATTTTATGGTCTCAAATACATCAACTTTACCCCCAATATTTAGGAAGTGCAGAAGCTGAATCGGCAACTAGAAGAAAAAGACAGAGATATACAGCAGATAATAAGCCAGCCACAGTATGAAAAAGAGAGAGAAATCTTACGACTCCAGAGAAGCTTGGAAGAGAGAGAGAAAGTCCAGGCCACAAGTGAAGTACTGTGTCGTTCACTCACTGATGAAACTCACCAACTTCAACGTAGATTGGCATCCACAGCAGAAATGTGTCAGCAGCTGGCAAAATGTCTAGAAGAAAAGAGAAAAGACAGAGGGTATTTAGAGGAGCATATTCAGACTGAAAGATCCAATCAGGTACACTTAATACATTTTCTGTCAATGTGAATAATTTGGAGGGAGGGATGTTAAATTGTAAGCAACTGTTAATGCAATAGTTCTAAGAGTTATTTCTCACTTTCCCCAATCTCTTCAGCTAAGTGAAGAGGAAAGGAGAATCTTCTCACAAAACCTTAACTGTTGGTATTTGTTATTGAGAGATGGAAGCTGTTTTTGATCATTTCTGTCCAAATGTCATGTACATTTTTGCCATCCCTCATCTATCTGTAGTAGCCAGAGCCTCTTTTGGTAGGTGCCATAAGCATCCTTTCCCAAAGCACAGAATATCAGGGTTGGAAGGGACCTCAGGAGGTCTTCTAGTCCAACCCCCTGCTCAAAGCAGGACCAATCCCCAGACAGATTTTTACCCCAGTTCCCTAAATCCTTGAGAGTTCCTCAAGGATTGAACTCTCAACCCTGGGTTTAGCAGGCCAATGCTCAAACCACTGAGCTATCCTTCCCCCCTCACGAATATTATGTTTACACACTTACTATTTGGTAAACCAGTGGAGACTAGAGCAGAGCACTAGAGGGTGCTGTGCTGTTGGTGGTGACATTCCTTGGACAGGAGACAAAAACAAGGCCCTTGGGGTATGTCTGTGCCAGGGGTTCTCAAACTTCATTGCACCACGACCCCCTTCTGACAACAAAAATTACTACATGACCCGTGGTGGGGAGGGGCGCAAAGCTCGAGCCTCACTGCCCTGTGTGGGGGAAGCCAAAGCGTGAGCCGCACCATCCTGGGCGGGGAAACCAAAGCCCAAGGGCTTCTGCCCCAAGCTGGGGGGGGCCTGCAACCTGAGCCCTGCCACCCAGGGCTGAAGCCGTAGGGCTTTGGCTTCAGCCCTGGGCAGTGGGGCTTGGGCTTTGGCTTCAGACCCGGGGTCCCAGCAAGTCTAACGCCAGCCCTGGCGACCATTAAAATGGGATCGCAACCCACTTTGGGGTCCTGACTCAGTTTGAGAATCGCTGGTCTATGCAATTAGGCACCCGTGGCTGGCCTGTGCCAGCTGACTGAGGCTCATGGGGCGCAAGCTAAAGGGCTGTTTAATTGTGGGCTCTAGCGCTCTGAGATCCTTCCATCTCGCAGCCTCCAGCTCAAGCCCAAATGCATACTCCGCTCTGTGAGCCCTAGTCAGCTGCCAGTGTCTAATTGCAGTGTAGATGTATCCTTGGACCACAAAAATCAAGTTGGCTTAAATATCATAAGATTTTTAAAATTTGCATTAATTTTTTTCTGATTCATTGAGCCTTGGTGTGTGTGATCATTTCCCATTTAAAATTCAGCCCTGCACACAGTAGGCCTCACTCTTGCTGTTAGGTTGTGGAAGAGGATTCCTCTTTCTTGGGGAAGGATTAAAACACTGGCCAGGGAACATGCAATTCCTTGCTCTGTCAGACTTGTGTGTGGCTGTGGATAAATTATTTCATTTCTGTGACTTAAATTTTCTACCTAAAGTGGAAATAATATAAAGCCACAAAGCCTTGTTCAGGTAAATTCCTTAGTGTTTGTGAGGTGCTTAGATACTACAGTGATAGCCAAGAAATACCTAGCAAGAATCCCCACTTCACTGATAGCCATCTGACTTCAATTTCATTGAAAGCCTTGGGAGATGGCAGTTTTAAATAATAGTAAAAATTTGCAAGAGAAACCCTACTGTTCCTGAAATGAGGAACTACTTTTAAAAAAAATCAGTTGATTCATGACAGTATCATGAGTTGGCAACTCTTGATAATTGAAGATGCATTATAATCCCCATAAGAAATGGGGTATTAAACCAGATGCTGTGGTGACATTCTTTAATCATTTTGTTCATCAAGATTCTTCTTGAAGTTTAAAGCAGATGAAAATAGTGCTCACTTCTTGTCCTAAGCTGCTGTTACTGGATCTTTTAAAAGAGCTGTGAATTTCAGTGATCCCTGTGGAGAGTTTAAATTTGTAAAAAGAACAGGAGTACTTGTGGCACCTTAGAGACTAACAAATTTATTAGAGCATAAGCTTTCGTGGGCTACAGCCCACTTCTTCCGATGCATCCGAAGAAGTGGGCTGTAGCCCACGAAAGCTTATGCTCTAATAAATTTGTTAGTCTCTAAGGTGCCACAAGTACTCCTGTTCTTTTTGCGGATACAGACTAACACGGCTGCTACTCTGAAACCTGTAAATTTGTAAAGTGCATTGGGAGCCTTTGGGATGAAAGATGCTCCAGTAATGTAAAATATTACTGTGTGAATAGACAGAGGCTGACTTGGATGGAAAGAAAAGCAGATTGTTTAATGGGACTTGAAATTTTCAGCAATGTGATGTTTTATGTGTCACTGAAATATCCATCTCTCTAAGTAGTAAGTTTTCAGTCTAATAATTAGCTTACCTTGTACAGTGGGGACTTCCCTGTCAAAGAGAAATTCAGATGTGAGTCTTAATTCATTCTAGGGAATTTTTTACAAAAATGCTTTATTACTCATGTACTTTGGGTGGCTTTTTTTTTTTTTTTTTTGAACCGATGACATTTCTTAAAAGTCCAAAGGCATGTAATTAAATCTAAAGCTCAAAACTTCTGGTCAAAAATTTATCAAGCAGCTTTATTATTTTTTGTTCTCATTTGCTTAAAGTCGCAGCAAGCCAAAGTGAATGAGTGTTTGTGGCTGCTGGTTGTTTGTTTTGTGGTTTTTCAGGTGGGCTCTCTTACGTTAAAGCAAATTTAATTCCTTTGCTTAAAAAAAAAAAAAGCTTACCAACAACTGATCTTATAATGAGCTAATCCAAAAACATGTTTGACTAGCTTAGGGAAGAAAAATGGAGGATGTTTGTGCTATTTTTAAAATGAAGCTGTGAATAATGTCTTCAAGGTTTGTGGTTTTTTAATCAAAGTAATGCTTACTTTGTCTGACAGCTACAATTTTCAGAGAATAAAACTTCACCTCAAACAATTATTTGCCAACTACAGGAGGAAAACAGGAAGTTACAACAAAAAGTGTTTCATGTAAGTACATTTTTTAGTTTGTAGAATAGGATTTGATTATACATTTTCAACTACAGTAAATTCCCACTAACAAACCCTAATTTAACTTAACCCTAATGGCATCTATATGCAGACCCTGAATAGTCTCAATAAAAAATATTAGCTAGCATGTAATCTTTGTTCCCTTGGCAAATACAAATCCTCAATACATAACCTAGCTGCCCCATTAACAACACAAAGAAATTGAGTCAGAATGTAACATGTTTAAGAATTCTGTTTCTGCCCTAACAACATATTAACATCCCTCACTGTAATCCTTCTCTGAAAGCTTTTGCTTGCAACACTTCATTTTAAGGTGTGTGTGTGTGTATATATATATATATATATATTTATTTATTTTATTTTCTGGTGCTCTCTCAGGTGGAAGACTTAAATACAAAGTGGCAGGCATATGATGCTAGTAGAGAAGAATATGTGAAACGACTCCACCTGCAGCTGAAAGAACTGAAGTCTCAACCCGAACAACAAAGAAATTCAGAGCTGATGCAGAAGGAGATTTCTCGGTTGAACAAATTACTGGAAGAAAAAATGAATGAATGCATTAAAGTAAAGCGAGAGTTAGAGGATGTGAAGAAGGCTACAGATGGAGATCGTGAACGTGTACAAATGCTGGAGCAACAGGTCATTAGATCTACTCTTTGATCAGATTTGCTTGATTTAGAAATTAAGATTTTCTCAGAAAAAGATGGGAAAACAAGTTCACTGAATCATTCCCTTTTTTAAGTTGATTTTTCTGATTTGGCACTTGGACATAGGGTGGCTGTACAGATTGCAAAGGTGGCAGCAGCACAAAGGAGCACACACACAAGTTCAAGTAAAATTCAGTATTGGAGGAATTCTGTGACAGCTTTATTTTCCTCCAACACAAAATATCAGTATTTTTGTAAATTCTGTATATCTAGTACTGTTAAGTGCAGACATACTGTAGAAAAGAATACCTGCATTCTGAGCCAATTTTATGGAGTATTAATTTAAATATTAGATGGGCGAATCTATAATTCCTTTACCAACTATGACCTCTAACTCACTCTCAGTAAATGGCTAAAATATTTAAATAATTCATTTTCAGGTCCTTGTTTACAAGGATGATTTCACGTCTGAAAGAGCAGATCGAGAGCGTGCACAAAGTAAAATACAGGAACTTCAGGCAGAAGTTGCTTGTCTACAGCACCAGCTAACCAGGAGACAGGTAAAGAAATCTAGAAAAGCAAGATATTAAACCAAGTTGTTTTCATTAATAACAGAAACTCAAGCTGAAAATCAGATGCACCCCAAGGAAACAAAAAACTCCAAAACATACCAATAAATCATGGACAGTTTTGTTTCAAATTCAGAGGTGTCAAAGCTGTAACTGCTAAAAATCCCATACCCGTATTTCAGAACTTCAGTTCTAGAGGAATTAGAAGTTGTCTTCTCCTATTTATATAACGCCTCCTATTAGTCCCAGTTTCCCTTCTGTGTTGAATCAGCACAACTGGAAATATTATTTCTTCTCATGGATTTAGACACTGTACCAGTTCAGTACAAACAGGGAATAGGTGGAACTCGCTTGTTTTTTAATTTCAGTTATTGTTGCACATGTGATACTTGACCCCAGTCACTTATTTTATGTAGGTTTTATGATTGTTTGGAACTTAATCACCTTTCAGTCTCTGGCTCTGATTGCTTTGAGTTGCTGCTAAAAATCTTTATATGGAGTATGCATCAGCTTTTAGATTTTGTCAGCCTTATCAAAATATTGTCAATACTAGAATTTTAGATTAACACTTTTGGGCTCAAAGTTGGATTTTGCTGATACTGATTTTTTTTAATTATTTTAATTTTCTAGGAATCAAGAGAGACAACTGGTCATGTTAGAGTTCACACTGGGAACCAAAATCATCGTGTGTATGTACAGACAAATGTTGAACATCTACTGGGCAACAGCCAAGTCCAGTCAGGAGTGAGGAGAACAGGTTCACAATCTGAACAACCTGCTACACGCACAGACAGTGGGAGTTCAGGATCAGAGAGAAGAGGACAGGGTGAACTTCAGTGCCCTCATTGCATGAGGTTCTTCAATGATGAACTCAGTGATGAATTTCTCAGACATGTTGCTGAATGTTGTCAATAATCTGACTTGAGAAGTGCAATCAAATATCAAATCAACCACTACTTGATACTGAGAAAATGGCACTTTGAGATGTATACTACAGTACCAATTAATGTTGGTTATATTTTTAATATTTATCATCCAGTTTGGATATTTGACTGACTTATCTAAGCATAAATTTAGTGCTTAGCTTCAGCATCGAATCTCTCTGATTTGAGGACAGGTTAGTGAAAGAAGTTAATTGATTACTAATCTACAATAAGTAAGGGCAAAAAAAAAAATGAAGTAATTCATTTTAAATGGCCATAATGTGGGATGTTAGGAACCAGCACGATGAGAAATGTCTACCTCTTACTTCATTCCACCACCTGTTGGACTGCATAAAAGACTTCAACATAAATCAAGCCATTTTGCAAAGAATGGAAATATACAAAATAACACTCCAACAAATGTGAGTGTAACAAATGCAAACCTGCTACAAGCCAAAAGTGCTGAAGAGCACAAAAGTTGTGGATGGGCTCAGAGCAGACAGACTTACAAGCAAAAGTCTGACTCTTTGTACTTGTGGCAATCTGAAATATTTATAAAGGGTAAAGAGTGACAATATCTTAACTGGATTTGAAATCAGTACACCTTCCTTTTCACAGATACAGCCATATAGGGAAGAGTGGCCAAAGTGCAGGGGGGAAGCTTCACTGTGCCATATCTGGGGTACAGTTGAAGAGAGACATCTCACTTGTCACTACTTTGAGCCTTTTAGGCATTTTAATACAACAGACCGAAATCAATCATGTCTCTGTCTGACAGAGCTTTTATATATCACTTGCATTGAATGTGAGGAAAATGTTAAGGTACTAGTTACTCTGATCTAAAACCTCTCTTTTTGCACAAACATATTGCACAAGAAAGTGACTGTACATACGTGAATACAGATTGTATACAAATATTTTTAAATGGTCAAACTTTTATTTTTATAATAAAATAGTGGTGGTGTAGTTGCTTTACTGGGTTAGTAATATATTTCAGTGAAAACTTCAATGGAAAATAGTTTAAAGGCAGCTGGACTTAATTTCTGGGTGACTGTTACAGCTTCAAATAAGAGTTGCCACATTACTTTATACATAAGCTGCTGTTACATGAAATAGATTCCTTATCACACACTATTTTCCAAGAGTAAGTGTTAAGTAATTGGAGAGGAAGGACGAGCCTGGGGTTAAGGTGCTCGTTTGGGAACTAGGTTGTCTCCCAAGATCAATTCCTTCCATGCCACAGACTGAGGAACTTGCACAAGTTACTTACCTCCTCGGTGCCTCAGTTTCCCATCTGTAAAAGAGGGAAAATAGCATTCCCTACCTCACAGGGCTCTTGAGACTAAAGAGTAAAGAATGTGAGGTGCTCAGCTACTGTGGCAATGGGGGCCATATAAGTACCTAACAGATACATAGAGCTTGGGCTTGGAAAAAATGTACCTCACCGTGACAAGGTTGGAGTCTAAGTAAAGTGGGTAGGTGAAAAACCCTGCACCACCGGGCTGTCTCCAAATTAAAGGAACATCATTCAGTACTGTATAGTATGCGTTTTGCATATCATCATTATCCTAGCTTCACTTCATTCCTCTCCTCTCATCCCCATTTCCTTTAACAGGTCAGGATACAGCTTGTCTGACATTGTCTCTCTCCTTGCTGTAGTGTACTTGTCTGTCTTTTTCCTCTGCCCCGCTCCCAACATGTCCTATTAACTGCTGTCATATGCCCATCACAGCACTTGGAAACATTAGGTATCTCATAACTAGACAACTCGTAATAAGAGACTGAAGGGAAGGAGACACACTGTCCAGATGAGATGCTGTCACAGGGCCCCTCTGTCACTATCCAGTGAACCACTGCCCAGTCAGTTCAGGTGGTTTCACAGTCAACCACACACTGGGCTGTTTCTTTCACCCAGGTGTGTATTTATTCTCTTACATACTAATACCATGCACTGTGGGCTTACAGCAAGCATAGGTTTCCCTGCAGCCCTCACTCCTCAGCCCAGGCTCACCCTGTGAGCTTCCTACGGAGCTGCCCTTGCTTCCTTTTTCCCTTTCCTTATATTCTCCCAGTTACCTTGTTAGCCCAGTGATTGCTGCCCAGATGCAAACAGTCCTTCCAACAGAAAGTGTATAATTGGCCTCAGCTGGGCCTGCAGTCTTCTTCAGGCTGCTGCAATGTCAGTGATTATTAAATGTAAATATTTATAGACTAATAGGTCAGTCTACAACTTATTCAAATGAAAAGTTTTATTTAGAGAGTAGGGATCTATTGTTTTCTTAAACTCAGATGTGTTTTGAGTTCTGTTTTAGTTCTGCAGCAAACCACATAGAATTACATTGATCAAAGCATTAATCTACTAAATACTTTTTTTCGTGTCCTTCCGTCCACCAAAATAAAACCTGATATTTACCCAGAAAAATTAATATTTTTTTCCATCAGTTTTCACCTTTTATTACTACACCACCACCAATAAATTCCCGGGAAAAATTAAATAAAATAAAAACTGAAAACGAAGGGCCCTACGCATAGGTCATTGCACCATTCACTTCGGACAGGTCTGTCTGAATTGTCCCTCTAGGGCCACAATTTCAAGATCCCTCTCCTCTGACTTATGGTGCCCCTGGTTTGAGACTGGCAGGATGGGTTTGCTCACCAAGGCCTCCATGTCAGGGCCCTCGTCTCTCTTTTTCTCTCCCTCTCCTTCCAACTGGTTCTTTACCCTGTGTCTTGTCCAGGGATTGCTCCTCCTGGACACCTGTTCAAATGTTAGCAAAAAGGCATCAGGCTCATCATCCTGGGCCATCTTACAGAGTCCTAGGCCCACTGTTTCATTTCCAGTCCCCTCACTAGCCTTTGCGGGAGCTGTTACTGTACCTTGGCCTGCTCCTTGACGAATTCTTGCAAAGTCTGTTGTTGCTCCACCTGCCAATTCAGAATCGCTTGCCTCTCTGTCTGCTGCATCTCCTGTTATTCCACCAGCCAGCACAGCATCTCATCCATGGTGCCCAGATCTCCTGCCTTTGCACAGGTCCCACCTCAGGTATTCTCAGCTGAGGGAGTTACTGCTCCCGGACGAGCCCCCACGGGTCGCACAGTTGCCAACTTTCACGCAGTAAATAAGTACCCTGACTTCCACAATAAGCCAGAAATCAAGCTAATCCCATTTCAAAACAAGCCAATCCCTAAGAACCCCAACACTCTATGTGACTAGACCCCCCCGGCCTGCAGTCTGGGACTGTGGTGGGTCCACTGTGCACCCCTGACTCTTTCCCCACCCCCCCTTGCCCCTGCTTGCCAGGAGATGATCAAAAAGAGCAACAAGCTACAACAAGCCAAAAACTAGCCAACAAGCAACTCACAAGCCAATTAAGCCAAAAACAAGCCCAATTTCTGCGTTTTTCCCCACAGGTTTGGCATGACTCAGAGGGCACTTCTGTCTCTAGCCAGTAATCTGTACTGTGTGGCCAGTTCAGGTGGTTTCACAATCACAAACATGCACCGGGCTGTTTATCTTTCAGCAAGGGGTGTGTGTGTGTATTCTTACATACTGTAGTGAACTGCAGGCTTACAGCAAGAATAGGTTTTTCTGCAGTCCTCACTCCTCAGCCCAGGCTCACCTTCTGAGTTACCATTGCTTCCTGTTTACTCCCCTTATGTTCTCCCTATTACCTTGTTAGGCTAGTAATTGCTGCCCAGGTGCTCACAATCCCTCCAACAGAAAGCATATAATTACCCTCAGCTGGGCCAGCAGTGGTCTTCAGGCTGCAGCACTCTCAGGAATCAGGGTGTTGCTAATGTGTGGAATCAGAGGGTTGCTTGTCACAGATGCTAAACTAGAACCTTCCCTGTGCCCCCAAACCCTGCTGAGGTTCTCACCCACATGCTGTCCCTGCATGCTACTTAGGTTATGTCTATACTAGCACTTTTGTCAGTCAGGGCTGTGGGGAAAAAAACAAAACCACACCCCTGACCGACATAAGTTGCACCAACAGAAGCGCCGGTGTGGAAATTGCTGTCACTGGGAGATGCTCTCCTGCCAATATAGCTACGGCCGCTCATTAGGGATGGTTTAATGATGCCGACGGGAGAGCTCTCTGCTGTCAGCAGAGAGCAGCTACACGGGACCTTACAGTAGCGCAGCTGCAGCGGTACAGCTGTGTCACTGTAAAGTCTCTAGTGCAGACTTCGCCTTAGGGGTTATCAAGCTTCTGGTGTTTGGTAAATATGAACCCACTAAGGGTATGTCAACACTAGTGACTGTACACATATCCACGTGTGTGATTGTGCCAGAACCCCCCTATTGCCCACACCTACACCCCAGAAGCCTGGGTGAGGGTAAGTAAACTAGCATGCATGAGGGCAGTGGATAAATATGCCTGTGGCATACCCATGCTAGGCTGCAGTGTGGATGGGTGTAAGGGGAGTGTACCAGAACTCAAATTTCAATAGACCGCCACCTCCATTCCCTCAATGCACTGAACCCTTTTCTTCCTGAACCTTACCCAATCTACAAAGGTCCCTGTCCACCCATTTTCACTGGTGGTAGCAAGCTGCACTGACCACATCAGACCAGCTTTCCATTGTACTCTTTACAGACCAATACAGCTGTCTGGCTCGCTGAATACTGATGAGTGTGTGGTTGGAGTACGCCGTCCTCCATGCCTCCTCGTGGAGAAGCATGAATATACACACGTGCAATGGGAAGTTTCACAGAGGATGGAGCAGGCAGGCAATTGTCAGACTCCAGCCCAGTGCTAGAAACGCGTGGAGCACATGAGGCTCCTGTACAAGGGCAAAAGACCCCAACAGTCATTCTGGGAAGGCTTGTCATATATGCCCCTTCTATAAGGAGCCTGACTGGGTGCAATACAGAGCCTGAAGTGGCTCACAACCCCCTTCTTAACCCCACCGGCATTATTGTCCAACAGCTACTGGATGAGGGCCAAGGTGAGGAGGCAGCAGAGACCATGAAGGATACCCTGAAAGACTGGAGGAGGAAGAGCATGTGATTTCACACCTGTACCCAGAGGAACCAGTTGAGGAAGCACCCCCCTCTCCCCATGCAGCCGAGGAGGACCCCAAGCCACAGTAGGAATCAGAACCCACAGTAAGTTACAGTGGACCCTACCATACCTCCAATATCCCCTCTTGCTCTGGTGCTACATACCTGATTTTATGATCCAGGACATTTGAAGCACTGTGCACCGACTTTTCCTCCCTGAATAAAATGCCATGCACTGTTATGTTCACTGTGAGTCTGAACTGCCCTGCTGAAGCACTATCACACCCCATCCCCTTACCACACTCCTCCAACTTTCCCCACTCCATCCAACCCCAAACTGGTCCCCAAGCAAAAAACAGCTATAAATCAATGGTTTTAATTTCTGATGAACCACTATTAGTCAGGCAGTGATGATCCCAGGGCCAAAAAGCAGGGGGAGGTGAGGTGTGGGGCAGGTTAGAAAGGTTCAGGTTTGGAGATGGGACAGTAGTAGAAAACATACAGTTTGTCTAAAGTTAGTAGCAGCTGTCTTTGGTCCCTTGCAAGATTACAGTTTCAGTGCATCTCCTGCTACCCACTTCATATGACCATCCCCTTACAAACAGAAGCTGGTGGCGGTGGGGGTTAGGTTCAGGAAAGGGAAGGGAACTGAACACTTTGGTTGTCTGAGGAAACGTTAGTCACACTAGTTCTCTTCTCCCTTGAAAGATTACAAAATTTTTACGGTGCCTTCAATTTTAGTAGGGATTAGTGCTCCATATCAGCTGCTAAGTGCAATTAGCAGGGCTGACAGACGGATTTAAAAGAAATGGCTGCATACCCGGCTCTTCCCCCTCCAAGCAAATAGAGATAAGGCCACTGAGAGATGGAGTACTCCCCATAAAAGGTTTGTAAACAAGTGTGAAGAAATAGTGAAGACAAAAGCATTGCCCAATGCCTGCATTACATCTTGGATGCCACCCTCCACACAAACCCAACCCAGTGGAGGAGCCCTGTTACAATTGTCTTTACGGTGTGCAATGGAACAAATGGCTAAGGGGAAGAAAACCCTCACAAACATGTAGCCCCACAAGTATGTGCCAATAGTCCCTCATGTTTTTTCCAGCAGCTGTGGAGGGTGTGATGGTGTCCCTCAGCACAGGCAGATGTATGTGGACACACCTTGGCACAACAGGGCGGAAGATATCATCCCTGATGTCCCTTGCCTGTTGGGAACCGGGACCAGTATGCACGAGTGGGATCCGGAGACTTGTCCTGAGCCTGCTCAGGGGGGAAGCACTCCTCTTTACCCTCAAACATTATGGTGTGTGCAGCTGGTGATGATTATACAAATTGCGTTTGCCACGTTGCCTATGCACTCCTCCAGATCGCCAGTCACAACGCGATTTCAGTCTACCAAACATGCGCTCCACAACCACTCTCGGTTACTGAGTTTCTAACTGAATTCCTTTCTTTGAGGGCCATTGACATCAGAATACAGCTGCATGAGCCAAGTTAGGAGTGGGCATGTAAGGTCTCCCACAATGACAGTTGGCAGACACCCCATAGAGAACAATAGCATTTGGGGGAATAAAGTCCCTTCTCCTCCCATCAAGTACAATCCTGATCTCCTCAGCACCCTGGCCTCATGAACCTTTTCAGTATTTCCCACATTTGTATTCATGAATCTGCCTCTGTGATCCACCAAGTCTTGTAGAATGAGTGAAGAGTAACCTTTTTGATTCATATACTCACTTGCCCCATGTGGTGGACAAATTATTGGGATATGAGTGCTATTGATGGCCCCTGCATAGTTCAAAACCACATCCTGTCCAATCCAGATATTATTTCTGGAACTTTTCCTATGGCAACCACCCCAGGGTAGATCAGTATTAATTGCCTTCCAAACCTGCACAACCTCAACAGTGGAGTGTCCAACCCCAAAAGTGGTTTGCAGCAGATCTATAACTGTCTAGTGTTGCCAGCTTCCACAGGGCAATAGCCACCCATTTCTGCACTAGTATGGCTTCTTTAATCAAGTGTTCTGTCGCTGGAGGTATGGTGCAAGCTTCTCTCACAGCTCCACGAAGGTCTCTTTCCACATTCGGAACTTCTGAAGTCATTGCTGGTCAGTCCACGTTTCCAAAACAATGTGATCCCACCACATCATGCTGCTTCTCCTCCCAAGAGCATATCATGGCAATACCATCATTCAACATATCTGTACCCTGTAAGCTGAATGAATTGTCATTGACTCAATGTCAGCTGTCTTCAACCTGTCAGAAAGTTCTGCCCACATTCCAGCTAGCGTCTCGCTGATGGCCTACTCCACTGCATAACCATGTGTCCCACAATAAGGAGCTGCTCCATGTCTTCCATCCAGTTTGGCAAGGAACAACACTGAGGGGCACTGTGATCAAGAACTGCCATCAGCAAATGTGTGAAGGCGGGGGACACTACTAACATCACACAGCAAAGCGGTTCCTACAGGGTCTCCTTGTGACACACAGAACCCCAGCATATCACCCCTGAAATGGTAGCACTAATGTCACATAACAGTGGCAAAGTGGATGCAAGTAAACACAGTTATACTCATGTCCAGCACAGCATAATGTGAACACTTGGAATGGATAGGGGGAGCATGCGTGAGCATGTATACGAGCCGATAACCGAGTATGTGTGCCAATATAGGCGTAATCTTTGAGAAGGAATCTATCTCTTAACCTGCCTCCCTTTTGGGGTCCGCCTTACAAAAAATCTCCAGTATCTATTTCTCATAGCTTTCCTAAGCACTAACAATGCACATCCTGGATGATTTTTGTTTCACAGCTTTCCCAGGGGTTCAGAATAGCAGAAGGGAAAAATTGACAAGGCATTCAGTTTTCACTCTGCTGCAGTTAGGTAAAGCGATGAGCAGGTATAGAAGCACTGGAGCTGCTTCACTGTAGACTCCTGAAGACAGGACTGCATCAGTATCCTCTTGGTTTACGTATGGAAGGTTATAAACATCGGAAAGAGGTAGTATCTTTTTCTTAGAGCTTAGATTCTGCTGAAGTTGAGGATATTCACCTGCAAAAGCTTCTTACTCCCAAGCCCTGCCTGAATCAGAACACTCGTTCATTTTGTACGAGAGTCCTGTCCATGATAGTGAACAGTAACAGATATTTCAGTGAAAGGTGTGCAAAAAACTCCAAACTGGATAAGTATGGAATTAAAAGCTTCCAATAGCAAAGCCTTCTCAACTCCAGGCAGTTAGTTGTTTTATGCCCACAAGGTATACTGGGTTGTTGGCATTTAATTCATTTTAAAAATATTATTGAAGCACTGACATCTTTTGTTAATGATTAACAGCTACTTGTAGTTAGCAAAACATATAAAAATAATAAACCACAACACATCTGATGCAGTGGTACAAACCCGCCTATCTGACTTGGTCACAATATTCGTTCCTATGCTTTGAGGTGGGCACGCTGCCCTATAGCTAGGTGGAATGGGAGTGAACATAGGGATCACATGGGTAAAATCATATGGCCTGTGATATGCGAAAGGTCAGACTAGATGGTCATAATGGTAGCTTGTAGCCTTAAAATCTGTGAATTACTCCTGTGAGAGATAGACCGCTACCTTCCTACATAAAGAGGCAAGAGCCCAAAGTGAATGATGGCCCTGCCATCTTGGATCCTCTCGTGAATCTAGTTAAATTCAAACGCATCCTCAGAGAAAACCACACTAGACCAACAGGCCATAGAGATGATAATATGGTGAAATGCTGATTGTATCTGATTGTATCCTGAGCACAGTGCTATACACTAGTGCCTAACCACGCCCTCTCCCACCACTCCCCTCGCAGAGCACCATGGTTCTCTGAAGCTCCACAACAAATTAAACTAGAGGAAAAGAAACCTGAGTGACAATAGCAAAAAGCCAAGGCAGAAACAGTGTTTTCCGGTACATAAAAATTCCATTCCACAGCAGTGATAGAAGCAAAAGTACTTAACTTTTCCCTCTACCATGGAGGCCATAATGGGCATCAGGATATTGGGCACCATGCATTACAACCAAGCAAATGTGTAGCTGGGCCTCCTTTCACCTGGAGACAGCATTACTGTGGGAAGCTAAAGATGATCTTTGATGTAGCCACATGTGCACAAGATGGCAGGGGTTTCTAAATGGGAATCTACTCCTCTGCCTTTGTCCCCCCCCCCCTTTTTTTTTTAAACCAGAGAGTCACCAACATGTGTCAAGCAAAGCCCCTCCTTTTACCCCACCATCCTTTCCTTGCAATTCCATCCTCTCTCACCGAGACAACAGGCTACAGATACATTTTCACTGTGGGAGTTAACCCAGCTGCGGGCACCTGGGTTAGCCTAGCCCAGTGGAGCGTCCACACTTGTAAGCCACACAAGTCATACCTGTATAGCCTCATCTACACTAGTGCTGAACTAACGTGGGTGAACTGCTAAGACTTCTTGGGCATATCCCACATAGTACTTAGTGCTGCACTACCTTATTAATTGTTTGCGGTGTAGTGTGGGAAAAGTTGTCTGTCCTTCCCAGGCCTGTGTGGTAGTGTTCTTAGCCTGCCAAGAAGTGCAAACGCTGCCTTTGATCATACTTGACCGACCTCATGACAAATCTATCCCTTCTCCCAACAGCACACAGACAGTCACTCCTGCAGCAAAGGTGCCCACTCTGCCCCTCCTCCCAGACTTCTACAACCTGCTTTGTGGATTGGTCCTGCTTTGAGCAGGGGGTTGGACTAGATGACCTCCTGAGGTCCCTTCCAATCCTGATATTCTATGATTCTATGAACCTACCTGGACAGCCATTCCATCTCAACTTGGGCCCTCCAACACAGGGCTTGGGGATGTGAGCAGCATCAAAACCTCCACAGGTGGATGGCTCATTACAGAAGCAAGCAACATATGAAGTCCTCAGTCAAGGGCCTTTCTATAGTTCCACTCAAAAACAAAAACAAAAAAAAAGGGGGATGGGGACAGGAAGAGGAAATGAATGTTCCAGTTGATGTTTCTGTTTCTTGTTTAATGTCTATTTCCATTGCTGGATGTTGTATGATTATTTCCCCCTCATGTAACTGAACATAAGAGTGTTATAGGGCAAGTGTGTGGGGGTGTCTCTTACATTTATGCTCCAATAAACCTTTGGAGGAGGAAGAATGCATCAAAAGAAGAAATGTGCAGCAATCATCAGCTCAGGAAGAGCTGAACACAAGCCAGGTAATTATCACAAGAACATGCACAAGCATTATTCTAAAATACCCATGTCCGATTGTGTTCTAGCTTTAAAACAAGCTGTTTTAGAACATTCACACTTTTAACCTTAATTACCATGGAGTAGTGATGGAAACCCTCCAGGCAGCCTCTCACAGTGGGTCTTGTCCCCTTGCGCAGCTACTGGGCACAATGTAACAGCATGGATCCTTCACAAGAAGATTTCACACCAAGGCATGGCAGAGGTCCTGCCAGTGCAGAGGGGTGACTTTTTCCCGACTGATGTGCTGATATCACTAGATCTCTCAGCAGGCTTTGATAAGATTGTATGATGCTGATGACACTCGTGAGATTTTATGGGCTGAAATCGTCAGGACTACACTGGATCCTCTCACTCTTATTACACAGATCCCAGAGTTATGATAAGCACCTTTTCCTTGTCACCCTGATGGCAAGAAATCATGACATGCCACAAACTTCCATGACTCCACTATGCCAATAATTCTCGGTTTCACATCTCCTTCACTGATGCAGCCTTTGCCCTCACCATGACATCCGAATAACTGGATGGGCCTGTGACATGTTTTGTCAGAGACCTCCTTGGGACTGTCACCTGATGTGCTGAGCCCGTTTTCCCTGCCAGCTTGGGACTCCAGAACCCTGCCTTGTTGAGCCAGAGATGCTAGCCTGCTGCAACACAGACCCAGGTCTGGTCCATGCCCCCAAAGCTGCAGACTTTAACCAAAAACTGCTCAGCAGGTCACCTATCTCCAGCACCCAGACACCCAGTTACGAATGGGATCCAAACCCCAAATAAATCTGTTTTACTCTGTATAAGCTTTATACAGGGTAAACTCATAAATTGTCCACCCTCTATAACACTGATAGAGAGATATGCACAACTGTTTGCTCCCCCAGGTATTAATCACTTACTCTGGGTTAATTAATAAACACAAGTGATTTTATTAAGTATAAAAAGTAGGATTTAAGTGGTTTCAAGTAATAACAGACAGAACAAAGTAAGTCACCACGCAAAATAAAGCAAGTCTAAGCCCAATACATTAGAAACTGAATACAAGTAAATCTCACCCTCAGAGATGTTCCAATAAGCTTCTTTCACAGACTAGATTCCTTCCTAGTCTGGGCCCAATCCTTTCCCCAGTACAGTCCTTGTTAGTTCCAGCAGGCATTTTAGGTGAAAAGCAGGGGATTTCACATGACTGGGACCCTCCTTTGTTCTCTTCCACCCCCTTTTATAGCTTTGGCACAAGGCAGGAATCTTTTGTCTCTCTGGATCCCCACCCCTCCTTCTAAATGGAAAAGCACCAGGTTTAAGATGGATTCCACCATTCTTCCTGGGCTGGCTTACATGAACACAGAAAGGCTTGCAAGTAAACAGAGCCATTTACAACCAATTGTCCTAGTCAACGGGAGCCATCAAGATTCTAAACCATCATCAATGGCCCACACTTTGCATAATTACAATAGTACCTCAGAGTTATACTTTATACTTCTAGCTTCAGATATGAGAATGATACATACATACAAATAGGATGAACACACTCAGTAGATTGTAAGCTTTGTAATGATACCTTACATAAAGCATATTCCAGTTACATCGTATTTACACTCATAAGCATATTTCCATAAAACATTATGGAACGCAACATCACAGAGCCCACCATTCTCCTCTCACAACAGATGGATGATGAGCAGTTGGCTCATGTTCAACCTAGGAATGACAGATTTCAGCGAAGGGACAGGCATTGTGGAGAACTAGCCATTGTGCTAACTTCACCAACAATGGAGGGTGTCAGACCACAAAGCAACATGGTGGTGCCCGGCTAGTCCTCACTACCCTTAAGTATGCTGATTGCCTTGCAGAAGTGAGGTCCTAAAAAGCACAATCCTGGAGACAACTGTCTGTACTGTTTAATTATTAGCAAAATTCACTCCTCACTAAAAGCTTTTTAGTTCTCCTTTCACATGTACGTATATGTAAATCCTTCCCCCCAGTGATTTGGGAAATGAACTCTCTTGGTACAAAAAATTCACAATTGTGTCTAAGAAGAATCAAACTTGCTATAAGAATAAGACTTGTGATTCAAGAGGCATCAGTTACCTATGTTTTATGGTACTTTTTTGTTAAAAAAAACTTCCACTTCCTGTGGTTTCTACAGATCTGTTTTAAAAAATAGGCAAGGGAAATTCCAAGTAATCTGCCACACTCATACCAGCAAGGGTTTTCATTTCAGAAAGGGGAAGTAACCAATCCTTCACTGTAAGATCAATGATTTAATGTGAGAATTCAAAGTACTACTATAGTAATACTTCCTATCACCATGTTACTATGACAATTTGCACAGCCTTCCTGTGCTTTTAGATCTTTGGATGAAATTAGGGTGACCAGACAGCAAGTGTGAAAAATCGGGACAGGGGGTGGGGAGTAATAGGAGCCTATATAAGAAAAAGACCCAAAAACTGGGACATCTGGTCACCCTAGATGAAATGGGCTAGTTAAGTACAGAGTATTAATTGGATTAAGTAGCCACCACTACATTGTTATCTTTCAAATCCCACCCTCTCTTTCATGATGCTTTCAAATCACTTTAGGAAAGCTGGTGTTTGTAACTGTCTCACCACTACTTTGTGCTTCCCCGCTTCTGCTTGGGGTATCCACCTGTTGCCTGTCATATACTTAGACAGTAAGCTCTTGGGGCAGGAACCATCTTTTCATTATGTATGCACATTGCCTAGCACAATGAGTCTCCTTGGGGCTTTATCATGACACAAATTATTATAAATATCACAGACATGACTGAAGCGCACGTGGGGTTTTGAGTAGAGATCATCTGAATTGTACTTCCTGCACTTACTAGGAAAAGGCAGGTTAAGACACAACAACATGATTTACTACATTTTTAAATCATGGATGGAAACAGTACAAAAAAAGAAAAAAAAATAGAGGGTGGTGGGCTGGATATGCTTGTCTCTTTAAATAGGACATCTTTTCCCTTGCTCAGGTACATCAGTGGGGATGTAGATTAGGTATGTTTGGGGAAGTTTTGCTTCATGCTGGGTGTACAGCAGCTCTCCAGGAGTATATATCCCCTGGGTATTACACTAACAAGCCTGTAATTAGGAGGGAGAAGTACATGTACTGAATGTGCATTGTAACAATCTTAGTGTGATGAACACTGTGTGTGAGATACTATAGAAGCACTGAAGCAGAAGTCTGAAGTTTGTCTGATGCCTTGCATTTTTGTGGCTATACATGGAGGTTTTACATCAAATGCTACAGCATACTGTCTTGTTTTATATTAGCCATATTTTTTTAACATGTAGTTTAAAGTAGTATTGATCTGTGGTGGTGGGGAAGGTAAGTTTTAAAAATATATCGTTTACTGTAAGTATATGAAATCATGACTGATTCCCCCCTGTGGCAAACTACTCTAATGAACCATTCTTATATTTAAAAAGAAACTTACCCAATTTCCAGTATTAAGCTGGTTAGGGATATTCTTAGTCATGAGGGGATCGGGGTGGGGGGTGAGGGCTGTTACTCTACATAATGGAACCAAGTACAAGGCCTGTACACAAGAAACCTATGAAATCATGTGAATAGTTTGCTGATGCTGAAAGTACATTAAAATAGGCTGTGAAAAGTTCACTTTGAATGACCAGTACAGCCACTTTTCTAATGTTAACTTGAGCATTCAATTAGCAAAAAATATTAATCTAGAAGAATTGCTCCCATTATGGACTAATGTCCTGCACACAGTTCTTAATTTGAATGAAACAGAGCATATTGCACAGCCAGTTGCAGGGGCAGGTCTAAGGCGAGAAGAGAACAAGCAGGAAGAGATGACTGCACACGGAGAAGAGGTGGGCAATGAGAGTGATAACAGGATTATGTGGTGGGCTTGGAGAGCAGTGGATGTGTTTTGAGGGCTACATAGTTTTGCAGGAGGGTTGTTTAAAATTTAGCTATGTAAATGACCATAGGTTATTAAACTTCTTGAGAAGAGCCCTCATCAAGCCTGATTACACAGTCCCACTATTGTGTTGAACTCTGTATTCAATAAATAATAATAATAAAAAAATCCATCACAGTTCTTTGAGGAAAAAAGAATATTTTGTGAGCAGGACTCTGCACACAGTGTTCCAGTCCATATGGGTACAGCCTTTTCCCTACAGTTTAGACATTCCTTCAGCTAAACAAACGACTCCTTTATTTTAAGTGAATTCAAGAGCCATCATTTCAGTCAGTCTGGATGACCTAGCACAATACATTTATACACTGCTATTCCCAGTTCATGGAATAAACAACAATAGGCAGAGCCTGGGCACAAAATAGTCACTCAGCTTGACACATGAAGGCTGAGTGTATGTGTATTTGTGCAGTATACAAACCACTACATGCGCATAGCAGTGTATCACTATATAATTCTTAAAAATAACAGGAGTACTTGTGGCACCTTAGAGACTAACACATTTATTAGAGCATAAGCTTTCGTGGGCTACAACCCACTTCTTCGGATGCATATAGAGTGAAACATATATTGAGGAGATATATATACACACATACAGAGAGCATGAACAGGTGGGAGTTGTCTTACCAAGTCTGAGAGGCCAATTAAGTAAGAGAAAAAAAACCTTTTGAAGTGATAATCAAGGTAGCCCAGTACAGACACGGCTGCTACTCTGAAACCTATATAATTCTTTACATAACCAATCATGTCCAGTAGGCAGACGTGGAATTTTCCCTTGCTTATTACTGGCTATCTATTAAATGACTGGGTTTTGATCAGTCATGATCAAAAATCAGTACCTGCTTACTGGAAGTGGTGGTTGTCTGTGCGTGCGAGAGTGAATGCTTTTAACACACACACACACACACACACACACACACACACACACACAATCAATTTCAGCCTTGAACAAAGAGCGAGTGGCACAGACAATTCTCAGATGCCAATGTAACCCACATGCTTTATACTGCAGCATTTGGCCCAAAGAAAGGTAAAGCAGCAGTGGGAAGGGGACATGGATGGTAGCTGGAATATCATCTCTCTGCACACGTGTGGAGGGCAGGGCAAGACGACTCAGCTAAAAGGGCCCAGAAACATCCAGAAATAGGGTGTAAGTGTAACAGTATCTAGAAAAGCTCAGTAGCTGCTTCTGAAACTGTTGAGTAAGTTTTCACAGAGGAATTAAAGACAGCCCTGGGGACTCAGCAGCTGGATACAGGACTAAGCTTGGCAGTATTTCGAAAGGACTGAGATGCTGTCATTTCTCAAGCTCTGAAGAGTCCGGGCGACACACACTACGTAGTATGGCCACTCTATAAAAACCAAGAAATCATCTCTGAAAGAACATCAGAGGGCAATGGGTTTTTGTGCGTGCAAAAGGATAGGAGTGTAGAATATATGTAACAGCAGCAAAGGCAGGAAGTCTAAGGAGCACCAATAGATTTACAGCCTAACAGCTTTTGTTTAAAAGTTGTTCATAGTACAGTATTACAAATATT